>NW_006799979.1:863981-882969 GCF_000485575.1 Poecilia formosa | reverse complement strand
ACACACACACACACACACACACACACACACACACACACACTCCCACAGGCAATCTGAGTGTGCTGTAATAGGATATGAATGAGTTATGTGGGAACTTTATTGCCCTTGGCTCGAAACACATGTTGGTGAATCCTAAATATTCTTGGTAATTCTGCAAACATCCTGACAATATATATATCAGGAGGAGGAACTGCACCATTCAGGAAATAAATACAGAAAATAACAGCTGTAGTAAAACTGACCGTTTACAGTGTGAAGCTTTATGTCTTCCATAGGAGTTGCGGCGCAGTACGTGATGGATTACTTCCCAGCAAAATCACTCTTTAACAACTGTAATATAAGATGCAATAATATTTGTATTCAAAATATTTTTTCACCCCCTCCTGCCATTATCGGTCATTAACCGTTTATATTAGGTCCAGAGGTGATGTTACACAGTGTGTATGAAAGAGCAAAACAGAGTGTTATTGTTGTAGTTATCTGGTTTGCAGGACCTGATAATTTGACAGGATGACAAACTTTATTATTTAAGAGTAAATAATTTGGTTTTAATGAGTGCAATTAATTTGTACATCTGTGTAGAGAAACTTTTAGTCTTCTCTAGTCTATGCTGCCTTTTTTTTTTTTTTTTTTTTTAAGATGCAGCCAGACCCATTTTACCTTAATATTTATTTAGCTTTTAATTTGTAGCTGTGCTAATTTTTGACCGGTCCCTGAACCTTCGTCTGATGTTTTGGTGATTGTCTCATATGTGCACCATTATGCTGTGTGAACTATTTGGTAGGTAATTTAAGGGTCTTGTCACAGCTCAGCATCTGTGTGCTCTGATAACTGGCTAAGGGTTGTGTAGTTATCATGAGTTATTGCCTTTTGAAGATAAGTAGGTCAGTCTTATGTACTTCTTTTTTTTCCACAATACGTTGCCAGACATTGCTGAATGATGATGACATTATGTGCATTACAGAGTTTTAATTATTGGGATGTATTTTTTCTATTGTGGATTGCAATAAATCCAAACTATATTGTGATATTTTTAAACCTATGTTGGTAGGGTCAGAAAATCAGATTTCTGAGTTTCCCTCCTGTTGGTCATCGTCAGGATTCAGTGCACTAGCGAGTTTCAGTGACAATATATTTGAAACTGGTTAAAAAAAAACAAACCTCACGTTTGGTGTTTTGAAGCAAAGGAATATATGCCGACCATTCTCAGCTCTGTCTCTACCTTGACATTCCACAGTCATTGCTGTGAAGTTTTCCCCCTACGCTTTAAACCACTAATCAGCCTCTCCTCTTTTCATTCTTTTAGGCTCGTAACGTAAACACAGGGGAGCTGGCTGCTATCAAAGTCATCAAACTGGAACCGGGTGAGTTGCCTCATGTTTGCCTTGGTTTATTCCCTTTTTTGTCCCTATATTGGATGCTCCGTTTCTTTATCAACTTCTTGTTCCAAGAAGAGCGATCCTCAGTTCTTTCTTTTTTTTTTTTTTTGTCCCCCATATTTATTTTCTTTGATGTTCCCCACTTTCCCTTCTCTCTGTTTCCATCTCCTCTTTCATTAATTAGTTGTGTTAGTAGCAGTAGTGTTACCATGGCAGTTAATTATCGCTGCAATGATGCCTGTGTTGACTGCAGGGGAGGACTTTGCTGTCGTCCAGCAGGAGATCTTAATGATGAAGGATTGTAAACACTCTAACATTGTTGCCTATTTTGGCAGCTATCTCCGGTAAGAGTGTGAATGTGTAGTAGTTGGTGACAGCTGTTAATAAGGTGCATGTTTTGGTTATAATCTGATTGTTAGACATATAGAGTGAGTTATATGGTATGTCTTTTGTTGTTTTTGTTTGTTTAGAAGGGATAAATTATGGATCAGCATGGAGTATTGTGGAGGTGGTTCTCTGCAGGATATATATCATGGTAAGATCTATACCCAGGTCTTATTTTTTTTGTATGTTTATCATTTTTTTTCTGCAACTGCTTTTTCTCTTCTTCCTCTCAGTAACCGGGCCTCTGTCAGAGTCGCAGATAGCCTACATGTCGCGGGAAACCCTGCAGGTAATGTTTACACTCTACACATTATAGACGTTCAGCATCGCTGTATTTTTTTTTTCCCCCGAATTTTTCCATTTCCAATAAATCTTTACTAATGCGATATTTCAAAACAAAACAAAAAAAACATTGATGGAAACATGATTTATGTTAATGCAGTAATTTTCACAAATTGGACATAATATTATTAACCCCACAAATCAAAGTAAGTTTGCATTTAAAAGTCATATATTTAAAAATAACTTAAAAAAGTATAGGAACTTTTGCAAATTAGAATTCAGTTATAATTAGAGTTGATGCAAAATAAAACCCTATAAACCTGAGGGGTTTTGTCCCTTTTCCTTCCTTATTTTCTACCAGAACCAACAGGTCGCCCATAGCAACAGCCTCTGTTTTGTGCACATTGATGAGTTCAAGTAATGTTGATACTTGAACTGTGCGTTATGGAACAAAAGCATAAATGACCAAAGCTAGTGTTAAGGTTTTAGGCAGTGGTTTCTGAACTGTTTGCCACGTGGGTCAAAAAGTAGAACGCTTTGTGTTTTTTGTTTATTTTTACCAAATTAGCTTGTTAAGAATATTTTTAATTTAATCTACTCAACAATAAACTAAATGGAGTGTTTCATTTTTTGTAGAAAAAATAAGTAAATCATTGTCCTTCCAAAGCATTAAAAATGTCTTGCATGTTTACCTTATGAAAAATTTGCTTAAAAATTCCAATATTTTGGGATTGTTTGCTATTTTCTTGATATTAAATTGTTTTCTTTAGCTGGACTTAACACATGGCTGCTTTTGAACAAAGTCGCTGTGTTTGTGGTCCTGTTTCTATGAAAATAAACAGAAAACAAAGAGCATGTGATAAAAGAGTAATGCTTTGTGTTGTAAGTTACATTTTCCATTTAAAGACATTCTTTGGGTGGCGAAACTTTTAAAAAAGGGTCGTTCTGCACCGACCAGCTGGGCTCATAGCGCACAGAACGCACTTTGGACATTACTGGCATTTTTTATTTTTAGAATAAAAATCTTACTCTTTCTGAAAAACAGAAAGTATAACATGTTGATATTAAGAAACTTCATATAGATACATCAAATGTTGTTGTTCTAAAACTGAAATTAATCAGCTGCCTTATTTCTATCATCTTATTTTGGTCTCGGTTTGACATCAGTAACCTCGTCATTCCTTTCACAGGGTTTATACTACCTACACAGCAAAGGCAAAATGCACAGAGATATTAAGGTGAGCCTGAACTAAAGTCTGCTCCATGTTCTCTTAACCGACATTTAATTAGATACTGCCTTTGTAGTTTACCTGTTTTAATCTTTACAATGTTGTGTGAATTATTTTTTAATAGAGCTTTATAGTTGTCAATAAAACATTTAATGGCTAATTTCATCTCAGGTTAAGATAAAGTCCATTTTATTATTGTTGTTATTATTGTAGAGTTTATAAAAGCATCATAGTTAATTCAAATATTTATTTGAAACTCATGGGTACATTTTTATGTATTGTCAGTATTTTTTTGTGAAAATGAGCAGAAAGTTTTTCTTGCTACTTTGTGGTATCTTTGGTCTTTTATAGGGAGCCAACATCCTCTTGACAGACAACGGCTACGTTAAACTTGGTGAGATCCGACTCTTATCTTCTGTTTTTAAAGATAGAATGAGATCAACTCCATTTACCGACAAGGGTTTTCTTTGGTTTATTTTTCTTATGCCCCCTTTTTTTTTTTCTTCTTCGTCTTCTTTTTAGCTGATTTTGGCGTGTCGGCCCAGATCACAGCCACTCTTGCCAAGAGAAAGTCATTCATTGGAACGCCTTACTGGTGAGTTTGGTATGCGGGTATCAGTGCAGATAGAGTTAAGTTAGACAGTGAAGCAGCCTCTCCCTGCTGCTATGTTGGAGTCATGACTTGTTACGTTTTCATTGAAGAGTTAAACAAGGGATTTGGGGAAAAATATGCACATTTTTGATTATAAGAAGAAAAAAAATGGGGAATTATATTTAGCTTCTACGTCTGTATCCTTTCATCTTCCACCATGGGTTTCTCTCTTAATCTAGGATGGCTCCAGAGGTGGCAGCAGTGGAGAGGAAGGGGGGCTACAATCAGCTGTGTGACATCTGGGCAGTGGGCATTACTGCAATAGAGCTGGCAGAACTACAGCCGCCCATGTTTGACCTGCACCCGATGAGGTAAAGCTGTGTGTGCAAGTTTATTATTGACACTCTGCTGAAGTGATGGCTGTGTGTTCTAGTTCTGTGTGAAACAATATTAGAAGATACTGAACTAAAAAAAAAAAAGAGCGGTGGATGTTTGGATGATTAGAATATTATGTAATGTTTAGATTGTTCTTGAAGGGTGATTTCACACATCGACTCAGTGTGACGAGGGACCAAAATTGTAATATTTGTTAGCTTTTCAGCTGCTGCACTCTGTCAAACGATTCCAACTAATTGGAAAACTTGTTCTCTTGGGCGCTGCACCAAAATCTTCTGAAGGAAACAAAATGAAAGCCTTCAAAGAAAACAAAGATGGAGCAGCGTCAGATTTTAGTGGCTGTCTTTGGTAAAAGACCGCGAGTCATTTGTCCCTCTGACATTAGACTCTCACGTTAGTTTTGCTTGCATTTACCCAGAATCCACTGCGTCTCGGTCCACTTTCTGCTTCTGAAATGGTCTCTGGTCTGCTTGGCGTTCACGTATGCATTCGAACCGCGGCAGAGTTCACGTCAGCTGAGCTGAGCCCGAGGTTTTTGGCGGACCAGAGTTCACTTCTTTTTGGCCCACATCAGAGTTCGATTGCTCATTCACACCTCTGCAAAGGAACACGACCGAAACTACAGTTTGATTATAGCGGACCGCGAACAGACCCTCACTCTTATTTTCAAATTAAAACACTCTGATCAAAACTTAAGATCTGGTCAAGATTGGAATATTACTTTATATCTGTTTTAAGAAAGTGTTTTTTCCCCCCTTTTTTCTATGATTTAACAAAAAAAAAATTTGGTACAATTCAAGACAACTACTGTGCATAGTTCCACCACTATCACTTGTTTCCCTCTTCGTCCCATCCAGGGCTCTGTTCTTGATGACAAAGAGTAACTTCCAGCCTCCGAAGTTGAAAGATAAACTCAAGTGGTGAGAGTCACTGACTTCTTTATCATTTTCATGTTTATCAAAGAAGCTGTTGGCGTTTTCATCAGAGCCATGGCATGAGTTATTTGAGGGGTCAAAAGTTTAACTCTTTCTTCTGTTCTCGTTTGTCTTCTTCTCTGGCCTTGACAAACAGGACGAATAACTTCCATCATTTTGTGAAACTAGCTCTTACCAAGAACCCAAAGAAGAGGCCTACGGCAGAGAAACTGCTGCAGGTGAGAAATGAAACAAGACAGTTTTACTTCTTTAAAGGAAATAACCTGGAATGCAGTTTGTAAGTTTTTATATCAGTTGCAGATGTAGGAGAATCCTCGTCCCGTCTAAATGTCATGAAATCAAGTTTTGATGTATTTTAGGTTAAAATAAAATTTAACCTAAATTAAAATTTTAACATTTTAAAATTGAAATATACCCTATAAATATATCCTATAGATCACAATGCCTGAAAAAACAACACTGCATTTACTGGTTGCTTTATGAACCTATTAAATTACTGTTATACTATACTTTACGTGTGTTATAATCTTAGAAACTCCCCTTGGAAATGCTTAAGGTGCTTGAATTTGATTCCGTGAAAGGCGTAAGAACGTTTTGGGCTGTTTTCACACCTGATAGTCCGGTTGACTCGGTTCGATTGGGAACCAAAATTTGCAACAGTCATTACATTTTCAGGTGGTGCGGTTCACTTTCACACTGCAATGTGTCAAACCATCCAAAACCCTTTTTAAACCTGTTCACCCCCTCCTTAGCCTGAGGGGGCGCTGCACCAAGAACCACTGAAGGACACGACAAGAAAACCAGACAAGATTAGAGAAACTTCCTTCTTCGCAAAATATAAACAAAAATGGAGTTTTGTCAGACTTGAGGTTGTAGGATTTCGCTAGACCACTAGCCATTTCTCCCACTAGCTCTAAACACACACATTTGTTTTGGGTGTATTTACCCAGAACTCCCTGCGGGCGCATTCACATCAGCCCTGTAAGTTTGGAGGTGTTTGTTTTGTTTCAGCGCCACCACAGGCGAGGAGGTGGAACAGGTTTTTCAGAGGGTTTGGATAGTTTGATACATTGCAGTGTGAAAGCCAACCGCAGCTGAAAGTACAAGAAATGTTGCAGCTTTTTTCCCCCCCAGTTGAACTGAATCTACTGGACTATCGGGTGTGCAAACACCCTCAGCTGACCTCCGTCTTCTGTCTCTCCTCCAGCACCCGTTCGTCTCCCAGCCTCTCAGCAGGACGCTTGCGATCGAGCTGCTGGACAAGTCCAACAACCCCGACCACAGCACGTACAACGACTTCGATGACGACGAGCCTGAGCCCGAGGTAACCTTTCACCTTCTGAGATTCCGTCTGCTTGAAAACTAAAGTGCTGCCAAGTATAAGAAGCAGATCAGTAAAGAAGTGATTGTGATTTGCTGGATTTTGCTTCTTTCCTCCCTTTCTTAAAATATGTCCTCATGTCTCCTCAGCTGGCTATTCACTGATCCCCAGCCGTCATTTCCTCTTTCCTTATGCTCTTTTTTTTTTTCGCCCTTGTTTATGTGACTCATTCTTTGCTTTTTTCTTCTCCTCCCCTGTTTCTCTATTCTTTCGCTCTTTGGCACTCTTCTCTTTCCTCCGTCTTTTACCTCACTTTTCCTCTCTCCTCCATTTTTCTCCTGTTTTCCCCGCCTCCTTCCTCCCACTTAGTTTAAATACAGAGGTCATTTCCTCCCCATAAGCCCCGGTGCTCGACGCGCACCCCGCTTTGCGGCCCGCAGGAAGGTACTTGTGTCGACTGCAGTGATGTCTTTCTAACACAAGCTGTCTGTTCTTGGAAAATGCTTCTGAATTCGAACTGCAGCAGCGACTGAACACAGTTGAGAGTTTCCATTCTGTCCTCTGAATCCTGGTGTTGTCATGGAGTTCGGCTCTGGCATGTGACGCATTCATGGATTTACCCATGCAGCTGCATAATTACTCTAAGCGTTCATGTTTTTTTTGTGCTGATTTGAGTGTCGGCTGATTGTTAACTACCTTTTCTGGTCAGTATGTTAGTCCTTTTAACATTTTATTTCCTTATGGTTTGAGTTGATGAATTTCTTAAAGCCATACATGATTCTGGGGTCAAAATGTTTTAGTTTTTCTGGAAAGAAACTCGTTTATTATCGACTAACCATGGCCACATCAGTGAGATTTTTCTGGCAGCTCTTTTAGGGATCTTAAATGTGTAACATCGCTAAGCAAACATCTGTAACTCATCCCAGGTCTGTGATAGCAGCAGCTGGGATGAAGATGTGGTTGATGAAGAGAGCTTCCAAAGCTTCACATGTTCTAGTTCTCTAAACTGATTTCTTATAGACACAATTAGAAGAATCGTTCACTTGTCTTAAACGTACAACTCCAGCCTTTGACAGAAATCTATGCAAAATACAGAAAAAAACAAAAAAAAAACATTTGCAAGGTTTTATCCTTTGCAAAGCCAAAACTCTCAAATCGTTTTTCTCATTTTGTTGTGACGATCACGAAGCTCAGTATATTTTATTGGGATTTTATGCGACGATCTAAAGATAAGTGCAGTGTGCTATTGGGAAGTGGAAAGGAAAACAAAGTCTTTTAAAAACATCTTTTAAGACATAAAGATCATTAAAGAGTCCTTTGAATTTGTATTCAACCTCTATCTGTCATATTTTGTAGAAATAGTGTATTTAGATGTACATCTCTACCAGATTTGCACATTGTGTGTGAATCTCAATTTTCAAATCTTGCCACAGATTCTCAGGTGGGTTTAGGTCTGGACTTTGACTTGGCCATCCTAACACATGATTATGCTTTGATTTAAGCCAATCAGGTGTAGCATTTGCTACAATGGATGTTTAGCGTTTCCCTGTCCTTGTTGGGGGACAAAAGTATCTCCAAAGCATGTTGCTGCCATCACCACATTGTACTGTGTGGCTGTTATAGTCAGTGTCAGGTGAACAGTATTTAACACGAACAGAACAAAATTAAAATTCTGTATAGAAATTGTAGCACACACCTTAATTCTATGTGTAAGTCAGGTGATTTTTGGTTGCACCTGATTTTATTTGCGTTTCAGAGTAAAGGGGGGCTGAATACAAATTCTCTCCATGTTTCCAGATGTATTACCATAAAAAAAACTATTATTTTTCTTTCCACTTATCAATTACACACTATTTTCTGTTGCTTTATCATAAAATCCCACTAAAAGACTATGGGAGACTGTAATTTGACAAAGTATGAAAAATTTAAAGAAGTTTGTGTGATAAAGTTTATGGATCCCCATCTTCACCCGGATCTTAAAGGATGCAGATAAAAATGATATTTTAGGTTGGGAAGCCATCTTCAACTCACATTTCCTGTAGAAGTTTCTAACCACTCTCACGGGACTGTCATGAGAATGGATTTAATATTGACGAATCTACTTGATGACTATAGTTGTTTTCATTTTTGGATTGAGATCTCCAGTTCTTGATCAGGCATGGCATGAGTTTGTGGTGTGTTTAGGGTTTCCTGTGGAAAAAAAACATATCTACTTCCTGAGATTAAACGCTTAAGATATGATGTCAAATTAAGTAACATTTGTGTTTTTATTTCAATTCTTGGAGGTTGGGAGGAGAAATAAGCCTTAAATTATTGACATGTTTGTCTGTGGAATTGTAAAAAAAAAAAAAATCTAAACTAAAACTTAAATTTCTTGGGTTTTTAAGACTAAAGGTTTTGATGCTGCCAGTGCAGAAAGATTTGTTTTTCAGTGACTCAGTTGCTACGTTTTTGGTCTCCGGCCAAAAGCAGTGGCTAGTTGTTTTTGCTGTGTCTTTGAATGCTGCGCCACAGGAAATGGCAGAACGATGAGGCTTTTTTCTTTTTAAAATCAGCGGTAGTCTTAAGTGCAACGTAAACATCATATCTTACATTTGAACTGCTCTGCTCTTCACTTTTAGTCTCCGGTCTCGGTTCCTCATCGGATCCGCTCCACCAGCAGGAGCACGAGGGAAGGAAAGACTCTGTCCGAGATAAACTGTAAGTCAGAGCGCGCTGTCTTCACTTTTCTTGCTCTCATTTCACGTCCGTCTGCCAAACTCATGTTCCCCGTCTTTCCCCATTGTCCCTTCGCAGTCGGACAAGTGAAGTTTGATCCTCTTCTGAGAAAGGAGACAGAACCTCATCACGAGCCGGTGAGTAATGAGGCGTGGCCTTATATGTGTATGCATGTGAATGAGACTGTGTGGTTTGAATTGCACCTGCATTGTTGTTTCTAACCTCGTAATACGAAGCACTCGTTTCTGTCACTCCACAGGGAACCGTACATGAGCTTGGTGGTTTTTATAAAATATGTTGCTCTCTGTCTCTGATCTTTCCCGCTTGAAATTCTTTTGATTTGGTTCATGTAAGGTCAGTTGGTTCTTTAATAAGATTAGTAAGCAGAGTTGGTTGACAAGCAAGTAAACGATATCAGTTGGTAAGTTAGTTTAGGAAAAGCGGATAATAGCAAAGGTAGTTACTAATGTTTGAAAGTTTGAATAGTTAGTTTGGTTAGTGCGCAATTACAGTGAATGTGAATGCAAAGTTAGTGGGCTAAGTAGTGTATAAATGTAAAGAGAGTAAGCAATTTAAGGGTTGTAGGATTAGTTAGTAGGTATGTAGCTAAAACAAGTTGGTAAAGCTCATAAGCAAATGAGTAAACTTTGAATTGAACAGATGTTTTTGCCTTGAGATGACATTTGTTGTGAATTTTCACAATATAAACAAATTGAATTAAGTCAAGTTTGATAAGTAAGTTTACTTAATCAGCAAATATGGTTAGTAAATAAGCTTTAGTGGTATGTAATGTTGGTAACTTAAGTTTTCAAGTAAATTAGTAAGTATTACCTGTCAACCCTACATCATTGACTAGTAAGGTTAGATGGCAGGGAATGTTAGTAAGTAGGAAGGTAACCAAGTTAGCTTAGTTAGTAAATATGAGTACTCAGTCAGTTTACTTCATTTGTAAGCAAGCTTAGTTAGTTACCTGGGTGAAAAGTGTTTTGCACATTAGCAGGAGGTTTAACCACCCAAAGTTTACTCATGTTAGTTTGGAGTCGATGTGATTTTCTTCATCCAAGGGATTTTGAAACAGTAGCACACAGAAGCTAATAGTCTGAGATTGTTGCTTTGTTGTATTTTGTGTGAAACCCACAATTCTGATTTAGATTTAATGTCACACCTAAAGAGTGTTTCATTTATAAGACGGAAAACCAGGATATGGCCCATTGGTAGCCTTAAATGTGACTGTTCACTACTTTAATTGCTGCATTGAAGCTAAAAAACAACAAAGTCTGTCCTGTAGTGAAATTGAACGGTGCATTTCTCTGGCGGTAAAACACATTTCTGGATTAAACCACACATTTGGGTTTGACAGTTTTGAGGAGGAACATGAAACACACCTGCTGTCTCTCTCTACTGTTAGACTCCCTGAAATGGTTGGTGCTTTTGAATTTTGCTTTTGGAAAACAAATGGGATGGGGCAGCTTCCGGACACAAGACGCTTTACTTCCACATTTTCACCTTTCACATCTACCTTTCCCTCTGTCATCTCTGTTCTAGTTGGCTGAGATAAAATCCAATTACAATTAAGTCAGCCCCCTGCCTTTCTCTTTCCTCTGTGCAGCTTCACCCATACAGTTTATTTAAATAGTAGCACTTTGTCCCTAAAGCCACTTTCACTCAGATTTATTCATTTTCTTTTCAGTTTCAAATCTATTTTTGAAACTTGTAACATATTTTGTTTTCAGCTTTTTCTTCTTCATCACAAACTTTCACCTTTCTGATGTCCATTCGCTCAGCCGACCAGTTTCACAATGGAGTCGATGCTTCACCATTACCACATTATTCTAACAATTGATAACTTCTCTTTATTGACCAAATTGACTGCTCTATGAAACGCTGACGCAATTTTTACATAGCACCGGTTCATAATGACCGCCATTTAAATGCTCCAGGTAAAACAAACATGCTTCATTCATGTCTAACTACAGAGAATCCAACTGGTTCACAAACATGCATCCAGTTCAGTCCCATTTTAACACAACACAGTCAAACATCAGTCATAGTAGAACTTATGCTACATCAGCTAGAATCATGACCCATTCCTGCTTTTTCTTTTTTGAGCTCTTAGTAGTTTTGATAAAGAAAATGTATAAGATTGATTTATAGCTGATTATAGCCAGTTGCTTTTTATCCTTTTTGATTTATAAACAGATATGTTTACATTCTTTTCTTTTTTAATAGATATAAGATTTTGTTCCTTGATTGAATGTTATTGATTCTTTCCTTTTGGGTTTTCTGGTTATTCAATAACATCCTCCTCTGTTATTTTTTTCCCTTCTCCTCTGTTGACTTTAATTACCCCACCTATTCCTCCTCTGTCTTTTTAGCTCTGGTTTTTAGACTTAATCTTTTCACTCATTCATCCTCCTTCTCACCCCTGTGCCTCGTTTCCTCTCTGTTATCTATATAAGTCCAGGTTAATGTATTAACTGAGGTCTCTCTCGCTCTGTCTTGCTGACCAGTGTGATTCTGAGCCCTATCTGGACTGTGTTGAGGAGCTCTACTATACCGCGAGATCTAATCTGGTAGTACTCCCTCTGTCTCTCCCATTATTCGTCATCCGTCTATCTACATACTAGCTGGCTTTTTTTTTCCTCCTCATAGTTTACACCTCTTATCTCCGCTTCCACATCTTCCTTACGTTCCCTCTTGTTCTTCATAATCTCTTATGAAAAGAAAAAGTCTTTGTCCTTATGTTTCCAATTTTTTGCTCTCTGAGCTACTGTTGTCTCTTTTTTTGTTCACTTTTAGCTGCACAATGTTTCAAATATATTTACAGTGCCTTGCAAAACTGGTCTCTCCTCTTGAACTTTTTCACATATTCATTCATGTTGCAGCCGAAAAACTTCAATGGGGATTTTTTCTCCCCTTCTGATAAATGACACAAAGGTACACAAAATTATGAAGAGGAAGAAAAAATAATGCAGTATTTTCAGACTTCTGCAAATAGCGAGTTTCTCAAATGGGTTTTTTCTGGGCATGCCCAGTTGTGTGCTACAACCACAGTTTTTTATGATGTGGTCGGGCTGTTCAATTTGGGGGTTATTTAATCATGAATGTGACTTGTAACCAACTAAACAAGTTTCTCAGGCTGTTTTTTGACAATGGCTGTCATCTTGCCACCTTCTCATAAAAGCCAGACCTCTTAGCTGTATCTTTGGAGAGCCTTGTTGTCATAGGTTTAGAGTAGAGATGCACCAATATGAAAGAAGCGATAGCCGATATTTACCGACATTATATCTCGTTATTATAACTGCTGTAAACCTTAGTCTATTGCCACTTTGCTGTCTAATGTTCTGTAAGAAACATTTGAGGCCTTCTCAGAACAACAGAGACGGTTTTACTGGGTTTTATTTTGGGTCATTATAGTGAAGTTGGGCCGAAAACGTCTGCCACTTTCTCCAAATCTTCCTGTAAAAAAAGTTTGATGATAATTTTTCTTCTCTACGTTAATCTGTCACAAAAAAAAAGTCCCCTTGAAACACATTAAATACGTTGAAGTAGTTGGTTGAAAAACTCTGTGAAAGTTCAATAAGTATGAAGATGTTTGCAAGGCTCTGGACGTCCATCCTCACGATGTTGGTCCATCTCTTCTGGTCCGTCCGTGTTTCTCTCTCTTCACCTCTTTTCCGACTTTCCGCTTCACTAACTGGTGCTTCAGGTGTTACTGTCACATGATTATCACTGTTGTTGTTGTTCTCTTGTTATGCTGTATATGAAATGCACACTGTGGCAAACATACAAATGTACAGAGGAAGGTTAGAGGTCCGAGTCAAACGCAGAGCTGGGACTGTGAAAAGATCTTGCATCAGTCTCATACTGTACATGTGCTGAAACTCTTGAGTGTTTGCTGTGTTGTGCTGCTGTTCTTTTTTTTTTTTTTTTTTTTTCAGCATATCTGATCTTTTTCTTCACAGACTCTCACCTTCTCTGTTCTAACCTGAATTTTGTTTTCTAACTTCTGACCTGCTGTAGTTCACTACAAGCACGGAACCTCTGATTTTTTTTTTTTTTTTCAGTACGTGTTCTTTCCTGTTGCATGCTTAATTCTCTTTGTCTTGTAAAATGTTCATGCAACACAACAATGCTCTGTCTGTGGCTTTATGTAACAGATCCTAAGCCCAGCTTTTTAAAATTGGTCTAAGTTAATCTAAATGCTAGGCAGCTGATGCAGGTGATTTAAAACAGAGTTTAGAAGTAAATATGTTGAATCTAATTAATACCAGCTTCCTGATCCATCAGTACTTTCACTCTCTGGTATCAGAGAGTCTTACTTCTAAAACTTAGTGAGCCTAACCATCACTAGAACACTTTAAAGTAGTTTTAAGTTAGTCCTG
Source organism: Poecilia formosa (assembly GCF_000485575.1). NCBI lineage: Eukaryota > Metazoa > Chordata > Actinopteri > Cyprinodontiformes > Poeciliidae > Poecilia > Poecilia formosa. Next base: position 869,348 of record NW_006799979.1, on the reverse strand, counting down.
AATCTGGACTACAGCTTTTTTCAAATAAAGTCAACATATAAAATTAAAAATAAGTATTTTTATGAAACAGTTCAAACCTTTACTCAGTTCCTGTTTGGTGTCTTAAGTTAAAATAATAATAATAAAAAAAATAGCTTTAGCTTCAGATAATAAACAAAAAGGCTGGAATATATTTCACTTTTAAATGATCTCAATTTGTCCACATTGGGATTATTAGAAAACAGAAGTTTTGTGACCAAATATGGTTAAATTATATAACATATTATTTTTTTAAGTGATCTTTTTTTCAAATCAAAAGAGTCACAACTTTAAGAACTTTAAGTGTAAAGTATAGCTGGTTTTGACGCTGGCAAAATTATTTGAACAATTCAGATAGTTTTGGTTACTGTATTTATTTCTGTAGTAAGTCATTTATTCACTTTGCTGTAGATATCAATAAGTGTAATCATTTAAAAAAATCTTGACTGAAAAATACAGAAAGTGGCATAGAAATGTACAAGCACAGAATACCAAATTTACATAAACTCAGTTTTCAAGCTTCCAGGATATAGTAGGTTTTTTTTTTCTTTTGTAGAAATAATTAAATAGATAAATAAAAATTCGCAAAACAGTTGAGATATTTTACCAGTAATGATTGTAAAACAATGGAAAGCATTAATCCCACTTTTCTGTAAACTCCTGCTGTCCATGTTTTGCATATTAAACTTGATCTTTACAGTTTAAATTACATTTTATATTTCTTTTTTTTAATGCAGTTAATTTTGTATATATTGGATATTGATAAGATAATTAGTGCTAGAGGGAAAACAATGTAGAAACTTTAGGATTAGTGGATTGGATCAATAAAATATAAAATTCCAAGGTGGTATTTATTTAGTTCCTTGTTATTCAGGAAAATTTGTCCTATTGCTGTCATGAAGAAACAATTTCATATGATACACAGGACTACGATACTAACGTGCTTTCTCTTTCTTTTAGGACTTGCAGCTGGAGTACGGCCACGATTCACCAAGTTTGCTGGGAGGAAACAAGTAAGTAGATGATTTTAAATTTCCAGCTTTGCTCCTTTCTCCCTCTGTTATACATGTTTTAGTGTTCAATCAATAGACCAGTCAAAACTATCGAGATTAGGAGGTGTGGACTATACAGATGAAGCGTTAATTTTACAACAATTTTGTGAAAAGGCACTTACTTCTGTCTGCATCTTAAACAGAAGCCTTCTCAAGTCTGTCGAGGAGGAACTTCAGCAGAGGTGAGTCCGAGCCTTTTTCTTTTTTTCACTTCTGGTTGGACCGACGTGTTGAACTGCGAGTGTGTATTTTTACCGCATTCACTCATCAGCGAATCATTTAACGGCAGGACTAACGGTGCCAATCACACGCCACTAATGCCGTCGTAATAATGACTTCAGTGCTGTCACGGCTCTCACGTTCCAGGTTCTGCTTCCCTTGTTTGTTTGTTTTTTTTCTTCTTCTGCGGCTTGCTTTGTGCTGCGACTGGAAAATGCTGAATTTCTTAGGAGCTTCCTGCAGAGAGCATGGCTCACACACGCGCACGCACACACACACACACACACACACACATGCAATGAGTCACACATTTAAAAATGCAACCGACTTAATTCTACCAAAACATACTGACAAGTCCTTGGAGAAATTCTTATGCGCTTAAATGATAATTGTTGTTGTCCATGTGCTTTTTGATATTCTGAGAGATTTTGTGAGCTGCTGGAGAAAACAGTCCCTTTGAAATATTAGCTTTTTTTTTTTTTTTTTTTTTCTTCCCATTTTTAAAAATGCAGTTTTCTAGTTTGAGGCTCGACAAATAAATGAGTGATCTCACTTTGTTGTATTATGTAGAACTGCTCTTATTAGATAGTAATATTCACACTTGCATGCATATTTAAGCAGGAAAGACTAGAAGTCCTTCATGCAGACACTATAACTGGTTACATATCAGGACTGTCGACTTTGATGATTGATGGTTATAACAAAGATTGTATTAAAAAAATCCAAACAAAATGTTAACTGAAGCTTAAATGACTTTGTAAGCTTTAAGCTGTTACTTTGTTCCCAGATTTATTGACAGTGTAGCTCCGGGTCAGTTAGAAGCGTACAGGTGTTGGAGGGTTTAGTAAAAAGAAGATGTGACAAATACTTCTGGTTGAACAGCAAAAGTAGGATTTCTGTTTGAGAACATTCAGATGTGGACAAAGTTGTTGGCACCCCTGGTAGAAGATGGGTTTAAAATATGAGTTATTTTATTCTTTTACTGCTACAGCAACTTTTCACAGGAAAATAAAATCTTGGTGCTTCTGTTGAGTGGGTAAAAATAAAGTTAATCTGTTTTTAAGTAGATTACTGTTAATGATACCCCTTGCCAACCATTAAATGTAATAGTAATATTTTTATTTGTACCATCCTTTTCAACTTTAACAAAATTTCTAGGTACTTTTATGACTAGCATTCCAGAACTTTTTTCCATAAATATAGTCTCAATGGCCATTAGATGCTATCACCTTAGCAACCAGTTGTTTGAGGAAGATGCCACAGGCAAAAAGTTGTTTTTTTTTGTCTTACCAAAACAAATGTAAATATAAAAAAAAAAGTTCTGAGACTCTAAGTTGATTCTCTGGGTTTGGTCAGATAAACACTACGCTTAAGCTTTTAGGCCACAAAGCTCCAGGTTAGTGTCTGAGCTTCTGCCTCACAGACTCCACCACTCCGCTCCTTCAGACTAGCTACTTCTCAGTGAAACTCTGGAAAAATTTTTGCTAAAGGGTTGTTAGAGGGGCGCCTTCCTGAAGGCGGAGTTTCAGAAATAGCAGGAATTTTTGAAGAGAGAAAAGCCCAGAGTAAAATGTCTTCTCTCATATTTGATATTTAAAGCATTTTTTTTAAACAAATGAAGTTACCATAACTACTTGATTATGCTATGAAATGGCACTATGTGCCTGGATAAAATTTTCTGGTAAACAGAAAAGATGTCATTAATGATCCATCATGTTTTGCCAAATCAACACAGAAGTTGTTCAGTGTGAGATTCTGCTCCATGCTGTAGAAGTTTTATTTATTTTAAGATATCTTTTTTTTTTTTCTTTTACATCTTTACCTGGGGTGCCAATGAATTTGTCCGGGTCTGTTTGGGATAAGTTATCTCCAGCGATAACAATGAGGCCACAGAAAGCATTTAGTGGAGAAGTGTTAAGTTTCGATCAGCAGAGTGAGAAAGGTTGCCGTTAAACACGAGGGACTTGTGTATTATTCTGCTGGACTGGAATCCTTCAGTCCTTTCAGATCTGCCCTGAGTTTAGATCTTAGACGTAGTGTGTGAACCGAGCTTTACTCAGCTCTCCCTCCCCCTCTTCCCTTCCTCCTCCTCCTCCTGTCGTCATCTCCCATCCCTATTTGCTTGATCTTGCCCCCATTACTTCTCTCCCCCACTGCAACAAAATCTACCCCCCCTCTTCTTCCCCCACCCCCTGATCGTCCCCTTCCTGTCTTCCCCTCCTCTCCCAGGGGCCATGTTGCACACTTAGGGGATGATGAGGATGAGGATGATGATGGTGCAGATGATGATGAAACTCACACTCAGTAAGTTCCCGCTCAGTCTCAGAAACTGGAAGCCTTTCTCTCCTTCTCTCCACATCTTTTTCTCCTCGCGAAGGCCAAAAGATGAGTTTGAGAGGGAAACGAGGAGGAAGGCTTCTCGTCTTCTCCACAGTTTCATCCACGCGTCTCCATGCAGCACGAACCACCATCATGCCACCTGTGTGTGTGTGTGTGTGTGTTTTTCACACTGCATCTGCTGTCTGTTGTTAAGTTTTAAAGCTACTAACAGTTACTGTGAAGGCCACAAATGCACTGAATTAGAAGTTTGTTTTAAAAACAGACATTCTTACCGTCGGGGTTTTCCACATTTCATCAAAAGAAACACAAACTTTATTGCGTTTTAGTTGGATCTTATGTAAAAGAGCAGTGTGATAATGCATAATTGTGAAATAGAAAGCGTATGATATATGGTTTTCAACTTTTTTTACAAATAAAAATCTGAATGTAGCTGTATTCAGACAATTTTTGGTACGTCCAAAAAAATAAAATCCAGTATGAAATGGTAAACAAATTCCACCTGTTTGTATCTAAACCTCAGTATAAAGTTGCTCTTTGAGGACCTGAGCAGTTTGTTAGAGATTATTACTGAATGAAAAGCACAATAAAGACCAAGTAACCTAACAAATAGGTCAGGGTGAAGGTTGCAGAGACCATATTTTCCAGTGGAGGGCACTCTTTAGCAAATGTTAATAGAAGAGCTAATTTTTTTGTTGTCTCTTTAGCATTTAAACTTGATTTTATGTATATTATATAATTGAAGATAAGATATTATTGTATAACAGCATACCAAAAACGGATACTTCTCGCGTTGTTCACCCGTGATGAGATTCAGCAAATCACTTATGTTTTTTTTCTCCGGAAAATTGACTGATGTATTGTGGGTATTCTGACTGACGTCCTACCGTAGCCAATTAGGCAAAATTAGCAACAGAGTTAGCAACACTCTGCAACTATAAAACTGAAGCCATGAGTAGAAAAAAAAAATCACTTCCTGAAGCACAAAACACAAGTGGTTAATGAGAAATTTGATTCTGTTGAGGGAGATTTGCTACAGTTCATGTTGTGTCATTGCTACATGGTGGGTATCAACGTCGCTAAAATTAGCTGTGTAGCATTAACTTCCACTCAATACTGTGTTGGTGTAGCGCTTAAGCATTAGCAGAACTAATGTTTGTGATTAGCGATTTAGCGTTAGCGCAGCTAACATTTTAGTCAGTACCTACCACTGGTGTTGGGGTATAAAACAATAACCCAAGCACAGAACAGTGTTCAATCCATCATCTGACAATGTAAAGACAAAAACACAACTGTAAACCTACCAAGACATGGCTGTTCTCTTTAAAAGAAAAACAAGGACAAGCATTTTTCAGAGGAACCAAGACGTTCAGTGTGCAGAGGTCAGCTGTTGACAGTTTTATCTAAGTATAGCGAGAGAAAATACCATTTTTCACAATCTGTTGAACGTGAAAAGCTGGCAGAGACAAACCCCAAAAGACCTGCAAGTGTAATTGAAAGGTTTTTCTGCAAAGTATTGAATAAGGTCCACTGAATAGAAATGCACATTTTTCGGCTAACTGTTGAAAACCACATATCCATTTTCTTCTGTTTTGCAGTTCTGCTTCACCTCCCCCCCTTTTTTTTATTTGTTGTAACTTACAATCCCAATAAAATTCACTGAAGATTGTGGCTGTAAGTTTAAGGGAATGACTTGTTTTTTTTTGCAAAGTCACTGTAATTTCTGTAGTAGCTTTAAAGT
>NW_006799979.1:812921-857980 GCF_000485575.1 Poecilia formosa | reverse complement strand
TCATACTGTACATGTGCTGAAACTCTTGAGTGTTTGCGGTGTTGTGCTGCTGCTGTTCTTTTTTTTTTTTTTTTTTTTTTTCAGCATATCTGATCTTTTTCTTCACAGACTCTCACCTTCTCTGTTCTAACCTGAATTTTGTTTTCTAACTTCTGACCTGCTGTAGTTCACTACAAGCACGGAACCTCTGATTTTTTTTTTTTTTTTCAGTACGTGTTCTTTCCTGTTGCATGCTTAATTCTCTTTGTCTTGTAAAATGTTCATGCAACACAACAATGCTCTGTCTGTGGCTTTATGTAACAGATCCTAAGCCCAGCTTTTTAAAATTGGTCTAAGTTAATCTAAATGCTAGGCAGCTGATGCAGGTGATTTAAAACAGAGTTTAGAAGTAAATATGTTGAATCTAATTAATACCAGCTTCCTGATCCATCAGTACTTTCACTCTCTGGTATCAGAGAGTCTTACTTCTAAAACTTAGTGAGCCTAACCATAACTAGAACACTTTAAAGTAGTTTTAAGTTAGTCCTGAATCTGGACTACAGCTTTTTTCAAATAAAGTCAACATATAAAATTAAAAATAAAAATAAGTATTTTTATGAAACAGTTCAAACCTTTACTCAGTTCCTGTTTGGTGTCTTAAGTTAAAATAATAATAATAAAAAAAATAGCTTTAGCTTCAGATAATAAACAAAAAGGCTGGAATATATTTCACTTTTAAATGATCTCAATTTGTCCACATTGGGATTATTAGAAAACAGAAGTTTTGTGACCAAATATGGTTAAATTATATAACATATTATTTTTTTAAGTGATCTTTTTTTCAAATCAAAAGAGTCACAACTTTAAGAACTTTAAGTGTAAAGTATAGCTGGTTTTGACGCTGGCAAAATTATTTGAACAATTCAGATAGTTTTGGTTACTGTATTTATTTCTGTAGTAAGTCATTTATTCACTTTGCTGTAGATATCAATAAGTGTAATCATTTAAAAAAATCTTGACTGAAAAATACAGAAAGTGGCATAGAAATGTACAAGCACAGAATACCAAATTTACATAAACTCAGTTTTCAAGCTTCCAGGATATAGTAGGTTTTTTTTTTCTTTTGTAGAAATAATTAAATAGATAAATAAAAATTCACAAAACAGTTGAGATATTTTACCAGTAATGATTGTAAAACAATGGAAAGCATTAATCCCACTTTTTTGTAAACTCCTGCTGTCCATGTTTTGCATATTAAACTTGATCTTTACAGTTTAAATTACATTTTATATTTCTTTTTTTTAATGCAGTTAATTTTGTATATATTGGATATTGATAAGATAATTAGTGCTAGAGGGAAAACAATGTAGAAACTTTAGGATTAGTGGATTGGATCAATAAAATATAAAATTCCAAGGTGGTATTTATTTAGTTCCTTGTTATTCAGGAAAATTTGTCCTATTGCTGTCATGAAGAAACAATTTCATATGATACACAGGACTACGATACTAACGTGCTTTCTCTTTCTTTTAGGACTTGCAGCTGGAGTACGGCCACGATTCACCAAGTTTGCTGGGAGGAAACAAGTAAGTAGATGATTTTAAATTTCCAGCTTTGCTCCTTTCTCCCTCTGTTATACATGTTTTAGTGTTCAATCAATAGACCAGTCAAAACTATCGAGATTAGGAGGTGTGGACTATACAGATGAAGCGTTAATTTTACAACAATTTTGTGAAAAGGCACTTACTTCTGTCTGCATCTTAAACAGAAGCCTTCTCAAGTCTGTCGAGGAGGAACTTCAGCAGAGGTGAGTCCGAGCCTTTTTCTTTTTTTCACTTCTGGTTGGACCGACGTGTTGAACTGCGAGTGTGTATTTTAACCGCATTCACTCATCAGCGAATCATTTAACGGCAGGACTAACGGTGCCAATCACACGCCACTAATGCCGTCGTAATAATGACTTCAGTGCTGTCACGGCTCTCACGTTCCAGGTTCTGCTTCCCTTGTTTGTTTGTTTTTTTTCTTCTTCTGCGGCTTGCTTTGTGCTGCGACTGGAAAATGCTGAATTTCTTAGGAGCTTCCTGCAGAGAGCATGGCTCACACACGCGCACGCACACACACACACACACACACACACATGCAATGAGTCACACATTTAAAAATGCAACCGACTTAATTCTACCAAAACATACTGACAAGTCCTTGGAGAAATTCTTATGCGCTTAAATGATAATTGTTGTTGTCCATGTGCTTTTTGATATTCTGAGAGATTTTGTGAGCTGCTGGAGAAAACAGTCCCTTTGAAATATTAGCTTTTTTTTTTTTTTTTTTTTTCTTCCCATTTTTAAAAATGCAGTTTTCTAGTTTGAGGCTCGACAAATAAATGAGTGATCTCACTTTGTTGTATTATGTAGAACTGCTCTTATTAGATAGTAATATTCACACTTGCATGCATATTTAAGCAGGAAAGACTAGAAGTCCTTCATGCAGACACTATAACTGGTTACATATCAGGACTGTCGACTTTGATGATTGATGGTTATAACAAAGATTGTATTAAAAAAATCCAAACAAAATGTTAACTGAAGCTTAAATGACTTTGTAAGCTTTAAGCTGTTACTTTGTTCCCAGATTTATTGACAGTGTAGCTCCGGGTCAGTTAGAAGCGTACAGGTGTTGGAGGGTTTAGTAAAAAGAAGATGTGACAAATACTTCTGGTTGAACAGCAAAAGTAGGATTTCTGTTTGAGAACATTCAGATGTGGACAAAGTTGTTGGCACCCCTGGTAGAAGATGGGTTTAAAATATGAGTTATTTTATTCTTTTACTGCTACAGCAACTTTTCACAGGAAAATAAAATCTTGGTGCTTCTGTTGAGTGGGTAAAAATAAAGTTAATCTGTTTTTAAGTAGATTACTGTTAATGATACCCCTTGCCAACCATTAAATGTAATAGTAATATTTTTATTTGTACCATCCTTTTCAACTTTAACAAAATTTCTAGGTACTTTTATGACTAGCATTCCAGAACTTTTTTCCATAAATATAGTCTCAATGGCCATTAGATGCTATCACCTTAGCAACCAGTTGTTTGAGGAAGATGCCACAGGCAAAAAGTTGTTTTTTTTTGTCTTACCAAAACAAATGTAAATATAAAAAAAAAAGTTCTGAGACTCTAAGTTGATTCTCTGGGTTTGGTCAGATAAACACTACGCTTAAGCTTTTAGGCCACAAAGCTCCAGGTTAGTGTCTGAGCTTCTGCCTCACAGACTCCACCACTCCGCTCCTTCAGACTAGCTACTTCTCAGTGAAACTCTGGAAAAATTTTTGCTAAAGGGTTGTTAGAGGGGCGCCTTCCTGAAGGCGGAGTTTCAGAAATAGCAGGAATTTTTGAAGAGAGAAAAGCCCAGAGTAAAATGTCTTCTCTCATATTTGATATTTAAAGCATTTTTTTTAAACAAATGAAGTTACCATAACTACTTGATTATGCTATGAAATGGCACTATGTGCCTGGATAAAATTTTCTGGTAAACAGAAAAGATGTCATTAATGATCCATCATGTTTTGCCAAATCAACACAGAAGTTGTTCAGTGTGAGATTCTGCTCCATGCTGTAGAAGTTTTATTTATTTTAAGATATCTTTTTTTTTTTTCTTTTACATCTTTACCTGGGGTGCCAATGAATTTGTCCGGGTCTGTTTGGGATAAGTTATCTCCAGCGATAACAATGAGGCCACAGAAAGCATTTAGTGGAGAAGTGTTAAGTTTCGATCAGCAGAGTGAGAAAGGTTGCCGTTAAACACGAGGGACTTGTGTATTATTCTGCTGGACTGGAATCCTTCAGTCCTTTCAGATCTGCCCTGAGTTTAGATCTTAGACGTAGTGTGTGAACCGAGCTTTACTCAGCTCTCCCTCCCCCTCTTCCCTTCCTCCTCCTCCTCCTGTCGTCATCTCCCATCCCTATTTGCTTGATCTTGCCCCCATTACTTCTCTCCCCCACTGCAACAAAATCTACCCCCCCTCTTCTTCCCCCACCCCCTGATCGTCCCCTTCCTGTCTTCCCCTCCTCTCCCAGGGGCCATGTTGCACACTTAGGGGATGATGAGGATGAGGATGATGATGGTGCAGATGATGATGAAACTCACACTCAGTAAGTTCCCGCTCAGTCTCAGAAACTGGAAGCCTTTCTCTCCTTCTCTCCACATCTTTTTCTCCTCGCGAAGGCCAAAAGATGAGTTTGAGAGGGAAACGAGGAGGAAGGCTTCTCGTCTTCTCCACAGTTTCATCCACGCGTCTCCATGCAGCACGAACCACCATCATGCCACCTGTGTGTGTGTGTGTGTGTGTTTTTCACACTGCATCTGCTGTCTGATGTTAAGTTTTAAAGCTACTAACAGTTACTGTGAAGGCCACAAATGCACTGAATTAGAAGTTTGTTTTAAAAACAGACATTCTTACCGTCGGGGTTTTCCACATTTCATCAAAAGAAACACAAACTTTATTGCGTTTTAGTTGGATCTTATGTAAAAGAGCAGTGTGATAATGCATAATTGTGAAATAGAAAGCGTATGATATATGGTTTTCAACTTTTTTTACAAATAAAAATCTGAATGTAGCTGTATTCAGACAATTTTTGGTACGTCCAAAAAAATAAAATCCAGTATGAAATGGTAAACAAATTCCACCTGTTTGTATCTAAACCTCAGTATAAAGTTGCTCTTTGAGGACCTGAGCAGTTTGTTAGAGATTATTACTGAATGAAAAGCACAATAAAGACCAAGTAACCTAACAAATAGGTCAGGGTGAAGGTTGCAGAGACCATATTTTCCAGTGGAGGGCACTCTTTAGCAAATGTTAATAGAAGAGCTAATTTTTTTGTTGTCTCTTTAGCATTTAAACTTGATTTTATATATATTATATAATTGAAGATAAGATATTATTGTATAACAGCATACCTAAAACGGATACTTCTCGCGTTGTTCACCCGTGATGAGATTCAGCAAATCACTTATGTTTTTTTTCTCCGGAAAATTGACTGATGTATTGTGGGTATTCTGACTGACGTCCTACCGTAGCCAATTAGGCAAAATTAGCAACAGAGTTAGCAACACTCTGCAACTATAAAACTGAAGCCATGAGTAGAAAAAAAAAATCACTTCCTGAAGCACAAAACACAAGTGGTTAATGAGAAATTTGATTCTGTTGAGGGAGATTTGCTACAGTTCATGTTGTGTCATTGCTACATGGTGGGTATCAACGTCGCTAAAATTAGCTGTGTAGCATTAACTTCCACTCAATACTGTGTTGGTGTAGCGCTTAAGCATTAGCAGAACTAATGTTTGTGATTAGCGATTTAGCGTTAGCGCAGCTAACATTTTAGTCAGTACCTACCACTGGTGTTATAAAACAATATCCCAAGCACAGAACAGTGTTCAATCCATCATCTGACAATGTAAAGACAAAAACACAACTGTAAACCTACCAAGACATGGCTGTTCTCTTTAAAAGAAAAACAAGGACAAGCATTTTTCAGAGGAACCAAGACGTTCAGTGTGCAGAGGTCAGCTGTTGACAGTTTTATCTAAGAATAGCGAGAGAAAATACCACTTTTCACAATCTGTTGAACGTGAAAAGCTGGCAGAGACAAACCCCAAAAGACCTGCAAGTGTAATTGAAAGGTTTTTCTGCAAAGTATTGAATAAGGTCCACTGAATAGAAATGCACATTTTTCGGCTAACTGTTGAAAACCACATATCCATTTTCTTCTGTTTTGCAGTTCTGCTTCACCCCCCCCTCCCCCCCTTTTTTTGTTTTTTTATTTGTTGTAACTTACAATCCCAATAAAATTCACTGAAGATTGTGGCTGTAAGTTTAAGGGAATGACTTGTTTTTTTTTGCAAAGTCACTGTAATTTCTGTAGTAGCTTTAAAGTTTCACTCGAAGCAACATCAGACATTAATTCAGTTTCATTTCTTTCATACGTGGACCTTGCAAAGTTTTCTTCTTGCTGTTCTGCTCTCCGCTTGCATCACCATCTGTGTGACTTCTTACTCCGTCTGTGTGTGTGTTTACTCAAACTAATGTCTGTCTCCTCCTTCTCCTATAGTAAAAAAAAATAAATAAATAAATAAAAACTTGTAGATCTTCTATTTTTGCGTCAGACCCAAAGTACTGCAGTAGGCCAAAGTGTTCCCTGTCAACAATATTGCCCACCATGTTTAGAAATGGATACTTTGCCCTTTGCACATTGTTGGACTTTAGGTGGTAACAAAGCACTCACACAGTGAGCTGGAAAACACAAAGGGCATGAAGAACATGAAGCTGGAATCATTGAATTGCGGTGTTCGTGGTGGGGGCATGTTGGCTCTGATTTGTCTTTTTAAAGCCTTCTGCTCATTTTTGGTGGGTTAAGATATTGCATGTTTGGAAAATTATCCCCTCTGGGTTTGGATGCTGTGCAACTGAAAAGACGTTTGCTCGTAATTTCTTTACATTCGGACATTTGCGACGTGTAACCGAGGCAACAAGGTGTTGTTTTCACTACAGGAGGCGGCAGATAAGCATCTCAACAGCTCAAATGACGCCTAAACTATGATCTCTAATCCTGGAAGAGTTCGGGGGGAAAAGAGGGTTTATGGATGCAGAGCAGGACGAAAGAACAGCGAATGAAGGAGGAATCTCTTTCATCAATTGTAATAGGCAGATATCACATCCCAGACTATTTTTCTGCCCAGCTTTCTACCCATGCATAGAGATTAAAGAGGAGCAGCAAAAGGAAATGAGGTGGATTAGCAGTCCTCTTCAACAGCTGATGGTGACATGTAAGACATATTACTGTGCAACATCAAGTATTTTTTAATTGAATTGAACAAATGGGTCTTGGGATGCAACTGAGCATCAGTCAAATTCCATTTGGTTAAATTTTCTTCACAAAAGAAACAGAAACATATGGTCAAGTCGGCCCAACTATATAGACAGATTCAAATTTAGTCACCTGGATTCCAAAACACTGAAGTCCACTATTATGCCAATTAGTAGCAGAACCAGGCTTCTACTTTTTATGTTAAAGAAGAGGTAAAAGTAAATGGCAGTAGTAGGTACTTTGGTGGCTTCATTTACAGAAGAAACACAACTAAGCAAAGTAAAACAAGCAAAAAAAGAGAAGCTCTGAGTCAGTAGTAGCATCCATAGCATGAAAAACAAAGTATATTCGGGCAGCATTAGCTCCATCTAAGAGGGTTAAACGTACTCAGTGCATCATGTGGAGAGCGAGAACACAATGTTATTGGCAGGGATACTTGAGCTGATGGCCTTCTCCTTTATATGAGCACATGCATAAAATGTGTGCCGGCTGTTATTCTCATGCTAGCTGACCCCATCCAAATACTTTCGCTGGTTGAAATACAGAACAAGTAGCCGTGTGCCATCGTCAACATTATCTGCATCAGATTCTGCTGATCAAAGCAGATTAGATGAGCGCTGGAGGTTTATGAAGTGGTGCAATCTAAGCTGCATCAGAGTTGCTCTGTTTTCACACATGTGGAGTAAATGACTCCTAATGTGTTTGTTACTCTAGCAGCTTCTTGGACCCGTCTCTGTTGACCTTGTGACCTCTGCTTGTTTTGGTTTTGAGCTCTGTAAACACGTCAGTAGATCTCGGAGGAGCAGCTCCTGAAAAATTCAGGACCAATCTGTTTGTTCTCAGCAGTTTTCGTGTGATAACAGCATTTTTTTTTTTTTTTTTTTTTTGGCTTCCTGACTCATGTGTATTTGTTTTCATTTCATTCACTGACACCTTCGATGATGATTTCTGGCCTTCTGTGTCACTCATTATTCATTAACATGTATCTCTGTTCGGAATGGGCTGGCATGAGTCTCATTGTATGATAGCAATGAGTAAAAGTGTCGCAATTTATTTTGTATCACAATATTAACACTGATGTTAAAAGTGAAAATGTTTAACATGAGCTAACTGACTACTTTATCTGCCTCATCAGGTAGCTAGCCTGCAGTCAGCTAGCTAACAGACAGGACTCTGATAGCTTGCTAACTACTTTGAAACAGTGTTAGCTTTTAGGGAAATATAACTCTACGCTCCATAGAGCCAGGAAAAACTCTTCGGCTCTTTAAATTAAAAGGTCTTTAAGCCACAAAACATAGTTATACACCTTTAAAAGTCTTGAAAAGTATGGACTTTGATTTCAGTTTTAAAAAAGTGTATAGAACAATATCCCATTGTCTAAAAATGGTGTTCTTCCTTCCCTTTTCTTCGCTACATCTTTCCTTCTTTTGTGTCCTTACTTGTGTTCTTGACGAACTTTCTTTCCTTTCTTGTCGGTACTTTACCTGTACAAACCAGACATTTTGAAGGCACCAGGCTTTGCTACAATTTTTTTGTAAACTTGCACAAAACTTTAAATCAAGTCACTTTGATTCTAAGAATAAAAAATAATAGAAACAATAAAAATAGCAAAAAAGCAAGGAGAGAAGGGTGCACTGATAAATTGCTACATGTGAATCAGATCTTATCTTTAGCTTGTTTCCATCCAATAGCCATGCAAATTTTTAGTGAACTTCTAAAATGTTGCAAAAAAAAAAAAAAGTATATAAATGAGGCATGTTTCCATCTACTGGTTTGGAGTGAATCAACTATGCTACAAGATGTAATTTTGTCAGATATTGATGCTACATATGGCTGTAATTAAACAAGATATAGAGATTTTTACTACCTATCTAAGAAGAATAGAGCAGTTACTGTCCTTCAGAAAAACCAAAACTCCACTTTAAGCAGTGCAAAAATCTTTTTTTTTTTTTGTGGAACTGAGGAAGTTTGCTGTTTTCATCACCCTTTTCTGATGTGATCCTTCAAAATGTGCATCAAAAAACATCCTCTGTTGCTCTGCAGTGACAGAGGGCTGTCTGAGCACACTTCCGGCTGGTCACTTTTCAGTTAACAATAGTCACCCCACTGTTGCCAACTTTGCAACTTTGTCGCTATATTTAGCAACTTTTCAGACCGAAAACAAAATATGAAATACAATGTTATTGGCCAAAATTGGTCTACTTAGTGGTCTGTCATTGGCTATAAAACTGCAGTCGGTGCACCTGAGTTACATGGTCAAAAAATTATGCAGAATAAATACTAAAATAAACAATTTATGGATGTCTAAATTGTAAGGTTTTTGGCAAATTGTATTCTATGGATGTAGAAATTAATGTGTAGAAATCTGGAGCAGGTTTAAACTGCCCTTCATGACCGATGCAGTATTAATTTAAAAACCTTTAAAAAAAAACTCTCACTACTAATTCTCATAAATCTGGTTTTCATTTGGTGTCACTTGTACTAAAAAGCCGCCTTTTCATTCCCCAGCAAATCAAGCACTATCAAGAGGCCAAAGGAGCCACCCCCACTCCCTCCGAAGGTAGGAGTGCTTGTTGTTTTCAATCAGTTTGTAACTTAATATACAGCAGAAGAAAAAAACTCCTTTTTATTTACTCCCAGCCTAAGTCTCTCAGCTCCTCCCAGCACCAGCCTCAACACAAAAACGATGACGGCCAATCGCACAACAATGACGACGACACCGGAGGGGGAACCATCAAGCGGTGCCCGGCCACAGAGACGCCGAGCCCTGCCAAGGCGTCCACCAGCGTCCCCCCGCGGCCCCCGCCCCCGAAGCTGCCACCCCACCGCCGCAGCAGCCTAGGTAACGACAGCCCGCAGCGCAAAGACGTGGAAAGCTCTGCCCCAGAGGATGATGATGATGGGAGCTTTAGGCATTTCTGGGAGTGGCTCCACACGCCTCACACAGAGGAGGAGCTGGAGGAGGCGTGGGAGGTGCTGAAGGAGGTGAAGGAGGAACAGGAAAAGGAAGAGAGTAAGAGCAGCTGATTGGTAGCTGGGTAGTGTCCACAGACCCTGTTGTTCCCTTCAGTTTTTTTTTTTTTTTTGTGGTCTCCCATTAGCCAGTTCTTGTTCTTGTAGACTAACTGATGTATCTGTTCCATGAGCCCATTAACAGCAACGCTTTTTAAGTTTTATTTTATCCTTTTCTTTAAAGTTCCTTCTCTCCATCAGCTCCTGCTCCGTATTACTGTTTGTCTTTTCTGAAGTCTAATTATTTTCCTTTTTTGTTTTTTAATCCGGTAAGTCAAAAGCTACTGCCGCTTTCCCTCACTCTCTAGGAGGAAGAAGTCACAGTTCAGAGTCAGATGATCACTTGATGAAACTAAGAATTCAGTTGAGGCTCATATTTTACAGCAAAATGAAGAGAGAAAATAGTTTGCAGAGCAATATCCAGGGTCTGAATTTCAGAAGGGCTTGTTGTGATGCGTATCTGAGATTTTTCTCCTATATAGTGTGTTTTGGCCCCAGGCTGTGAATCAGAATGTCTTATGCTTTCTTCCAGCATGAAAAGGATTGCTAGTTCCAAATCTGGAAAACATGTTTATTCTCACACATTTGCTTAGTTTGATGTAGTCAGCAAAATTCTATTTTAGTGGTTTGATCATGTTGGTTGTCTTGAGCTCTGGTTGTTTTTTCTTTGTTTCCTGCGCCTTGCAGTGTGTTTACTTTTAATTGTTTCACATCAGAACCTCAAACGTTACTGGAGCCCCGTTTGCCACAAACCATGTACAACCGAAAGAGGAAACTCTTGGGAGAACTGATAAAATAAGACCAGAATTTAATATCTTTGGATACTTGCAAAAATGTTGTTGGAGACAGCAAAAGACCTAAAAGTGGTGTGAAGATTCACCACCTAACAGGACAATGACCCCACTCTAGCTGCGATGGAGTGGTTTGGATCAAAAGATACTCACCTAAATACGACAAGGAATGTTCACAGACACTCACCGTCCAGCCGACTGAACATGAGCTATTTCGCAATGAATGGGCAAAAAATGAAGCCTCTAGATGTCCAACGCCAGTCGAAGTATACCTCAGAGGTCTTTGAGGCTGAATGGCAGCTGAAGATTGTTCTACAAAGCTTTCACTGAGGAAGATTGAACACAAATTTACTTTTTTTTTTTTCTTTTTTAGATTTTTATCCTTCATTGTATCACTTTGTGTTGCACTGTCAGATAAAATCTCAACAAAATCGCACATCCTTAAAAAGTCTTAAATTCAACTGAAATTAAGGCCTTAAAATATCTAAAATCTGTTAGAATTTAAGATAACGTATTTAAGTTGGTGTTAAATACGTTAATTTTGTCGTGGCAGGACTATTTAATTTATGTAGGGAAGTTTTTCTCGTAGGACAGAAGCTTTTCCCTGTCAGAAACGTCAGGGAAACGTTAGTTTGTTGTCTTAAATTTGAGCTGGTGAAACCTTGGTCAAGTATGTGGCAATATAAAAACTGTCAAGGGCCATAAATACTTTTACATGGCACTGTGTTTTCCTCTGACTTGTCGTACCTTCCTTGTGTTTTCTTCGCCGGCCAGGGAAAGACTTCCTTAAGCACGAGTGTGTGGCTTTCTGTGTCATTGTGGATGGGGTTGTTGGGCTGACAGGACCGGGTAAAAACAAGGGCTTGGTCACGACTCGCAGATTCCTTCTCACCATGGAGATATTGGACTCATTTCACACAAACGGGCTTTCCAAGCTTTCCAAAAGTGACTTTTCAGAACAACAGCAGAGGAGAGGAGATAATCACTGTTTTCTGGAGGCCCGTCTATGTCTGAGCAGCACATTGTCGCAGCAGAAATAACTTCACAAACAAGTGCTGCGGATAGGATTCCGAATTTTTTGACGTTAGCCTCACTCGCTGATTTATTTCCGCCCGTCCACGCAGTGCTGACAACACTTGAACCACACCCACTCAGCAGATCAGAGGTCTTTTGTCTTTTCATGCCACTGGTGCAGCTTGTAACGCGTCGTCTTGTGTGCGCAGAGGTTGTTTTGTCAGCTGCTGTCCAGCGGTAAGCAGTTGGCGCATTCACACCCTTCATTGCTCATGCATTATATTTGACTCTGTATTCTTCCTGCTAGTCTCCTCCCCTCTCTCTGCTCCCAAGTTGTTTTGCCTGTATAATTCCTCTCTGTCTCCAGTACCTCAGGTTAAATTGTTCGCATCATAACCAATAAATATGTCTGAAACCTCTCAGCCACACACTCATTCAGTCGCTGGTGTTGTTTTAGGTAATGGGCTGAACTCTCCCCATAACGGTGAGAGGGAAAGTCCTGGAGAGAGGCAGTCCACCATGCCCCCTAGCGTCCCCGTACGGAAAGACAAGAAGGATGTTCCCGTAAGTAAACGTTCTACTTGAGTTCGATATTAGATGTTAAACTAAATATTATTGTATTGAACCGTTTGTTGAAATAAGCACACTGCTAAATGTTTCTTTTCTTATCTGTGCCTTAGAAGCCTATCAGTAACGGTCTTCCTCCAACACCTAAAGTCCATGTAAGTTTCCGTGTCTTTTGTGATCACAGTGGGCAGAATACCCACAATTCAGGGTTTTCCAAGCAAGTAAAATCATGTTGTGGAGCCAATTTCAGTTAGTTTTATTGGTTTTTAGTTGTTACTCTTTTAAGAAAATGGATGGAGTGTACCGTTTTCTAAGCAGTCAAACAAAGATTGTAACAATAAATGCATACGTAACAGTCCAAAGAACAAAATGCAGTCTGGAAAAGTATGGAATTTGATTTTAATATTTTCCATGTCTGGATGCTAAGACAATTAATAATGGAAAAATAATGGTATTTCTAGACCAGGAGTCTATAACCTTTACTATCCAAAGAGCCATTTTCCCCAAGTCCAGCTAAATTAAACTTGAGAGCAACAAGTTTTGCATGAGCTCTTAAAAAAAGACATGTAATTTTTAACCTGTCGCTACTGCAGGAAATGTAACATTTTTAAAGAACCACCATTTTATTTAATTTTTCCAACTGTAAAATTCAGAAAACCATAAAACTTTAGCTTAAATAAGACAAATACATTTTCTTTCAAGGGATTTCGATATTTGTGAAAAAACACTAGGTGTTTTCCACCTAGTGGCAAGAAAATTAGATATAAAATATTATTGGTACTTTGAGTGTCATTCTGTTGTGAAAATTCAATATTGAAAAACTTCTAAAAGCTGCATTTATCTCACTTTTTTTTCATAGATTTGGTATTTAATGGCATCCCTCTCTAGAAACATCTTTAGTAAACTCCTGGTGAACTTCTGTACTTATAGTTAATGACCGAATGATCCTGTTTGGTAACTCCACCATATTTGACATTAAAATATGGTGCGAGGATGAATAACCATGACAACAGAAGTCAGGCTAATAAAGAATAAAGATCATCTTTCCTGTTTACAGATGGGCGCCTGTTTCTCCAAGGTGTTCAATGGCTGTCCGTTGAAGATCCATTGTGCCACGTCATGGATCAACCCCGACACCAGAGGTAACCAAGAGGAAAACCCATCTGGGTTCAGAGCAATAATCTGTAATCTCTTCCTCCCTTTACTTCAGTTTGTTAAATCTAAGCATCTTTTCTGTTTCTCTGCTTCAGATCAGTATTTGATATTCGGAGCTGAGGAGGGAATCTACACGTTAAACCTTAATGAGCTTCATGAGACGACGATGGAGCAGGTCAGACACAACATAATAAATGCAAAACATCATTAGTAAAGAATTCATACCCCTTGGACTTCTCACCTTTTTGCTAAAACCACAGTCATCTATGCGCTCAACTGGGATTTAATGTGACCAATGAGTGGATGAAAAAGCAACACACTCAGTTCTTTTTTAAAAAGTTACAATTTTTGATTATGCATGAGTTGCATTCTTGCAGAATAGAGAAAGACAAGTAATTGTAAAACTTGAACATTGTTACTTAACCAGTTATTTTCCTGTAGTTATTGCTATAAATGAGGTATTTTTGTTTGTTTGTAGCTCTTCCCTCGGAGGTGTACGTGGTTGTATGTCATGAACAATTGTCTTCTTTCTATATCTGGTGAGTTAAGAAGCTCATTTATAACGGACAACTAATGTTGTATTCGTTAGTTTTTTTTTCTGCTGTTTTGCATTCCACGTTACATTTTTCAGATTTCTGACTCTTTAATGACCTGGTGTGTGATGAATAATGTCTCACTGCAGGAAAAGCCTCCCAGCTGTACTCCCACAGTCTGTCCGGACTCTTTGAACAGGCCAGACAGCTGCAGAAGCTACCAGTAGCCATTCCCACACACAAACTCCCTGATAAGATTATCCCAAGGTAACGTCACAGTCAGGAAGTCCAACCTGTTAATTATTTTCTTTTTAGGCATTTTATCTCTTTTTTTGAAGGAATCCACCTTTTTTGACTTGAAATTAAATAGGTTAACGACAACAAAAGCAGCCAATTCAGAATAAAGTTTTTGTATATTTGCCTCAGGTTAATAAGCCTGTTTTGGTGAGTAATGTCTGCTTGTGCCTGATTGTAGGAAGTTTGCCGTTTCCAATAAGATTCCAGACACTAAAGGATGCCAAAAGTGTTGTGTGGGTAAGCATCTGTCATACTGTTCATTTTACAGCTCTGTAGTGTACATGTGCGTACATTCTAGAAGTCAATATTTGAAAAAAGAAATCATAATGACATTTTTAATTCAATAAGTTTCCAACTATTCAGGAAATGGTAACATCAAACCAAAGGTTGTAAAGAAGACATGTGAGTGATAATGTGTGTCATTTCCTGCTAGTCCGCAACCCGTACACCGGCCATAAATACCTGTGTGGAGCCTTCCAGTCCAGTGTCATGCTGCTGGAGTGGGTGGAGTCCATGCAGAAGTTCATGCTCATCAAGGTCAGTCCCAGACTGCTCTACATTATGTCAAGCTCTTTTTTTTTTTGTCTTATAAACAAAATATGTTTTACTTATTCGCATAAAACACAAACATATTTAGTATTTATATAAGATGGGAAAAAAAAACACATACCTTGATTATAATCTTTACCTTTTCCAGTCTTTTATAGTACAGTACAGCTCCTGAACTGCAAACAACTACTTCTAGGTCTTTTCTAAACACTTCTTTTTCTCAAAAAATATTGTAAGCATTTTAGATTACTTTTTTTTTTTTTTTTTGAGGGCAGAAAAATATAAATGCAAATTTTCATCCCACCTAATTCAGAGCCCTAATCATCTTCCTACTCACGCATCTACACAACCTTAAAAAGTCTTAAATTCCTGTATTTAAAATTAAGGCCTTAAAATGTCTTTTTTAAAATTTACATTTTTACGTTAGCTTGAAACTTTGAACTTGCATGGAACCGTTTGGTGCCTAACAAGACACTAAGATTTCCATTTCTTTATTTTATAACAAGCCAAATGAAAGCAGTAATAACTGCGCTAGTTTATATTTTGTCAAATGTGCACAATCTAGAAATTCAGGTCTGTAAAACTATGAAATTTGAAGATGAAGCATATGTAGGACTTAATCCTGATTTAACAAATAGAATCTGCTATCTGACACAGTTTCACATCTACAAACTTTCTCCCATATTTCTAATTCCTTTTTCCTCTGCAGAACATCGATTTCCCGTTGCCATGTCCGTTGGAAGTCTTTGAGATGTTGGTGGTCCCGGAGCACATGTACCCTCTGATCTGCGTGGCGGTCAGCAAAGGAACTGAACTCAACCAGGTGGTCCGGTTCGGCACCGTCAACCCCAATGCTACCTCCTCCTGGTTCACAGAAGCAGGTCAGAACAGCGTGGCTCTTTCTGGGGCTTTTTAAAAATATTTATTTATTTATTTTTATTTATTTTTTATTTTTTTGCAAAAAACAACTGGAGTCGAAACCAAACCCGGTCCTGATGTTTTTCTTTGCAGACATGCCACAGACATGCGTGATCCACGTCACGCAGCTGGAGCGAGACACTATTCTGGTCTGCCTAGACAGTGAGAAACACAACTTCTACTCATCTCAACGTTTACAGTTCTAGACCAAATGAAAACACATTTATAGATCATACTCTGATTATTTTTTTTTCTTCTGTCTCATCTTTGTTTGCCTTTCAGGATGTATAAAGATAGTGAACCTCCAGGGCCGGCTAAAATCCAGCCGGAAGTTGTCCGCTGAACTCACCTTCAACTTCCAGATCGAAGCTATAGGTACCAGAAGGAAGGCAGACCAGCTGATTAAGAAAGCTTTTGAAACAAATTATTATTACAGTAATGTGAAAAAAAAACATGACTTTCTATTAAATATTCTATTGTTTTAAAGAAATGTTCACATGTCAATGACGTATCTGTTATTTTTCTGGAATAGGAATCTATTTAATTGCACATAGCAACAAAAAAATAAAAAAATTTTTGTCAGGGATAAAAACTAAGTCCTCTAGCTGAGGAAAAAGTTAGGACACCCTACCCCCAAATAATTAGTCCAACCACGCAAGTATGTCTGTAGACGAAGTAGGAAGACATTTTTTTTAAGGATCACACCTGATTGGACAAAATTAACGTCTGTCTTTGAACTTTTTCTTATTTATCCAGCATTAGACTTTCAATTATTTATTTAGTTTCATGATAAAAGCCTTATTTTTGATTAAAGCAGAATGAATGTCTTCTTTTCTTGCAGTTTGTCTTCAGGACAGTGTTCTGGCCTTCTGGAGACATGGCATGCAAGGTCGAAGTTTCAAGACTAATGAGGTTAGTCTGATCTTTTAGCGCTGACCTGTGTTTTTACAACAGAATATACTTTATTGAACCCCAAAGGGAAATTGCTTTTTCCCCTCTGAAATAAAAAATGAAATCACGGTAGAGTTGTGGAAGAGGTTTACCACCAGCTAATAAGGCAATAAGCTTTTTCCTCTCTGGTAGTAAAAACTCTAGCTTTATCGATTTTATGTAATTGTGACACTCCCAACTAATCACTCTAGATTTATCCTGTCAGATTGTTTTGCTCAGAAATGAGAAGTTAATAATAGTATCATCATGCCTGTCAAGATTAACCGCTAACGCTAAACAGGGAATGAAACCCAATGGGGATATGAGGCTCACTCATTGTAGACTTTTTAACCAGTCTCTAGATTTCTGTTTAGTCTTCAAATTTCTGTCCACTTTCTATCTTTGTAGAATCTGTTAATTTTTTATTATTTTTTTTCCTAGATCACGCAAGAGATCTGTGACAACACACGCATCTTCAGACTACTGGGATCCGACAGGTGAGAAAAGCGACCAGATTTACTGTTGCAGGTTTTCAGATAGACGTGCGCGGTCACCGCTGGAAAATGCTTAGAGTACAAAGTGTAAATCTCTGTTTTCTGTGCAAAGTTCCTTGCAAAAGTGCTTTGAACATTTTCACTTTTTGTGATTTTTTACGACGACAAACTTTGACGTGTTTTATTGGGACTTTCTATAAAGAACCGAGTATGGCGTGTGTTTGCTTTTTACCTCCCTTTACTCCTGTGTTACACTTAAACAAATGAAATCCAGTGTAATCAATTCCCTTTATGAATCACTACGAAAGTAAACGTCGTCCACTACGCGAGATTAATAAATGCTTCTGTTCTGCAAACGCCTCAGATGTTTGTTTTTTGAGGACAGTATATTTTTGAAAATCTCTTCTGAACTGTTCCATCCATCATCTGAAAATTGAGAGATCGTGGAACAATTACAGGTATAGTACAATATACATCTATAGCAACTAAAAGGCCAGCAGAAAATTGTCCAATTACAGTCCTCCCTGTAACTGAAACGCTCATAAATCCAGAAAACAGACCTTGAGGTTTGACTTTGGAGAACAATGATTTGGATTACAGTAGCTTCAAGTCTTAAATGGCCCATCCAAAGTCGGGACTTGAACCAATTGAAAGTGGATGCCTCCAGCTTGAAATGCACTCAAAATCTCACTAAACTGCATTGAAGTAGTTGTAATATGACAAAATGTTCACAGGATATGATTACTTTTGCATGGTGCTGCAGCTTCTCTTAAACCAGTTTAAGAGAAGCTCTAGTCCTCATCGATGTGCCATATCAGAACACACAACACGTCCCAAACATAAAACTATGACTAGAAAAGAGGTTCTGTAAAAAAACAAACGATAATAAGTTGGGAACAAATGTAGAAATTTCTGTTCAACTTTTAAGCATTTCTTTAAGTAGGTAAAGTCTGACTCACCATCCACACACAAACACACCATTAACATCCTCTCTGCTGCCTTCTCGCTGAAGACGAGCTGATGGTAGAGACCCAGACTCTGAGGACAGAGGCCGCTCTCTGCCCAGGTACAAGCACCGCTCACCGGCTTTTTTTTTTTTTTTTTTTGTTCTTTCGGGATTCCTAACAAATTCCTCTTAAACGTTCTGGAAGATTCTGGTGTCTACTACCTTACTGCTGACCCTCTTGAGTCCAAATACGGGATGATGTGTGACGATGCAAATCTATTACTCTGTTCAAGGTGTCGTTTGGGGTGACGAGCCGTTTTTTTTCCCTCCTCCAAATAACATCCTTCAGCCGATTTCTCCATGGGTTGCTGATTGACCGGATGTTTCTACATTAAATCCTGTTTCTTTATCATTCCTTTTACTCTTTTGATTCATGGGAAATCGCACCATATTCTTGTTTTTTTTTTATTTTTTAATCTATTTATTTAATTGAACCGCGTGTGTTTCAGGGTGGTGGTGTTGGAGAGCCGGCCGACGGACAACCCCACAGCCCACAGCAACCTCTACATCCTGGCGGGCCACGAGAACAGCTACTGAGTCCCCACCCCGCCCTCGCACCATCGCCGCAGCGCCGTCTAAACACCCGACCGCTACCGCAGACAAGGGAGCAACGAAACGAGCCGGTAGTCGCTTTCATCCCAGCACCGCAGCTTAACCCCCTCGCCCGCCTGCTTGGTAACGTGACCGGGAGACTAGGAGAATTTGTGAATGCAGATGTTTGCACCCTTTTAAAACTGCATCAGTGTGTGTGTGTGTATGTGAAAGGTGTTAGTTCGGGGAGAGGACGGGAAGGGACTTCTCTTGGATTTGTTTATGTCAAAGCAAAGAGTCTAAACACTCGGCGTGAAGACGCAGCTTCCAACCTTTCCCTGCAAGACTGCACATGGAGTATAGAAACATCCAGAAAACACACCAATGCTACACTAGTTCTACTTGTAATACTACTGCTGTTTGTGCCGAAGCTTCATAGAAGGGCCATTATGCCCCAGAAATTCACCTCTGACCCCCTTTTTTTCTTTCCTCCTCCATTTCTTTTGTTTTAACTGTCCCTTTATTTATTGTGGCATGGCGTAACTTTATTAACAAGGACGACTTTCTTCATTTGTCGTAAAATGTTTGTTTTAAAGACCCCCACAAAAAAAAACTCAAAAAAAGAGAGACCAGACTAAAATCTTCTTTTTTTTTTACCACTTTCGCTAAGGATAAATCCCCAGTACCCGTCACTACACCACACAAGTGCTTATTAAACCTTTATTTAATTCTTTGTAAATACATTTTTTTTAATGGTAAAGTCGAACACTAAAAGAAAAAGTCTGGTTGTGTATATACGTGTGTCAATAGCTGCTCTGTCGAACCGTGGAGACATAGAGGAGTCACAGATTCTCAAATTTCTTGTTTTTTTGTTTGTGGCGAGGTTCGGTTCTCTTCAGGTTGGACGGCTTCAGTAATCGGACATTTCCCGCAAAGAGATCCCGACGAACACACGCAGGATGCGGATGCTCGTTTTTCATCCTGCATGCATCATTTCCTGCCTCATCACTTGGAGTTCTGCCCCCTTTCAGTTTTTAAAGCTGTTTTATTCAGAAATATTTGTCCTTTTTTTATGTTTGTTTTATCATTATTATTTCCATGTATTTTATTGAACCACTGGTATTTGAAATTTGCACAAGGAGACGAAATGTGTTTCATAAACAAATGTGATGTCATGATAGCGTGTGTATGCACAGTGTGTGCCTGTAGATGCCTGTATGAGCATGGAAGTGTGTGGTGTGCCGGTCTGGTTAATCTGGCTGAGGTCACTTTGAAGGAGCAGCAACAAATAAATATAACCCAATAAATTAATAATTTACACAGAAATAACTTAGTTGATCTCGTGAAAGGCAACTTGCATCACCGACAACGAAATACTCTCCTCCGTTTTGATATGACCAACCCACACCGTCAACACTCCAACGTGCCACGTCCAAAAACTCTTCTGTTCTCGTCAGTAGCATTGCGGTTTCTGATAAAACTCCCCACAGCTGAAGTCCACTCTACTATTTTCTCCCGGCTTATCTCATGTCCGATAAACACACGTAAATTGACTTCAGATGTGTATTCACCCATAGGCATGGGCCAGCAACAAGTAGGTGTAGTTAATTTATTATTTTTTTCACGCTGACCGTCAGCTGGCTGAAGAAAGACGTTTTTAAGCCTTTTCCTTGCTTAAATGCTAGTCTGTTAAAGATATTTCTGGTTACGAAAATGTCTTTATATATAAAAACATTCTATGGAAACTAAAGGAGCGCCATGTTTTCAACTCCATCCCTAGAGATTTAAAAATGCTGTAAAATGTTTAGCTTTGTGAAATTCTAATCCTCATCTCTATGTCCAAAGAGAGGCACGCAAGACGAGACGTAAAAACCCCTTCGTTTAGCTAATAAACCACAAAGCAGCTGGAAGACCTCTGCTGCCCCCTGCTGGTGTGTTTCTGAGGCTTACTGCTCCTCATAGCCGATGAAACTTGCTGTTTCAACTTTTGGGAGGGGAAATTCTGGACGGACGTCATCTGTGCTGGCAACTAAATACGGATATGGTTAGAAATAACTACAGAGTGAAGATTGTCTTTTTCTAGTAGCAGACAAAATGTGTTTAAAAAAGCTAGAAGTTAAGCAAGTAGATTATTTTTAAAATCCTATAAAAAGAAAAGCCCCCAAAATGAGAGAAAATAATCTATCTTTGCCTGGACATGTGGGATTTGTTTATTAAAGGAAACTCTCCTCAAGTTCCATTTAAACACACCATCTTATTTTCACAGGGGGTTTTTTTCTTCTTAAAATTCATTAACTGGAGACACTCATTGAAGAGATAGATGCCAAACTTATTCTAAATCCAATTTTAAGCCTCAGTTTAATTTACAGAGTTCCTTTTACACTTAAAACCATATATAAAAAAGCAAACAATAAAAAAAACGATTAAATAACATTGGGGTTTCTTTTGTCAGACGAGATATGTATATATATATTTTTTAATATATCACTTAAACCTTGTGGCCATATTTAGATAGTCTACCTCGTGATTTATCTTAGATTTCAACAGAAATAAAAAGTCCAATCTCAGCTGGTTTGTGTTGAACAAATCATGTCTAAATCTCTTTAAATTCTCAAACATCTCACAGCACCTACATATTGTCTCGTAATTTTCTTTCTCTTTATTTTTTTGTCTGAATTTGTTTCGGTGCACCTGATTTTCTTTTTAGAATCGCTTGTGGATTTTCTTGACCAAACTGTTTCGGTTGCTTCATGTTGTTTCTTTTTCTTTTTCGTGACTTTTAACCGTAACAGACGTGGGAAAATGTCCATCAAGAGTTCATGTTCGATTACATTATGCTGTTTCCAAGCTTCCTCCCTCTTGTGAACGACCCTATAAATGCTGAGACCAGGTGAAATCTTCCAACAGCATCTGCTCAACTTGAGTCAAGTATCCTGTAGAATTAATTTGCTTTTTAATTTGTTTTCCGTACCAGATATGTGAATTTTCTGGATGAAAAAAGATCTAAGTGGCATAAATATCATCGCCTTGGGATTTCGTTCTTTGGAAGTGTCACCTGTCTGCTGCTCATTAGCTGATCAGTGTTAAGTATTTCAAGTTTTTCCCCAAACGCCGTTTGATCCTCGTCTCCTTTCCGATGTTGAGCAAAAAAAAAAAAAAAAGCAGGTGACGTCTCCTCTGTCGCATCACTTCTTGTTTTTGTTTTCATAATGCAATGCAAACGTTATAAAGTGTAAATAGTGTAAAATAAAAATGGGTTTGTTTTACATACTGTATAATTGCCTATATTTTGTTTCAGAAGTGTAACAGATTTATGAGATGACAGGTTAACACATTAAAAAGAAGGAACTGAAGCTTCCGGGTATCTTGTGCTTTGTTCATTTGCGCTGCCTTAAAATACTGCGAAAGTATTTGTGCGTTTTAAAACTTTGAACACAGCAATGTGTTATCAGAGATCAAGTTGCCCACACTTTTGAGATTTTTTTTTTATTATTATTTGTTTGCTTAACTTAATCAAAACTCATTTATTTATTTTTTATGTTTCACTTCACAGTCATGCACTACTCGGCACTGGTATACCACATTAAATCCTGCTAAAATACATTAAAGTTTATGGTTATAACAAAACAAAGTAGGCAAAAGTTCAAGGATTATGAAAACATTTTTCTCAAATTTGAAGTTTCAGGTTGCAAAATGCTAATAGATGTTAGCATCTTTTAGTGTTACAATAATTCAACGACCAGCTGATCGCCAGAAAAATAGCCAGTGAGAACTTTTATTGAGCTTATTTCTCTCGAGATAAATCTAGTGCAGGAAAAACACAAAGAACATTGTAATTTCTACATAGTGTATTTAAATAAGCATTGTAAGCCCATACAAAAAACATTGTAGCTGTTAATGTTTCCTGAGTATATTGCAGTAATTATGAGTATAGCGTAACTAAGATGAACAGAGGAGTCATGTCTGGAATTTATAGTTTGAGTTTAAAACAACCTACTGATTAAAAGGCTGAAACTGGCATGAATGGGTTAGTTGGACAAAACGAAAAGCAACAAAAGAAAATTGTAATTGATTACAATCATGGGATGAAAGCGCAAGCTGACTCTAAACAAAATTACATCTCGTCATTTTGACGCTATTAAATCAGTCTTTAATGTTGCAAAGAATTTAAAACAGCTGAATTTAGCATATTTTGTGGTTTTGTTCAAATAAATAAAAAATACCACTGGTATTTGAACTAGTGCTTTCCTTCAGTTTGAAGGCTTGGCAGGGTAGGACAGAAGAAAAAAACCCAAAAACGTTTCAATTTGTGGAAAGTTGCTGCGTAGCTCATACAATGTTTTTACAAAACAGGGAAATGCATACTAAGCACAAATTATACAGCTGTGCCACGGTTTATCTCCAGGTGAACCAGTTTGGGAGTCTTCATCGACGTTTCATGTTCACTGTTTTGATTTTCTGGTGTCTTTTCTCCTCCCTTCTCCTTCTTCTCATCAGCAGTCCTGTTTGGAAGACAAAAAAAAAAAGATTAAGAAAATATCTTCTATCAGGTGCTCATGATGGCACAATATTTATTTATACTTTCACTGACATTATTTGTCCTGTCTTGACATCTTTTCTAATATTTGTTTTGCCCTTTTAAAACTCACGCAGCACAGAGTATCGGTGGTAAATAACCATGCCTACTTCTTTTTGAAGAGTTTCTTGAACGAGCTCCTGAAGCCTCCCTTGTCCTTGCGACTCCTCTCGCTGAAGGGGGTGTGATTATTTTCCTCTGTTGTGCTCCTCCACTTTGACTCGTCAGCCCATGACTGGATGCCTGAGTCCTGCTTAGGTTAAAAACAAGGATTTATTTAGTTTATTCACTCATAAAAAAAACATAGGAAGACAAAAACAGATTATGGTTTTTCCCTTTAAATCACCACTGATATCAAAATGTCATCATCCGGTTGCCCTGGTCCGTGACATTATGGCCTACTGCTTTGTAGCCGAGTTACTGTCATTCAATTCTGTGATTTTCTGAGAGCAACCATTTCTTTTACAATTGTTTGTAAAACTTTATGCTAGTGGCATATACACCTGAGGCCACGAAAATGAATGGAACTCTCTGATTTGGAGGGGTGGACAGTATTGGCAATATTGTGTAGCTCTTTTTCCCCCCTTTTCTCTTGCCTGCCCAGGGTTTTGCCACCCTAGATAGAAAGCGATTCCATTCATATCAAACATCACACCTGACTGCACTTGAATTTGCTCACTTATATTTCTTGTGATACCCACAATGTTGAGCAGTCCGTGCAGATCTGGACTCTGTTTGTCCGTGTTCCCCAGGGGACTGTGGACTTTATGCGACGGGGTGGAACATTTACTGCCCTTACTGCCCTGACGCTCCAGCTTGGCGTGGCTGCCCAGTCCCACTCTCTGGAGGTGGTCTGAAAGTGGTCCCACATCCAGACCACTCACTGTGTTCTCCATCTGCAGGCCATTTAGTGACTTTACAGCAGAGAAGAAGCAAAAAGTGTATGTATGGGGATGTGCATGTTGACCGAAAGATGAATCTGCTTCAATGCACTCACCTTACTCTTACGCTGGCTGGCTTGAAGTGGCCGATGGAGATTGCGTCTTGTCATTACAGCTTCATCTGGTGACACACAACCCCGGTTGGGCAGTTTGCTGTAACCATTACCTGGGCTTCCTCCGTTGCCAAAGACATCTCGGTTTGTCGGCACATTGGTTGCCACCGCGTGATGGGGTCCCTGGGGGACTTTGGGGCACTTCACAAAGGCGATGTCGATAGAGGAGTCCGAGGACGCCGATGAACAGTGGTCGAACAAAGATGTGTCATGAAGGGAGACCCCATCTTCGTCATAGAGACTCTCCATCCCTGGAGGGTCGGGAGGAAGGAGGAACTCCCCGAGGGCATCAGCCAGAGCCGAGCCGGGCTGAACCTGACGAAATTCAGCCGGCCTGGTGGGCACCTGATTGTGCTGACGTGACCCCTCGGACATCTCGCTTTCTGGGATACTGCCAAGACCTAGAGGCCCAATGTTGGTCAATCAGCTTACTAGACTGCCAAAGGCATACTGGAGAGTTACTCTACTGCAGTGTTTCTCAGTTTCGGTCCTCAGGAACCACTGCCCAGCATGTTTTAGGTGCTTCCCTTCTGCCACACACATGACTTGAAGAAGTGGGTGAGCAACAAACTTCCTCAGCAGAGGAGATCATGGAATCATTGAATTAGATGTTCTACATTAGAGACACATCTAAAATATGTAGGGCAGTAGTCTGGAATCGAGAAACACTCCTCTAATGACATTCCACAACAGAAAAGACCAAACAGAAGAAACTTCACCCAAGTCTGCAAATGACACAAGTTCACCACTGTCCTATATTTTCTCTATTCGTGGATAATGGGTTTTACTGTGGATCAGTGGAGTCTCAAAGTTTTTGAAATGGCTAATCAAGCCTTTCTGAGGATAAAGATTTATAATGCATCTGTTATTGAATTTCTCCATTATGAGCAATGTGTTTGTTTTTTAGTTAATTGCTGGAATTAAATTAAACAAGTTTATTCGGTGGTGGTGTGTCACTGGGTTTTGGCACTGTGTTGGCCATTAGTCAAACTCGATAGTGCTCAGAAATACTTTTGCTGGGATAGTCAGCATGAACGTGGACGGGAAAGACATAGAAAACATATTTGACCGGACATCAACTTCTCTCAATTTATTTCATCTTGCTTAACTAAGTTGCAGACTAAGTTGACCAGACACAATAGCCAGCAGCGCTTTCGACCACATACCCGTTTGTTTTGGATTCCGGGAGTCCAGATTGTGGCTGAAGAACGGCACCTGGGATGGCCAATCTGCGTTATAGCAGTGACTCTGTGCATCTTGACTGTGATCCCAATCCTGGAAGCGGTGGGACTGAATTTGCTCCAGGAGACACTGCTTCCGACGCTTCACCATGTTAGCATGCTCCCTGTTGAGGAGAAAAGGTCATTAAAACTTGCTTGAAGGATGAGCCAGAGATCTGGAACAGGCAGCACATCAATCTGCTGTCATCACATAAGAATGAAAAGCGAAGCAGCTGAAACACTCACAGCATTGCATTACTGCCAGGATAAGGTGAACCAATGTTGTTAGTTTGAATCCCTCCCTCCACCGTCTTTAACAGCTGCTTCATGTTGGACCTGCTGGTGGAGCAGAGCAGATTGGACAAACAGATGTAAACCTTTATTTTTAAAGGCAATAAATTAAATGTATCCACCTGACAGTGCCAGTTCTTGCATAAAATGTGGCCCTGGTGAATCTGTCCTTCTTATCCATTCATACAAGGGTGGGTGGATGGGTGGATGGATAGATGGATGGATGGATGGATTTGAGATTTAAGATTCAAGCAACATAAAAATAAGCAAGTAAAAATATAATTAAGAGTTAGTTCTGGAAAGTGCCAGATGTGCAACATTCCAGAAACAGTCCAACACAATCAGGGGTTTCTGTTTCTATTTTTACTTTATCTTGACAAGTTTTGAAAATACTTTTTTTATTATTATTGTTTTTCACAAATTGAATAAAAGGCATCACAAATGCAGAACTGTATTTAAGAAGTTTTGTGTTTTGTGTGGAAAAACCATTTCAGATTTAAACGAATTAAGTATTTTACATTTTAAAATGTAAAGTTTTAGGTGAACTGCAGTTCAGATTCCTAATAATAATAACATTAAATACCAACATCAAGTTTAATGTTTCAGCTCTGGTGTACAGTCATGTTTTTTTCTGTCTGGAGTTCAGCTGACTGATTACCCCACCGCATTTGGCTGTGGCTCCCTGGGTGGGGAGCCATAATCCCCTATCTTCCACTGGCTGTGTCGATGCTTTGTGCCGGGCGTTTGCTCTGACCTCTGCACCTCCTTGCGGTTGAGCAGCAGGAGCTCCTGGTTGTGCTGAAGTAGGTGGTGGTACTGCGCAGTGAAGGACCTGAACTGCTGGACGCAGACCAGCAGCAGGTAGTAGTCTGGGTGATCTGCATCTGTCTGTCTGAGCAGGCCCTACAAATGTATATACACTGCTCAAAAAAATAAAGGGAACACTCAAATAACACATCCTAGATCTGAATGAATGAAATATTCTCATTGAATACTTTGTTCTGTACAAAGTTGAATGTGCTGACAACAAAATCACACAAAAATCATCAATGGAAATCAACTTTATTAACCAATGGAGGCCTGGATTTGGAGCCACACACAAAATTAAAGTGAAATGTTCCCTTTATTTTTTTGAGCAGTATATATACATAAACATTTCAATCGTTCATACATGCAAAAGGGAAAATTCAGTTTGAACCAAATGATGAAAACACACATTTAAACCAGATTTTGTTTAGTTTATTTCAGTTATGTTGCAGTGGATTAATAGTTGGGTAATGGGAAAAGTGAACAATGCAGATTAATTATACACATTTATAAAACAAGCAGGGGTGCACATGTGTAAAAATACCTAAATATTATGCTTTTTTCATTCTTTCATTAATATCCTTTTGCCACGAAAATACTGGCTTTATTTTGATTTGACCATGTTCCTGTTAAAACACTCAAGGATCCATTTCCTGTTCTCTGACGGAGGCCACCAGATTTCTATCCAGATTTTTATTCAAACATCCTTTAACTCACCTTTAGTCAGACCAGAGCACCAAGTTCCAGTTAAACTTGCAGTGGATTTTTGCATGTTTATCTTTTTGACAGTAAGTCTTAGCTGCAGATCTAACGCTGCGAGCCAAGGAGATTTTGTTTCCTGTAACATTCCTGCATGTTGGCAGGAAATAAACGGGTTGTCAATTCTGGTACAGTTCCACTTTGTTTAAACTAAATTTTTGCCTCAGATGCAGTTTTTTGGAGGAGCCGCTGCTCTTGAAGAGCTACACGTATCAGGGTTATTGAAATGACATGCTCTCTCTTGTCATACCCATTCTGAATTGCTTCTAGGGAAAATGGAACTGTGTGTCACGTTATATTTAGGGAGCACATGGCTCCATCTAAAGAAGCAAAGTAAAGATTTTTTTTTACAAAATGTTGGGCTAGTTTTTTTTTTGAGAAATAAAAGCATAAAAGCAATCAATTTTCCCTAATGTAGGATATTTTTTCCCCACTTTATGAATGTGCCTAAATTAAAATGAGACAATTTTCTGCATTTTTAGTAAAAGACTAATGTAACTAAAATGAACTAACATTGTAGATCCCACCTGTAACAGCAGCAGATATTCTGGGATCCTCTGGACTGGCTGGAGGAGCAGGGTGTAAAGCGAAGGTCTGGATTCATCCCCCAGAACGTCACACTGACGGTGGCAGGAAACGGCCAACCAGGACAAAAAGAAAACAAGTTAGTGTTTGACATAATTCAAACACTACGGAAGCATTCAAAGGTGTTTGAATTTTTTTTTTTTTTCGTAGTCTTACATCCACAAAAGCAGCGGACTTCATGGAGCTGGACGCCAGCACGGTGACAACGGACAGACAATCTGGAAGCTCTTTCAGGTAGGAGACGTAAAAGTCCAGGAAATCACTCTGAGCGGAGAAAATGTTTTCATTTGTTCAACTCGTGATTTTTACCCCCTTCTGCCACACCTTCTTTGGTTGTAAACTCCTAGAAATGTTGCTTTTTCATCACATTTATAACATTTTGTTATAAATATTCTGAAAAACAATTATTTTACCAGGAGAAGCCTTAATTATTTCTGCCAATCCAGGTGATCAACAACAGAAAAATCATCAAAAGTGAGGAGCGTGCGTAAGCCACAAATGAGAATTAATCAGAGATGTAGTTGAGAGGCCCACGGCAACACTGGACGAGCTGCTGAGACCGAAGCATGTTCATGCGTACAAGTGGACCAGTCAAAGTAATAAAACAAGTTCAGTGGAGAATCAGAGAACTGTTCTGTCTGTAGATTTTCAAAGGTGATGATGACACACCCCTGCAGACTAGCAGCTGTTCTGAGCCTGAACACAAAGGTATGCCATGCCTTTAAGATTATTAGGTTATTTCAAGATGACCTTTTTTTTTCCTTTCTAAAGCTACATATTAGGAGATTAAAATTATAGTTCTGGATTTGGCGGGATTAGCAAATATTATTTGAAAAAGTTTATTAGTGAAACATTTTTATATTTTTCCCCAATTATGGAAGAAGCTGATTTATGTTGTCCATCACAAAACATTCCAGTGAAATACATGGTTGTTTGTTGTGACAAAATGGGGAAAATTAGTCGATAAAGCTTTTTGCGTGGCACTATAAGGAGATCTACTAAAACAACACACATCAGGTCAGACTGCTCTTCAAAACAAATTAACAAATAATGTTTTTCCACATTATTCCACAAAGTCTAATTCCGTGCTTACCTCTTTGCTGGTGAGCCTCATGAACACATCTCCCATGATGCCTTGCCACTGACACCTGAGCACGCGCTCCTGCAGAGTGTGAAGGAGCTCCAGGTGCTGCTGGATCAGAAACCTTAAGGAGCTGGGGAAAGGACTGCAAGCAGAAGGGAAAACACGGGGAATATTTCAAAGAATAACAGTTTTCTTGAAATGTGATCATTCAGAAATAAGTGAGGTTAAAGTCATTTAGAAAATCTGGCGTGGCCCAGACATTCGTCTTCATCGACATCCAGGAGTTCCTTATTGACCGAGGCGGGAACAGTCTTTCTTTTCAGCGGCTCGCGCGACAAACAGCAACAGGTTAAGCAGGTTAAAGCGAAAGCCTCCGTTTTTAAACACAATTTGTCCGAGTCCAGCGGTGGCTGCATTTCATTGGGTCTTCT
Organism: Poecilia formosa; assembly: GCF_000485575.1. Lineage (NCBI taxonomy): Eukaryota > Metazoa > Chordata > Actinopteri > Cyprinodontiformes > Poeciliidae > Poecilia > Poecilia formosa. The sequence continues at coordinate 828,537 of NW_006799979.1, read as the reverse complement.
CCTCATTGGTAGCACGTGTGTGCTGCAGCGATTACAATAGCAAGCTCTGTCTCGGTAGTGTTTATGACCTTCTTTTATTTGATTTATCTATTTCCTGTTGTTCCATCACCGTAAGCCTTTAAATTAGCTCAGAGGGCCAGTTTGGGAATGTGATGCTTGAAATGTGGCTGGACTGAAGCGTCTGTCAACAAAACACGGCTTTTATTTAGTCAAATGTTTGATTCAGCCTCTTTATTCGGTAAGTGTCCCTTCTGTCAATTTATTTTATTTATTTATTTTTTTGAGGAGTGTGCTACCGTTTGTCCTTCGTAGTTGGAGCTTCGGATCCATTGAAGGAGATGTTGGCCTTCAGTAGCAGAGACAGATGGGACACATAGACTCTCTCCGACTCCAGCAGCTCCAGCGCGGCCCGGTGTCGCTTATCTGCACATATAAAAACACAACATCCAACACAAACTGTAACTATAGTCACATTTACTCTGTAACCTCGAGGACTTGTTCTGTTTCAGAACGATGCTACTCAAGATTCCCAAGTAAGAAGTCTAAAAATACCAAATAGATGGTGAAATTATTTGAAAGAATCTCCTCATTTTGGTGAAAAAAAAAACTGATTTAAAATGACACAACAGCAGCAGCAACTTTCATTAAGTTTGGATTTAATGACACAGATACTTTACTTACTTTTACACTGATATTAGTTACAAACAAATCAGCTCGGTTCTTAGATGGTTATTTTGTTTATCACTAGCATTTTAGTTCATTATTTAATCATTAATTGTACACAATACCAATTTATAAAATTTTTAAATATTATTTTGATTATTATTATTTCAATTGCTATTATTGAAGTTATTTATTTATATGCCTTTGTTGAGTTTTATTTTATATATTTAACTGCATCCTTCAGATTTTATTAGACTTTTTTTTTGCATTGTTTTAAATTTAGTTTCAGGTAAACATTTTTAAATGGAAAGCTAAAAGCTATGGGCTTTAGTTTTAACTTTATTGAGTATTTATTCATTGTTATTCGTCGTTTTTAAATGGCCATTTCTTGTATATTTTTTTCTGTGGAAAACGTTTGTTTTTCTGATTTGTATGTAAAAGCTGAAGAAAGATCTTAAAACAGGAACAGATGATTTCACCAACACCTTTTTAATTTTTAATTTTTTTGGTCATCAGTGCCACTGCTTATGACAGGCTAACTTGTTTGTGGTTGATAATAGTTTGTAGAAGTTTTACAGAGATTGTTCTTACTGTTTTCAGTCTGATTGTTGGAGATTTCCATCTGGTCTCTGTTGTTCGTCTTCTCTCCCCATGAAGGAGATTTCTGCTGCTGCTGCTGCTGCAGAGCCTCCTGGTCAGAAGTAGAGGCTGTAACATGTAAACATGAGCATGAGTAAAAGGAAAATATACATATCTATGCGAAATACGTCCCTCATGTCTTTATGGGTTGCTGTAAAAGAGCCAGACTTTATCTCTCCAGCCTTTTGTTGGGTGATTTTTATTTTTTGACAATCCTTATAGCTCCACTTCCAGACCATTACAGTTTTTCTGTTCATTAAGCAACCGGACTCTAAAAATAACATTCCAGTTATATTTGACATAGGGAAAAAACATCACCAACTAAGTGATTTTAAGAACTACTTCTCTGTGAAGTAGAAACTCTGTGCTTTTCCCAGCCCATATTTCTAAATTTCTTTTTAAATTTTTGTAAAATTCTGGACATTGGAGTACAAAACCTTTACCTCAAATCTGACCAATCATGAATAAACTCAAAGCTGAAGTTCAGTAATGTGATAAAGGCCTGTTTTACAACTTTGTCTGGTCATATTTACCAATATATAACAGTGCTTTAAAAAAAAAAAAAAAGTTTTTTTTTGTTTGTTTTTACCAATTTTTTTGACCCAGTTTCAAACCCTGAGCTACAGAAATCTGGAGGCCAAACGGAACAGTAAAATTGGACTTTTTGGCATTTTAAAGAACATGTCCATGTATTTAAGTGCTTGTTATTCCTCTGCCAGTAACTCGAACTGTATGATATGAGAAACTGAAAATAAAAAGTCATTTTAAATGCAAATCAATGTCAAAAGGCCGTTATTTTCCAGAAAATGTTATTTTTGTGTTTTTATGTAATGAAGTAAAAAGTAGAATCTGAAAGGACAAACTTTTTTTTTTATCTCAATTGTTGTGTATTTTGGTCTTTTTAAATGATCAAACAGTTTTCATATTTTTTCCTGGAAGTATGATGCATTTCTCTGGTCCTGCTTCAGGTCTTTTCTCAAAAGCTAATGTTAATTTTAAAACATTTTTTAGATAACAGTGGTCATCTGCTGTGCAGTTATTTTAGGCCTAACACTTCCACCAGTTCCCTCCACTTTCCTTCTTTTGTTATTTTTTGCACAAACTGCATCTTTCTGTCAAGATGAGTTACAAAAGACTGGAACAAAAATAACAGGAAAATCAACCAAAGTCCAAAGACGACGGTTGAAAGGCCTCCAGAAAGCTTGAGGATCAAGACTGCCAAGAATGGATGAACTTTTGCACAGGCAAAGAGACTCACTTTGTGTAGACGTGTTGCTCCTCTGCGGAGACTCGCCCTGAGGCGGAGTCGGGAAAAAGGTCTGATAAACACTGAGCTCTGATTGGCTGGGTGTGCAGATGTGCTCGTCCCCGGACGATGCCAGCACGTCTGACCTGGAACTCTTCCTGCTGCTGGACCTTGTAGGTCAGCATAAGCGTAGAAGGTCAGGGTTAGATGAAAGAATGACAGAAAAATTATCTCCACATGAATCAGGAGGTACATTACGTTGTTGCACCCTTACCTGTGTGGAAGGGGAATTATATCCTTGTTGCTTTCGATCTGCAGCAGCTCCATCCTCCTCTGTGCCTCCCTTTGTCTGTTGGACATATCTCTAATGTGGAACAACGCCACATTCAGCTCCTCCTGTGAACAGATGTCATGTAGAAATGTGACTGGCCCGGTTGCTGTAGACTAATTATGTGTTCTGTAGATTGAAAGTGAAATGAAAATCTGCAGCAGATAGCAGGACTGGTTACTGGCTTTTTATATGACCACAACAAAGAAGATCATAACAATTATCATTATTTCTTAATCTGAGTTTGATTGTTTTGCACATATTGTTGCTTATATTTATTGTGCCTTCCCCCTTTGTTATCTGGTTCTTATTCTATTTTATTCTTTTATTCTTCTTTTATATCCCTTCATAGTTTATCCGGCTGGTTTCTGTTTGTGACTTAATATGCATCGTAATTTCAGTCTGCAGGGCATCTCTGATGTTATGTTGAGTGACAATAAAGGTAATCTGAATCTGAATCCAATTGCCTTCAGTATCATCTAATCAGTAAAATGAGTGTAATTTAATCTCAGTATAATCCCAGATGTTCTGTGAAGGTCTGTTAGGGAACATTGGTGAACAATCATCTCTATTACGACCAATGAGCAAAGCAGTCAGGCGATGGAGTATACTAATGAGTAGAGATGTCTAAATATTGATCCGTCCATATTGCCAATACTTATTTAAGTTTGATATATCATCAAACTTCTGATGTCTTTAAGTGTTTTTGTGTTTTTCCTGTCAAAATTCTTTCCTATGTTATGTTTTGTGTTGGCCTATAATATGAAATTCAAATGAAATGCATTAAAGTTTGTGGTTGTAACATAACAAGAGGTGATAAAGTTAAAGAGGTCTTAGTAATACTCCTCTAAATCTGGTTCCCGACTCTCCCCCTGTGTTGGACGGACGGATAACTACTTTCTTTGGGAAAGTATTGCAATGGAGGCCAAAATATGTAAACTCACACGTTAAACCCCTCCTACAGTGTTAGCCCGACGAGCTGGAAGAGCGAGGCAGATGCCATGGCGGGACGACGGGAGAGTAACAGTAGTGAACCGTCATTTTCCGAAACCACAAAGAAGAAAAAGAAAAAAAAAAACGCACGCGCTGGGAACGTGTACCGGGTGAAATCCTCGCGCGGGCTCCACTCAACCCCTTTTATGACTACGGGATGGTTTTAAACTTTGTACGAGTTTCAGACACACATTTCTGCCCTTTTTAATCTACAGCAGGCAATCACTTTCACCCTGAACTGAATTGGTTTGCAGTTTGTGTTCTAAATCATGTTACAGAATCCTGCGTCTCCGAAAATAGAACCTGCACATGTTTCTGTTTTACTCAGTCTTGCACCTTAAATGTGTTGAGCGAGTTCTTGAGGCCCATTATCTTATCATCCACTTCAGTCTGATGTGCTTGGAGCTTCTCCCCCAAAACGTGGTCCCTCTGACGCAGCTCGACCAGCTCGGCCACGGCCGCGCGGAGCCCCTCGCGCAGCTCCACCAGCAGGCCCTGCACCTGGATCACATGGAGAAAGGTCAACGTCATCTTCCCAGGATTAGGTTAAAGGAAGAGTCACAGTGAAACAAGCAATAGCAGTAACGATTAGTAATTAAATAAAGTGTCTATATGTATAAATCAATATGTATAAATTATGGAAAAGTTCTTATTCTGTGATTAAACTTTATTAACTAACAATATGTCAGTAAATATAAAGAAACACTTTTTTTTTTTTTCAAGCACTGTGCATAAAAGGGGAAGTGGTATGGTGATATAGGTAGTCTGGCCTTCAGCTCAGAGCGTCACAGTCTGGGGGCGTGTCACCAGGAAGGAAAAAGGGAAGGTTTTCTAAACATAGTGACAAAGTATGAAGTAAGCAACAGTGTTTCTTTCTTCCTGACCACACCCCTTCCACAATTCTTCACACTTAACTCGGTCTCTTAATGTCTCTTGGCTCCGCCCACTTTGCTGAGATTCTTCAAAACCTGCCATGGGGCTTAGCTTTCACAGGGGGGTTAGTTGCACTTTACAGACCTGTGAGCACATCATGAGCTGATACCATGGAAGTTGGTATCTGATTCAAAGCACAATACTTGAAGATTAATTAAAGACCTGATATCTTATTTTTACACTTCTAAGAGCAGCTACAGATTGACCAGGAATCGAAACAACCCAGAAATGATTCTACCTTCTTGACAGATTCTTTACAGCAGTTTGTGAAACATGTTTACTGTCAGTGAGAATTGTGAGTTCCTAGTTTTTATCACTTTATTTATTTGAACTCAACGGTGTTAGTTCCTGACGTTTCCGTTACTTTATAAATCGTGTGTGTGTTAGGGAGGCTGCCCGATGGCAGCGATACATGTAAGAACCGCCACTGGTCCTGGTGATTTGGGAAATCTTTTTGATTTAATGACCAGTTGTTTAGTTTTTATGGTTCTATTTTGTAAAATATAGTCTAAGTGTTTTTGATGGCTTTGAAAAAAAAAAGTGTTTGTTTCACAATTCACAGTCTCTGTAACCGCGTAACTGTGTCTGCTAGAGTTTGGTGGAGTTTCCCTCTGGAGTGTACGGGTCATTCAGGTTTTGTCTGTTCTCATTCAGGCTTTCCAGTGAAGGACTTTAAGTACGAACAGCCTTCCTTCATTTAAAGCCGACGTTTCCTACACTAATCCTATATCAGCACCAGCCTCTCTCCACTCGGGTCTTCTCCTGTGGTTCCATTCTTAGTTTTCTCATGTGTCACTGATTGAATTTATTTGGTGGGGATAAGTGAATCAGCTCATGGGAACATTACGTGGGCCAGGCAGCTCTCTTTCCTTCCTTCTATCTTTCCATCTCTCTGTGTTGTCCTTGCTCTCAGTCATGTGAAAGGCATCAGGCAGGAGGCTCAATAGAGCGTCTGTCCTGCTTGCCTTTGCTTCTTCCTTCTGAGAGCTGACACTGATCTTTAGCATCCCAATACCTGGAGGCAGAAGATCGGACGAGTTTTCAGGAAGTTCTCCATATGTCTCCGTTTGTGCTTTTATCTTTGACTAACATAAAGTTTAGTTTCTCTACGTTGGCAGAACCCATAAACACTGACCAGTAGGCCTCAGTCCATTCTTCCTTCCACTTTAGTGTAAAGGTAACAAAGTTTTTTTCCCCCTACTTTGTGGTTGGTGGCTAAGTCATAGATTAATGGTTTTATATTCATTTTTGACATGAAAGTCCCACATAGGTTGTGTTTTCTTTAAAAATTATGTGAATTATATGAATTTTTTTCCCCTTCTGTTTTCAGAAAAAAACAAAACAAAACAAAAAAAAACAGTTGAGCTATCCAATAACGTCACTACAGTTTCCAACCTCAGAGCCACAGGGCAAGAATGGCCACAGATTGACTTTTTTGTTACAACTTGTGACAAAAATGTTTGCTTTTCATGTACATATGGTCACCTCTGATGGGCTCAGCTGTTTCCTGTTAGAAGATAAGTCCTCAGTCGACAAAAGTAGAAATTTAACAAAGGTTTACTTGAGCAGATTTTGAACCTCCTTTATTAGATAAAACACAGTCAGTGATTATTTTAAGCTATGGTAAGCTTTAAAAAAATACCTGACTTGGGACACAACAACTATTTTTTCTTTACTTATTTACCTGTGACATCTCCTGGGGACATCCCTCCACACCTTCTGTTGTATCTGCAAGAAGGAAAATAATGTAAATCGGCAGCAAAATACCAAGAATTGGAGGTGTACCATGCAGTACTATTGACACCCATCTGGACCAGAATTAATAATGCAGTTAATGTGAACCCAGGATCTTATTTTCAACATTCTGGCAAAAACAAACAAACAAACAAACAAACAAACAAACAAACAAAAAAACATATAAAATCTGAAATCTGAACTCTACTTGGGATGTTGAAGAGTTCCCAATGCCTGCATGGCTGCTGCAGGCATAAAAAGTGTTGACCACACCAACAACACATGAATTAAATCCAACTTAATACTTTACTTATGTGCATATACACACATAATTACAGATACAAATGTAGAAATTATATTTAAATATATTAAAAACAATATTAGTGGTGTAACATACCCAAAGGGTAAGGTATGTACATCTGCTTTAAAATCACGGTTTGTTTTGATATATTAATGAGTTCTATTAATGTATGTGTGTACTTCTGTGTTTGTTTGCATGGAATAAAGTATTATGCTGCATTCGATACTTTAACACCTTTAAAAATAACATTCTGCCACGTGTTAAATGTAATTTTCGTTTAGCTGCAAGGTGGTTAATTTCATATAAAATAATAAAATAAAAAATCTGTTCATTAACTTGTTTTCAGTATTTAATGTGAAAATGATTTATTTGGTAATTACATCCTTCTATTACCATAACACAACATCAACAGTCAAAGAGACAAACTATAAATTTGACTGTTAGGCTTCGTCTTTAAGCCTATCTGTAACTTTTTACGTTAAATAGTCAAAAAAGACGTTATGGCCTCAGCGGATAGATTCACTTATTATTAGGCAGCTGATGAAAACGGCAGACTCAGAATCACTTGAACAGTAGATAATAAGACACGTTTGACATTTTTTAAAATGGATTTCTAAGCATGAGAATAACGTTGAAGTACATTTCCCTCAAAGTCCGCAGTTTATGATAAAAAGTACTGTTTTGATTTAAGCAACGTATTACTCTGTTGGTGCCTGTGCATGCAGCTCAGTTCTCCATGAAGCATCAACCTGAGATCACATTGATATTGTCCTTAAACAATCAATTAACTGATTGTTGATCAGTGCCACACAGTAATCAACCACAACCGCAACAAATGTATCGCTTATTAAAACAGACCAACACATTCTGGATTTTATTGTGGTTTAATTGCTTGCCCTAGACCATGACGTATATTTTATTCCACAGAAGTTGAGGGTTTGCTTCAGCAGTCATGGGAAAGAGATTTAGATCCCTGACTGCTAGTCGGAGCACAAGTTTGTTGATATTTTTAATATGCCACTTATTAGTCAAAAAACATTTTTCTTCCTTCCAAGAAATGTGATCGTCAACGACAAGTCTGCGACTTCCAACTAAATCAAAAAGTGAAGGATTTTATGTGCAAATGCAAATCATTTTTGAACAGATCGCCGCACAATGCTGCCGTTTGTGGCCACAGCACAGTTTGGGGCTACTGTCAAAACTGCAGAGGGTCATCTCAAATACGCATGACACATTATCATGCGTAACTGACTAAGCCCGCTGGCACAACGTACTGCACGTCTCTGCGTGAGCTAAAGAAAGCGTAGCAAGTGTTCAACAATCAAGCCTTTCTGTCTGTGGGAACGCAACATGTCAAATTTCCTGTGGCAACTCGGGGTCGTGTGCTTCACTTCAGCTTCAGCTGCAGAAAATTGGCATCAAAATGTCACATCGTGCCATTGTCCTGAAACAATCCAGAGATTTCAAATAAATATCTAAAAAAATATATATATTATTGATCCAGTACGCAGGAACGTGTGATTTTATTTTATAGGAACTGTGTTTTTTTTTTTTAAATGTCGTTGAGATAAAAAAAAAAAAAAAAGTGAAGAAAAATCAGTTTTTTAAAGTGTCCTGGACAGGGATATAAATTAACTAAAAAATCAGTTACAACAATTGTAGCACACACAAACGTTTTCAGTTTTTGTGTTCAAATAAGTTAAGCAAAACATCTAAAGCCAGATTGCTCTTCCATAAGTCTTTTAAAAATCCTCAGCAAAACTCTTCTTTTTCATGTCAATGTCTATGAGACACAGTGAGTTTAAATGTTTTTTTTTTCTTTTTCTGAAGTCTGTACAGACAGCAACAGGGGTCTGTAAATGGTGTCAACTTACTTGGCTTAGTTTTCTAATTGGAAGCATGAGATTTGATTCCTGTGAGTTTAAAACAAGTTTTATACCAATGAAATTTAATTGTACAACATTAAAAGCCAGCTGCAGCTGAGCGAGAGCCAGGCCTACTGCAGATACTAAACTCTAAATAACCCTATAATAATGTCTATGATCATCAGCATTTAAATGGAAAAATGAGTAAACATTACTGATACAGAGAATGAAATGAAGTGTTCCAATGACACATACCTGAGGGACACCATTTACTGCAGTAAGTGAATCGGAAGTGAAGTTTGTTAGCAAAAGGTAATTATCAAAAGCTGCTTGTGAGATGCCAATGGCTTATAAGTCTTCTTTACTTGCAGTGAAGGTCATTTTGATCTTAGTTTTCAACATTATATTTATAAATTTCTTTTTGTAAAGTTAAAACAGGCAAGCTAATAAAGGCTCATTTTTATATAGAAATATCAACAATGTTTTTCTCATAATCGTAATTTTGTTAAACAGCTTTTGAAAGACGCGAGAAGGAGCTTGGTAACGGCAGACATGGCTAACACATGAAACAGAAAGAACAGGATCCTTTAGCTTGAGATAATTCATAGAATTAGAAGATGCAAAACGGCCATAAGGCACAAAAAACAAGTCAAGCAAATTGACCCCTTGGTGACATGAAACGCTGACCCAGTTGCATATTGCATCTTCATGCTTCTTCAGTTCTGGGCTCCCGTTTTCATGAATTGGAACCTTTCCAAAGGATCCAGGATGTTTGTGTTTCATATTTTTGCCCTACATTCAAAATCCAGCTATGATTGCATGAAGTTTCCACCATGTTGGACAAAAAAATGCCCACACGTTTGCTGTATTGTGTTGTTTTTCTTACAAACTGCAAATTCTCATAATAAGTTTGTTTTGTTTCAAGTATGAAGAAAAAATGAGAATATTGTCTCACATCCTCTTATCTTAATGTTTTAAATTTGCCTTTAATGCACTGGATTGAAAATCCAAACTATGGAAATAAGTAGATGTATCTCTTTGCAGCGTTGTGATTGGACACTGTGAGTTCTCATTGCCCGCTAAATGGAGAAATATTTTACCAACTTCACACCCTGGCAAAAAGAAATGACATGTCAGATAACTCTCAAAGCAAGATTTAATAAATACTTAATATCTGAATAAAATATTGTGTATTTTAGCAACTCTCAAATATGAGCAGCGTCTGTAAATCCTAAACACAACATATTGTTTTTGCCACATTACAACTTTTGGCTTTGCTACTTTAAATGACCAAAGTTTTCATTTAAAGGAAAGAAAAAAAAAGTTCTTGTTACTTTACATTATTTCAACTTTCTAATTTGAAAAGCAAGATAATCTAATGAAACTTGGCACAAAAGAAGTCAGAGGACGTCTTTTTAGCATATTAAGCTCCATGGCCTGAAGAGTCCATTATTTGAAGCATGAAGCCATCAGTTATATGTATAACCAACCTGGGTTGTGAGAACTTGCTACTGACGTGTTTAAGTTTCTACCTTCGGGCAGATCCTCAACCTTCTCCTTGGCTTCTGTCCCGTCATTCTCCATCTTCAGGTAGTCCTTCTGAGCCCAGTCCAGCTCGGTTCACGCGGTTCTGAGTTACCTCGTCCAGCCCCAAATCTGACTCCAGCCCGTTCCTCGCCAGTCTTCTTCTCTTCTGAGGAAGTCTATCATCTGCTGCGATCTCTCAGTTTCTCCTTACTGAAGCATGTGAGTCCTGTGATTCCCCGTTCTGTACAAAAAGCTCCTTGTCTTCGGCCAGCTGAATGGATAGAGGGTAAGAAGATCAGAAGTGGAGAGGGAGACATTTGTTCATCATGCACTCGCAGACTGTGTAGCTATGTCATTAGACGGAAGGAGGCGTGACTGGTTGTTATTGAGGATGATTTACACAGAAGTGTGTGGGACAAAAAGGACGAGAGGTTATTGCCGTGGCCTTGAGAAGTGCCAGTTGAAGGTTGGATTAAGCTGTTGTGTCGGAAGGATGATGGATGTGGTTGTAAGGCAAAGATCCGCCAACATATTCTGCTGAACCACGGAGGAAATGAAGTCCACCAGCTCTAAGTTCAATGCCAATTGGGGCCCTGCACAGGACAGTGAGGGGAGCTGAACAGGTCATCAAAAACAGAACCAGCAGATTGATGCAAATGCAAACCAGCTGTTGACCACTTATGTACTTCGCATAATTGCACTTGTTTGTGTGTGTGTGTGTGTGTGTGTGTTTCATAATTTACTAACCTGTTGAAGATGCCAATCAAACACTGTCTTGTTTGATTTTATGCAGTGGATCATGCAATGATTTGAGGACTACACAATGATGTTTGCAGGGGCCTTCTTGAACTAGTTACACCTCTTAAAGATTTTGTCATATTACCACCGAAACGTGTACATATTTTAGCAGGATTTAATGTGTTTGCTTTATAATCTCACAATGAAAATCTAGGATATGTGTGTGTGTTTTTTTTTCCCCCTTTACAAATAAAATGTGAAAGTGTTCAGGCCCCCCTGAGTCAACACTCAGTCGCGTTTTGCTGCAGTTCGAGGTGCAAGTCTTTTACAGTCAGTTTGTCCCTGTTTCTGAACCGTTGTGGTTGCTAGTTCGTCTTTGCAAAGAAAGTTTGGAGAATGTGCGAGCAGTGACTTTCAATTCTCGCCGCAGATTCCTCATTTTATGTTCCTTGATGCTAACCACAGTATTGAAGCTCTGGCTCAAAGGTGGCCCTTCTGCCTCAGTCATGCGTCCTGACATATGACATGATGCTGCCACCGCCATGTTTCACAGTGGACATGGTGTGCTGCTCACCATGATGTGCAATAATAGTGACATAAGGTTACATAAGTGAAAAAGTTTAGTTTTGCTGTCACATGATGAAAACAAGTGGGAGCACATGGCTTGTGGTAAACTGTAAACATGGCGTCTTACCAACCTCTCCAGTTAATACTCTGCTACCCAGGACTTTCATATTACAAGATTTTAGATTGACCCTCGAGTTTAGATGTGAAATTATTTGCATGTGTTGGTCATTGAATAACCGGTGAGAATTTCTCACCCTATAGCTGTCAGAAGTCGCCCCTCCACTTTTTTCCCATCGTGTTTCCGTCCGTCTCTGGTCTTATTTACTGGATGTGTCTCCCTGATTTTTCCACCCATTTCTCTGTGGTTTGGACAAAAAGGCCCCGAGACATCACAGCTGCTCCTCGTCTTCACAGAAAAACCTGTGTTTTAAGGTTACATAATTCCCAACACATCATTTGATTCTGCCGTTACATGTGAGTTTGCAAAAGACGAATGCACTCTTCATTTATTTCTATACAAAAACAAACAAACAACAAAACAAACCAAAACTTGTGTTTCTTACCAGTAACTGAGTTCAGAGAAAATATCATGTGGGTTTTGTGCCTGTGGAGCTGAAAAAAACTGATTTATTTTCAGTGAATAGAAATTTTAAAGTTAATCTGCAAGCAATCTCCTGTGTAATGCTGTTTTTTTTTTTTTTTTACTAATTCTCATCAGTTTTTTTGGATATGGGGAAAAAAGACGTAAATCCACCTTTTATATGTTTTTAGCTAAAAAATGATCCCATAAAGCAGAGGAAAGTGAATCATGTTGTGTCCCATGATGTTATAGTTCAATCCCTCTCAGATATAAGCTTGATAAAAGTCCTTGTGGTCTCATCACGAAGCACAGACTCACCAAATGCTCCTTTGTTTTGGACTGTAATTCACAGAGGCTCTCAAAATGTGTTCCAAAAGTTTGTTGAATGTTGGTTTCTGAGGTCCTAATGAGATCAAATATCAATTTTTGGGTGGGGATACCAAAAGGTAACTTTGTCACATGGACAAATAAAACAAAACAAACAACAAAAAAACACCATTCCTACAAACATGGGGGTAGTGGCATCATGCTCTGAGTGGCTTTTCTCCACAAATAACTGGCATTGCTAGAAAGCTACACTTGACGTGGTATTGACTTTTTTCACATCACATGTAACCCAAGCATGTAAGTGTCAGGCTAAGGGTGTTTATACCAGGCTAATCGTTTTTCTTTTGTCCAAAAGTATATGCTTCACATTAAAGGTGGAAGTAGTTTCAAAACCACTTTTTAACTTTTTGTCTCGTTTCATACATCACAAAAACATTTTATTTTAAAATGAGTGTGGATCGTTTTGAGTCCCACTGTATGTTCTAGCTTAAGTTGTGTTGGGTTGTCACAGGAAAAAAGTCATGACACCATGCCTCAAGTAGTGTAATATGCATATTTTTACATGTTGTAATGTGATTCTTTCTCTCAGTATCTTGGGTCACATAAATTTTATTATAAAATGCTCAAATTCATCATGTGACTTGTCAAATTCTAATATGTTCTACCACGTTGGTGTACAATATGTAAGAGTTATAGTATAAATCTGTGTTGATATTCTGGCTTTAATGATAGTTGCAGGAAAAAATTGGATGTGGTAGATTGTTTATGCCTAATTTGTGGTTTGAATCTTCTGCTCTTCTTTGCCTCTGCCATGCTGAGTTGGCCTTCCCATCATAAGAGTAGCCACATGATATGTTTATGCAACAGCCTCGCTGTGTGCCACACTCGCAGCATACAGCAGCATCCTACCACAGATGAAAATGTAATATCATGCAAATACTTGATATAAACACAGAGATATAGGCGGAAAAAAGAAAAGGTATGTGACATGCAGAGTATTCTGAAAAAGTGAATTCATTTTGTGGCAGATGCAAACAGTACTACAAAATGAACAGTGAAGATGCAACATACTTTGTCAGGCTTCTTTGGCCAAGCAGTTGCTAGAGGGCATGTTCATAATTTGTGAGTAGGCAAGCGACAGTGTACAGTTGGTTGACAATCCCAAAAACGCCTAGGGGAATTTCAGGGTCAAACAACTTGTGCTCTTTGACCCGGCGAACGAGGCACTCCACGTGCACCCTGAGACCTGCTATGGCCTCCGTCTTCCTCACTTCCCCCACAGGCATCTGAGGCCCGCCAGAGAGAAATTCTGGCCTGTAAATCTTGCAGGGTACGATGTCGTCAATAGGAAAGCCTCCGTCTACCATGACAGCCTCCCTGGTTTTAAGAGGGCCAGGAGACCAGATTCACGCGTGATCTGCTCGTCACTGATGGACCCTGTGTGCAGTCTGGAGATGAATGTCACCGGCCCGTGAGGTGCAATCCCAATGAGCCCCTTCAGAGTGCAGCGGGATTTGTAAAAAGAAGACACCTCACTCTGGAGGAGAGGGGAAGATGGGCACTGACACCTCAGCGCAATGCTGTCAATGATGACTGTAGTGTCAGGGTAGTCCTCAAAGTCTCTTGGTAGATTTTTGTGAATCTGATTCTCGGGTATCCAGATTCTAATTGAGCCGTGTACCGTGAATAAAAAGTTGCTCCATGTTGTGGTGATCTGGATGACTGAGGACTGATGGACGCCGTACTGGTCCGCAAGGTCCTGTTGCTTGGATCCAAGGGCAAGAAAGTTTAGGAACAGGAAGAACTCATCAATGGGCTGTAGGGAATGCGTTGAGGGAGTGGTGTCGATGTTTTGTTGAACACTGATCATAGTTGGCAGAAACGGCTCAATCAATGCCCAGAAACGCATTAGGTGGTCATAAGATGCAAACCTGAAAAAACAAACAAACAACAAAACAGGTAACATTAAACTGAATATTCCTTTGAAAGTATGTAGCTACAATCAAAAACATCTAGTAAACCACTTTACACCGTCTTCTCATTATATGCACCAACAATAATGCAAAAAAAGTGAAGAACAGAAGTGGTATTTATCCAGGTAAGTGTATTAAATTAGCCATTTTTGGACATTTTGGTCTATATGCACCATTTGAAATTCCTCAGGGTTTTTTCTTAGGTTCTTTTTTTGCCCTCACTTATCTCATCATAAAAAGTTATTCCATCTAATAATTGCTTTAGAGGTTTCATTAAAGAACCCACCAAATATGTATTTACCCATTTAACAGAAACATAAAGAGGAATAATCTATCAAAAAAATCTCAAATTGCTGGGACAATGAAACCAACTGGGACTATTCACTCGAACATGAGATTATTACCATAAAGCAGAAAAATTATTTATGTTTAGGGGTTCAAGAATTACGCTTTTTTCCCCCTGCTCTGGATTATTGTTCTGTGAATTTTTCACAGAACATGGAAAGAAAAGTTTGGGCTTTAATTTGATGGGCTGATTTGGCTCCAATTGCCCTTTGTTACAAGTATGGAATGATTTTGTGGTGCTGCCGCCCCTGTCCTAGAGGGCACTGAAGTTACATGGGTTGTTTTTCCAATTTGATCAAATTTGCAATATAAACACTAAGGACTTTTTTGTTTTTGTATAAAACTTTTGGATGAGTTTCCTGAATTGACTTAATATTCTTTATACTACAAACACCAATGCACACACACTTACCTTGTGAAGAATCGAATGTCCTTGTTGGAAGAAGCAAAATGGTGAATGCCAAACCGCTGCTTCAGCATAAGGCTGCCAATCTGTTCCTGTGTTTGGTGGATTTCTTTCCTAAGAATATTATTTTCCAACACTAAATCCACCACTGCAGCTTCAGGAACTGAGGCATAATTATGTTCTTTAAGGACATCCACGGCTACTTTCTCCAAACTCCTTGGTTTTGGTCATGGAAGAGAGTAATTGTTCCACTCAAATAATACCGGTACAGCTCCACATTTTAATCGCCTCTTCCCATTTGTGATGCTGGCTCTTTGATATCCCGAAGTTTGAAATGCCGGCTACACACGCGAGTGTGAGCTTTAATGATCAAGTTTTCCCTGCGGACAGCCACTATCCACTGTTGCCTTAACTCCAAATTAGAAGGAAAATGGAAAAAACTAAGTACTCT
>NW_006799979.1:771160-812741 GCF_000485575.1 Poecilia formosa | reverse complement strand
TCTGGATTATTGTTCTGTGAATTTTTCACAGAACATGGAAAGAAAAGTTTGGGCTTTAATTTGATGGGCTGATTTGGCTCCAATTGCCCTTTGTTACAAGTATGGAATGATTTTGTGGTGCTGCTGCCCCTGTACTAGAGGGCACTGAAGTTACATGGGTTGTTTTTCCAATTTGATCAAATTTGCAATATAAACACTAAGGACTTTTTTGTTTTTGTATAAAACTTTTGGATGAGTTTCCTGAATTGACTTAATACTCTTTATACTACAAACACCAATGCACACACACTTACCTTGTGAAGAATCGAATGTCCTTGTTGGAAGAAGCAAAACGGTGAATGCCAAACCGCTGCTTCAGCACAAGGCTGCCAATCTGTTCCTGTGTTTGGTGGATTTCTTTCCTAAGAATATTATTTTCCAACACTAAATCCACCACTGCAGGTTCAAGAACTGAGGCATAATTATGTTCCTTAAGGACATCCACGGCTACTTTCTCCAAACTCCTTGGTTTTGGTCATGGAAGAGAGTAATTGTTCCACTCAAATAATACCGGTACAGCTCCACATTTTAATCGCCTCTTCCCATTTGTGATGCTGGCTCTTTGATATCCCGAAGTTTGAAATGCCGGCTACACACGCGAGTGTGAGCTTTAATGATCAAGTTTTCCCTGCGGACAGCCACTATCCACTGTTGCCTTAACTCCAAATTAGAAGGAAAATGGAAAAAACTAAGTACTCTATTATACCTACTAGTCATTGGGCAAAATGGCACACAACAGAACTCCGCTGTGGAACCTGTAGCCCGCAAATGTTTAAACCTTTGAGTTCTTTTCATGGTTTAGCTCTAGCAGTAACCAACAAAAACAATAGAGCGCGTGTGGCAACTGGAAGTGATCAACGTGTGTTAAATGTAAGCGGAAATACGTCACCGCAAAGGTGCGTTCGAAATTTGGGGGCGGAGGGGTGGCTCAGTTGGCAGAGCTCGGCCAAGATACAGAGGCTATAGTTCCAGCAGGGACGAGCGCAAATCGTGGCTCGATTCCTGGTCTCGGGCCAATATGTTTCCCCCTTATGTCTACTTAAGGTTACTACTATCAAAAAAGTATATTTGAAATATTGGGTGAGGATATTTTTAACGGCACTGTATCTTGAAGAGCCTAACTATTATATGACAAACTTACTTGCCATATAGAAAACCATTACTTCCTGTCCGCTGACGCAGATCACGTGACTTAGTTTTTGACTGCAGAAAGGCTTTCGTTCCTCTCACTCTGGTTACAGTGATGATTCTCGTTTAGCTGTTTGTCTACCGTCTTCTGGCCACTTTCTGCTGAAAACATGGAGCGGTACGACTCTGACGCCGAGAAAGACGAACAGCAAAGGCCGCTCCTTCACCGAAGACAAGACGACAAAATCCAGAGAGGTGAGACAACAACAATAATAATAATATTAAAAAAAAAAAAAAATCTGCAGCTAATAGGCTAGCAAGGTTGACCCAACAGATATGAGTTGGTGGTTTGGTTTTCTTTGTTTCAAGAACGCAAAAGGACACTTCAGAGTTTATTTAAGTTATTTTTAAGTGCACTTAAAGACGAGAAGCTCCCACTTCCATTTTTGTTTTGTTTTGTTTACACTTGTCAACAAGAACTTCACTCCTTGCCACCAACTATTTTACATCGCCAATATGTTTTGAATTACTTCACTGACTCTCAGGTGTACCCAATGAATATCCGTATCTTTTCCTGTTTGCCTTCGTGGAGAACTTCCTATGCCAACCTCAGTCTTCTCTCATGAAACAGGTTTACCTGAGTCAGTGGCGTCATTATTTACATACCTGCATAAAAACTGCGCAGGTTACAGTACAGATCAAAGTTCAGATTTAAGCATGCGAAGCACAAGTTGCAGCTACGAGTCTTTAGTGTTGGAGTGTTTTTAACAGACTACATTTCGTTGAATTTTTCTGACAAAAATTCAACTTTGCTTGGAAAGTTGTGCCAGTGCTGCAATTGCAATTTAAGGAAGTGGTGCTTCCCAATTCTGAAATAAATTGTGATACAGTAGAATCATAATGGTTCCTACCTGTGCTTAATGCAAAGCTTGGAGATGTACGTACAAGTCGAACTACGGTGACAAAGAGTTTGCGTGTAAATTAATTAATTACATCATTAATACAACTACTTCTGCATTCAAGGGAGAAGGTGATTCGAGGTGGAAATAACTTGTTTAGAATTAACTTGGAAAATATGAGCATACTTTTTTTTTGTTTAATGAAAAAAAGTTTTTGCAAAAATATGTGCCTTTCATGTCAAAGCTCTTTAACACATAACATTGAAATGGAAAATTATGAACAAACTTGGTGTGTTTCTGTTTGGATGACTGGTGACTGAAGCAATTTTGTAATGAAACAAAAAGCCAACATGACATTCATGTTGTTCTAACATGAATGTAATAAAATAAACTACAACTGTAATAAGTTTTATGTACAAGACACTTAAAAGAATAACAGATATGTTTAATTTAAAAACAGAATGAACTTATTTAAAATGGAAGCATTTAGTACCCCAGTGATATTTTTTCTTTTCTTTTCTTTTTTTTTTTTTTTTAAAGATACTCTGTCTTGAAAAAGGCTGGGAAAATTAGATTGATAATTTTCCAAATCTGAATCCCTACTGGCGAAGATCAAAAAAACAGCATAAATAAATGTTTGTACAGTTTGTTCCACTATCTAATTCAAGATTTTGTTTTTTACCGTCTAATCATTTATTCTCCTGCCTGATACAATATGAAATTGAGTTTTCAAGGTAAAAAAAAACCCCATCAAAACCCTGCACACATAAAGAGAAGAAAACAAAATAATTTGTCATCTTTACTTAAATTAATGGCATCCTTTCTTTGTTTTCCACATTAAACTTGCACAGATAAATATTTAGAGTACTTTTTATGGCCTCTTGACCTTCCCAGACGGAGGAGTTAAACTGGACCTGTGGTTCTGAAAGTAGGTCTAGTTCTGAAACGGTTAAAAACAAACGTGTTGCGGATCCCAAACCCGGGTTTCTCTAATTTCTTCAGTAATAACGGCTGTTATTGTCGAAAATGTTGTGGACACCAATGCAATGATTCATTGGAAATTATTCACCCGGCCGTTTATCCGTTTTCTCCTCCTCCGTTCAGCACCAGCATGCTGTTCTTCGCGCTACGGCTTGGCGTTGCTCTCCAGCTACGGATTCTTCGTGGTCTACTCTCTGAGGGTGAACCTCAGCGTGGCGATGGTGGACATGCTCAACAACACCCACCAGTCCAGAAGTGACCACAGTGGCTCGGTGTGCACCCCCAACAACACCCCCGTACAACCCAAACACAACCAGTCGGTGAGTATTACAGCCACATTTGGTTACGTACCACTGTACTACTACAGCCTTCTACTTTCAGCATTCTAAATGGCTCTACAAAAAAAATATTCAAAATAATAACTTGGCGTGTTCTCTCAGGCCGGTGTGTACAACTGGGACTCTGCGACTCAGGGATGGATCTTGGGCTCCTTTTTCTACGGCTACATCCTGACGCAGATCCCCGGCGGCTACCTGGCTGGCCGCTGCGGAGCCAAGTGGCTGATGGGATTCGGCGTGCTGGGAACCGCCCTCTTCACGCTGCTCACGCCCCTGGCCGCCGACCTGGGCGCGAGCTACCTCATCGTAGTGAGAGCGCTGGAGGGGGTCGGAGAGGTACGCGAGCAAGGACGTTCCTGGCAACACGGTCGTTAGAGTCAGTCACGAAAGTGTTTGTCTTTCTCACAGTACGGACATAATTTAATGAGTTAAACAAGTCAAGGAGTTTTTGCACAAAACAGAGTCGCTCCAAGTATCAGTGTTGTGTTTATGGCATAATACTCATTTGGAAAGCTTCATCTGAAGGAGTTTATGAGAAAACCGTGGTTATAAAAAGTACATTTAGGATTTAAATATTAGACATCAGTTGCATCAGATTTGCTCCCTACTCTTTATTGAAAAAAGTTTAAAGGGCTGGTGTTATGTGAAATTGACTTTTTTTCCCCCAGCTTTATGTCGTGTTAAAATGTTATTCCCTCATCAAAAACATATCCTGAGTGCTGCCTTGATTCTTTCATGCATGTTTGAGAAATCCTTGAATCTCCCGCGGCAACCATTCAAGAGTGCCTAAGCAAAAGTCAAATTTCTTATAGGTCATGTTTGATATGTGTGGTATTTTCATAACAACTGAAGGTGATATAGTTACTTTATTGTGCTGTAAAATGGCGCTATGTGTCTGGAAAAGGCATAAAATCATCCCTTTAAATGTTCAGTAAAAATGTTGCAAATATTTGCAACTTTTCTTAAAAAGAAATCTGAAGATAATAAGGTTTACAGGATGTGCTAAAATTAGCTAAGATAAAAAAAAATCACCATAATGAACGCATCGTCTTTACATGATGACGGAGAATGAAAATGTTCTGAGTTAATGGGAAGAGGGAAGGAGTGGAGAACAGGACTGCAGTTCACCTTTCAGGGGTTCAGTTGTTGTCCATAAAGCAAAAGTAAAATGTTTTAGATCACAGCGTATTTATCTAAATGTAACTTGGAGTCTGTGGCAATGCCGGGTAAATTCAGGACATTTAAGTGTGTCTAAAACTGACAGAGATGATTTAAAAGCCTCATAATGGCTGGGAATACTTTACACGCAAAAACAAAAATAATAAATAACCAGATATTATTATCAGATTCTTTGTAATTTTTCTTCTTTTCGTTTGTATCTAGGGTGTCACGTTCCCTGCGATGTACACCATGTGGGCAGCGTGGGCCCCCCCGCTGGAGAGAAGCAGACTGCTCACCATTTCATACATTGGTGAGAAGAGACGCAGGAAAATATGCTACAAAATGTTCACTTTATTATCAGCCACGTTCTATTAAAGCCATTTTTGGTTCTGCACCGTGATTTAGAGCCATGTTTTAACAGAGGCTGCATTAATAACCCTAAAACTGCTAACGGCGTCCTGCCATTAATCATGTGGGTCAGCTTAGGTCTCATCAGAACACAAACACGACTAACCAGTGCATTCCTAAACACAGTTGTTTATTGTTCCCCATTGTCTGACAAGCTATAATCAGAAAATAATCTATCTGCATGGTATTTTTTTTTTTTTTGTTTAGCCAATTCCACTGCAGCAAGTAGTGCTGATGTTTATGATGATACAGAGATTCTGAACTGAAATCACGAGAATTTCTTTAGTGCTAAATCCAATTGCAGAGCATGATTTGATTAGGTCGTTTACTGCGTAGCACACTCGGAGCAACGAGGATGAGGTTGATCAACTGTCCAGTTTCTGTTGCTAATTTATGATTTCATGACATACATTGTCATTATAAAATGACACAACAACAAATATCCCAACAATTTGGGATATTGTGATTAGTCTTGTTCGCTAATCACTCTTATTGATTATTTTTGGTCACTGCTATGCCATCAGTAGCTGTAGAATATATTTATGGATAGAAATATAAGCAGAAAACGCTACAGAGGTCCAAGAAGCCCAATTGTCCTTCAACTTAAAATCAACTAAACTTATTATAGTCTGCAAGTTATAGCATATTACCAACACATTTGCATTATGAAAAGAGAGACTTCAGAGCTTGAGAGGTCAGAAGTAAACAAATGGAGCGTTGTGTTTCTGTTTATGGAACAAATCTGTCTAAAGAAACCAGAGAGAGTAGATCAAGTTTTACTTTGAAGAAAATATTAAAATGCAATATTCTATCTATCAGGGTATAATGAAGCATGATGACTCAGTAGAGTGCTTTAAACAAGGATGTATCTTGTTTCTTTCTTCATTATTATGAATATATGAATATATATATATGAATATATGCAGTTTGAGTTTAAAGATGTATCTGTTCAGATGGTTGGTTGTCGCTTATGTTGTAGCAAATTGACATTATTGGAGAAGGAGTACACTATGCATATATTTTAAAACTATTCCAACATACAAACAAACGATAAATAACTGAAAATAAATAGTCTTGCTGTTTCATTGTATGCAGCTGTGGACGGCTGATGTTTTCCGTTTTGTGTCCCGTCCCAGGAGCCCAGCTGGGGACCGTCGTGGCTCTGCCTCTGTCTGGTGAAATCTGCTTCTACATGGGCTGGCCCTACGTCTTCTACCTCTTTGGTAATGACGCCTGTCGAATGCGGGTAGTTGAAGAAAAGTCGCTCTGCTAATCTGCTACTTGGGTTACATCACTGCTTTTTAAACGGCGAACAACAAAGACTCCCACAAGTTATTCTTCTTTCTGTCATATATTAAATCAGGCTGTTTGTGAATTTCTTATAAGATGTTAAATGACATCAAATTACGACAATGAAGGTCAACTATATTGGATGTTTTATCAATTGCCATTGAGTGACGAAGAATGTCAGGAATGAATCGACGTGGTATCAACGAAGCAGTTTGAGTTTGCTGTTTGTTCCTCTTTGTTTTGTGGAAACAGTGATTAAGCAGACTGAAGAGGAAACAGCTTGTTGATTAAAACCATCCACAACTTCCACTGCATCTGCTTCTTGCTGACTTGCTGTAAAGTTGCTTCGTTGTCCTTTCCGAGTCTTAGAACCTATAAAAGTCACACGTCTCTGAGTATGTGCAGTCATGTGGGTGTTGAAGTTTTGAGTTGTGGTGAGGCAAGCATTTGTGTCCATGTGTGTCCAGGTGCTGTCGGCGTGGTGTGGTTCGTCCTGTGGGCTTTCCTCGTCTTTGACAGTCCAAACAGTCACCCTCGGATATCAGAGCAGGAGAGGCTTTACATCACCAACTCTCTGAAAAATGAGGTATCACCTCGCACACATTTCTTTGTTGCAAATTTTATTTTCTTATCTGCCTTCTTCAGCAGTTTGGTGACGAAACTCACAGTGAATCTGCAGTTTACAACAGATACCTTATATGAAATAGTCAACCACAGTTTGCATCAACTTAACAGGCGTGGTTTGTGTAGATATGTTTTATAACCTATGAAATTTAAATAAATGCTGCCTTATCTATTCCTTTGTATGAACACGGTCAGCAGAAATACTCAGCTAGGTTAACTGGAGATTAGTTTCATAAAATGTAGAACATTTAACCCTAAAACTCACCTCCTGCAGCCACCAGCATCTGTAATTTAAAGAAATATGGGTAGTTCAACTTATTGTACAATTTAACTTCTTCTGCTGATAAATAACTTATTATTGTCATGTGTGATGCAAGCTAAGATAATTTGTCAAGGTTTGATGCGCTGAATGATTTTCAAATGTAAAAATTGCAAGAGCAACAACTTATGGAGCTCCAAAAGTGCCTTAATTGTTGTTTAAAATGAGAAATGATTTATTACGGGGTTCGTCCGAGTGCCTGAAATCATTGAAAATGCTTGAATTTTACAGTGGGAAAAGAGTTTGAACCCACTGTTCAAACTCTTTAAAACCATCCACAATCAGTGACAGTGATTGCTGTCACTGATTGCTGTGACAGTGACAGCAATCACTGTCACTAGTGATTGCTTTTATTTTATTTTATTAAAGCCAATTATATGCTTTCGTTAGTCTCTATTGTTGCATGGTGTACTCCAACAACAGAGTACACCATGCAACAAAAGTGGAAATGAGGCCATTGTTGCTAAAACTTACACCTGCAGGGGGAGACAAAGAGCCTAGAATCACCTTTTCACTTGTTTTCAAGTGTAACATTAAACTTCCTCTTCCTTCGACATCTTTGTTTTTGTTTTTGTTTTTTTGTTTTTTGAAAATGAGAAATAAAACTTTCAATTAATGCACCATCTTTCATTGAAGGTTATCAAACACCAGATAAAACTCAAACTATGGAAGCTTTTTTGTCCCGATTAATAAGCAAGACGTCTCTTCTACCACACACCAAAGAGACGACGCAAACAAAATTTCCACATTGTTTTGTTTCTTCCCAGCTGTCTACCTCTGCGGGCCACATCCCCTGGCGAGCCATCGTAACCTCGATGCCGCTGATGGCCATCGTCGTGGCTCACTTTTCCTACAACTGGACCTTCTACACGCTCCTCACCCTCCTGCCGACTTACATGAACGACATCCTGGGATTCAGCATACAGCAGGTGAGAAAGGCTGCGCGACGTCTAAAAAATAATGGCACGTTTTGTTATAGATGATAAACCCAGGCAGGAAATGCCAGATAGACTCTGTTAAAAGGAAGAATATTTTGATGTTTGTCCTGACAGAACGGGTTTCTCTCCGCACTGCCGTACCTGGGCTGCGCTCTGATGGCCGTGCTGAGCGGCCAAGTCGCCGATTACCTGCGAGAGACTCGTCTCTACTCTACAGTCTTCGTCAGGAAGTCCTTCTCTCTGATTGGTAATGAGAAACATTTAAAAGCATGGCTCCAACTAACCATTATTTTAGTAATTGCTTATTCTATTGATTGTTATGACGATTAATCGATTAATCGGGNTTTTGTTTTGTTTACACTTGTCAACAAGAACTTCACTCCTTGCCACCAACTATTTTACATCGCCAATATGTTTTGAATTACTTCACTGACTCTCAGGTGTACCCAATGAATATCCGTATCTTTTCCTGTTTGCCTTCGTGGAGAACTTCCTATGCCAACCTCAGTCTTCTCTCATGAAACAGGTTTACCTGAGTCAGTGGCGTCATTATTTACATACCTGCATAAAAACTGCGCAGGTTACAGTACAGATCAAAGTTCAGATTTAAGCATGCGAAGCACAAGTTGCAGCTACGAGTCTTTAGTGTTGGAGTGTTTTTAACAGACTACATTTCGTTGAATTTTTCTGACAAAAATTCAACTTTGCTTGGAAAGTTGTGCCAGTGCTGCAATTGCAATTTAAGGAAGTGGTGCTTCCCAATTCTGAAATAAATTGTGATACAGTAGAATCATAATGGTTCCTACCTGTGCTTAATGCAAAGCTTGGAGATGTACGTACAAGTCGAACTACGGTGACAAAGAGTTTGCGTGTAAATTAATTAATTACATCATTAATACAACTACTTCTGCATTCAAGGGAGAAGGTGATTCGAGGTGGAAATAACTTGTTTAGAATTAACTTGGAAAATATGAGCATACTTTTTTTTTGTTTAATGAAAAAAAGTTTTTGCAAAAATATGTGCCTTTCATGTCAAAGCTCTTTAACACATAACATTGAAATGGAAAATTATGAACAAACTTGGTGTGTTTCTGTTTGGATGACTGGTGACTGAAGCAATTTTGTAATGAAACAAAAAGCCAACATGACATTCATGTTGTTCTAACATGAATGTAATAAAATAAACTACAACTGTAATAAGTTTTATGTACAAGACACTTAAAAGAATAACAGATATGTTTAATTTAAAAACAGAATGAACTTATTTAAAATGGAAGCATTTAGTACCCCAGTGATATTTTTTCTTTTCTTTTCTTTTTTTTTTTTTTTTAAAGATACTCTGTCTTGAAAAAGGCTGGGAAAATTAGATTGATAATTTTCCAAATCTGAATCCCTACTGGCGAAGATCAAAAAAACAGCATAAATAAATGTTTGTACAGTTTGTTCCACTATCTAATTCAAGATTTTGTTTTTTACCGTCTAATCATTTATTCTCCTGCCTGATACAATATGAAATTGAGTTTTCAAGGTAAAAAAAAACCCCATCAAAACCCTGCACACATAAAGAGAAGAAAACAAAATAATTTGTCATCTTTACTTAAATTAATGGCATCCTTTCTTTGTTTTCCACATTAAACTTGCACAGATAAATATTTAGAATACTTTTTATGGCCTCTTGACCTTCCCAGACGGAGGAGTTAAACTGGACCTGTGGTTCTGAAAGTAGGTCTAGTTCTGAAACGGTTAAAAACAAACGTGTTGCGGATCCCAAACCCGGGTTTCTCTAATTTCTTCAGTAATAACGGCTGTTATTGTCGAAAATGTTGTGGACACCAATGCAATGATTCATTGGAAATTATTCACCCGGCCGTTTATCCGTTTTCTCCTCCTCCGTTCAGCACCAGCATGCTGTTCTTCGCGCTACGGCTTGGCGTTGCTCTCCAGCTACGGATTCTTCGTGGTCTACTCTCTGAGGGTGAACCTCAGCGTGGCGATGGTGGACATGCTCAACAACACCCACCAGTCCAGAAGTGACCACAGTGGCTCGGTGTGCACCCCCAACAACACCCCCGTACAACCCAAACACAACCAGTCGGTGAGTATTACAGCCACATTTGGTTACGTACCACTGTACTACTACAGCCTTCTACTTTCAGCATTCTAAATGGCTCTACAAAAAAAATATTCAAAATAATAACTTGGCGTGTTCTCTCAGGCCGGTGTGTACAACTGGGACTCTGCGACTCAGGGATGGATCTTGGGCTCCTTTTTCTACGGCTACATCCTGACGCAGATCCCCGGCGGCTACCTGGCTGGCCGCTGCGGAGCCAAGTGGCTGATGGGATTCGGCGTGCTGGGAACCGCCCTCTTCACGCTGCTCACGCCCCTGGCCGCCGACCTGGGCGCGAGCTACCTCATCGTAGTGAGAGCGCTGGAGGGGGTCGGAGAGGTACGCGAGCAAGGACGTTCCTGGCAACACGGTCGTTAGAGTCAGTCACGAAAGTGTTTGTCTTTCTCACAGTACGGACATAATTTAATGAGTTAAACAAG
This sequence comes from Poecilia formosa, assembly GCF_000485575.1. Taxonomy (NCBI): domain Eukaryota; kingdom Metazoa; phylum Chordata; class Actinopteri; order Cyprinodontiformes; family Poeciliidae; genus Poecilia; species Poecilia formosa. The sequence goes on along the minus strand of NW_006799979.1, from coordinate 802,066 downwards.
TCAAGGAGTTTTTGCACAAAACAGAGTCGCTCCAAGTATCAGTGTTGTGTTTATGGCATAATACTCATTTGGAAAGCTTCATCTGAAGGAGTTTATGAGAAAACCGTGGTTATAAAAAGTACATTTAGGATTTAAATATTAGACATCAGTTGCATCAGATTTGCTCCCTACTCTTTATTGAAAAAAGTTTAAAGGGCTGGTGTTATGTGAAATTGACTTTTTTTTTCCAGCTTTATGTCGTGTTAAAATGTTATTCCCTCATCAAAAACATATCCTGAGTGCTGCCTTGATTCTTTCATGCATGTTTGAGAAATCCTTGAATCTCCCGCGGCAACCATTCAAGAGTGCCTAAGCAAAAGTCAAATTTCTTATAGGTCATGTTTGATATGTGTGGTATTTTCATAACAACTGAAGGTGATATAGTTACTTTATTGTGCTGTAAAATGGCGCTATGTGTCTGGAAAAGGCATAAAATCATCCCTTTAAATGTTCAGTAAAAATGTTGCAAATATTTGCAACTTTTCTTAAAAAGAAATCTGAAGATAATAAGGTTTACAGGATGTGCTAAAATTAGCTAAGATAAAAAAAAATCACCATAATGAACGCATCGTCTTTACATGATGACGGAGAATGAAAATGTTCTGAGTTAATGGGAAGAGGGAAGGAGTGGAGAACAGGACTGCAGTTCACCTTTCAGGGGTTCAGTTGTTGTCCATAAAGCAAAAGTAAAATGTTTTAGATCACAGCGTATTTATCTAAATGTAACTTGGAGTCTGTGGCAATGCCGGGTAAATTCAGGACATTTAAGTGTGTCTAAAACTGACAGAGATGATTTAAAAGCCTCATAATGGCTGGGAATACTTTACACGCAAAAACAAAAATAATAAATAACCAGATATTATTATCAGATTCTTTGTAATTTTTCTTCTTTTCGTTTGTATCTAGGGTGTCACGTTCCCTGCGATGTACACCATGTGGGCAGCGTGGGCCCCCCCGCTGGAGAGAAGCAGACTGCTCACCATTTCATACATTGGTGAGAAGAGACGCAGGAAAATATGCTACAAAATGTTCACTTTATTATCAGCCACGTTCTATTAAAGCCATTTTTGGTTCTGCACCGTGATTTAGAGCCATGTTTTAACAGAGGCTGCATTAATAACCCTAAAACTGCTAACGGCGTCCTGCCATTAATCATGTGGGTCAGCTTAGGTCTCATCAGAACACAAACACGACTAACCAGTGCATTCCTAAACACAGTTGTTTATTGTTCCCCATTGTCTGACAAGCTATAATCAGAAAATAATCTATCTGCATGGTATTTTTTTTTTTTTTGTTTAGCCAATTCCACTGCAGCAAGTAGTGCTGATGTTTATGATGATACAGAGATTCTGAACTGAAATCACGAGAATTTCTTTAGTGCTAAATCCAATTGCAGAGCATGATTTGATTAGGTCGTTTACTGCGTAGCACACTCGGAGCAACGAGGATGAGGTTGATCAACTGTCCAGTTTCTGTTGCTAATTTATGATTTCATGACATACATTGTCATTATAAAATGACACAACAACAAATATCCCAACAATTTGGGATATTGTGATTAGTCTTGTTCGCTAATCACTCTTATTGATTATTTTTGGTCACTGCTATGCCATCAGTAGCTGTAGAATATATTTATGGATAGAAATATAAGCAGAAAACGCTACAGAGGTCCAAGAAGCCCAATTGTCCTTCAACTTAAAATCAACTAAACTTATTATAGTCTGCAAGTTATAGCATATTACCAACACATTTGCATTATGAAAAGAGAGACTTCAGAGCTTGAGAGGTCAGAAGTAAACAAATGGAGCGTTGTGTTTCTGTTTATGGAACAAATCTGTCTAAAGAAACCAGAGAGAGTAGATCAAGTTTTACTTTGAAGAAAATATTAAAATGCAATATTCTATCTATCAGGGTATAATGAAGCATGATGACTCAGTAGAGTGCTTTAAACAAGGATGTATCTTGTTTCTTTCTTCATTATTATGAATATATGAATATATATATATGAATATATGCAGTTTGAGTTTAAAGATGTATCTGTTCAGATGGTTGGTTGTCGCTTATGTTGTAGCAAATTGACATTATTGGAGAAGGAGTACACTATGCATATATTTTAAAACTATTCCAACATACAAACAAACGATAAATAACTGAAAATAAATAGTCTTGCTGTTTCATTGTATGCAGCTGTGGACGGCTGATGTTTTCCGTTTTGTGTCCCGTCCCAGGAGCCCAGCTGGGGACCGTCGTGGCTCTGCCTCTGTCTGGTGAAATCTGCTTCTACATGGGCTGGCCCTACGTCTTCTACCTCTTTGGTAATGACGCCTGTCGAATGCGGGTAGTTGAAGAAAAGTCGCTCTGCTAATCTGCTACTTGGGTTACATCACTGCTTTTTAAACGGCGAACAACAAAGACTCCCACAAGTTATTCTTCTTTCTGTCATATATTAAATCAGGCTGTTTGTGAATTTCTTATAAGATGTTAAATGACATCAAATTACGACAATGAAGGTCAACTATATTGGATGTTTTATCAATTGCCATTGAGTGACGAAGAATGTCAGGAATGAATCGACGTGGTATCAACGAAGCAGTTTGAGTTTGCTGTTTGTTCCTCTTTGTTTTGTGGAAACAGTGATTAAGCAGACCGAAGAGGAAACAGCTTGTTGATTAAAACCATCCACAACTTCCACTGCATCTGCTTCTTGCTGACTTGCTGTAAAGTTGCTTCGCTGTCCTTTCCGAGTCTTAGAACCTATAAAAGTCACACGTCTCTGAGTATGTGCAGTCATGTGGGTGTTGAAGTTTTGAGTTGTGGTGAGGCAAGCATTTGTGTCCATGTGTGTCCAGGTGCTGTCGGCGTGGTGTGGTTCGTCCTGTGGGCTTTCCTCGTCTTTGACAGTCCAAACAGTCACCCTCGGATATCAGAGCAGGAGAGGCTTTACATCACCAACTCTCTGAAAAATGAGGTATCACCTCGCACACATTTCTTTGTTGCAAATTTTATTTTCTTATCTGCCTTCTTCAGCAGTTTGGTGACGAAACTCACAGTGAATCTGCAGTTTACAACAGATACCTTATATGAAATAGTCAACCACAGTTTGCATCAACTTAACAGGCGTGGTTTGTGTAGATATGTTTTATAACCTATGAAATTTAAATAAATGCTGCCTTATCTATTCCTTTGTATGAACACGGTCAGCAGAAATACTCAGATAGGTTAACTGGAGATTAGTTTCATAAAATGTAGAACATTTAACCCTAAAACTCACCTCCTGCAGCCACCAGCATCTGTAATTTAAAGAAATATGGGTAGTTCAACTTATTGTACAATTTAACTTCTTCTGCTGATAAATAACTTATTATTGTCATGTGTGATGCAAGCTAAGATAATTTGTCAAGGTTTGATGCGCTGAATGATTTTCAAATGTAAAAATTGCAAGAGCAACAACTTATGGAGCTCCAAAAGTGCCTTAATTGTTGTTTAAAATGAGAAATGATTTATTACGGGGTTCGTCCGAGTGCCTGAAATCATTGAAAATGCTTGAATTTTACAGTGGGAAAAGAGTTTGAACCCACTGTTCAAACTCTTTAAAACCATCCACAATCAGTGACAGTGATTGCTGTCACTGATTGCTGTGACAGTGACAGCAATCACTGTCACTAGTGATTGCTTTTATTTTATTTTATTAAAGCCAATTATATGCTTTCGTTAGTCTCTATTGTTGCATGGTGTACTCCAACAACAGAGTACACCATGCAACAAAAGTGGAAATGAGGCCATTGTTGCTAAAATTTACACCTGCAGGGGGAGACAAAGAGCCTAGAATCACCTTTTCACTTGTTTTCAAGTGTAACATTAAACTTCCTCTTCCTTCGACATCTTTGTTTTTGTTTTTGTTTTTTTGTTTTTTGAAAATGAGAAATAAAACTTTCAATTAATGCACCATCTTTCATTGAAGGTTATCAAACACCAGATAAAACTCAAACTATGGAAGCTTTTTTGTCCCGATTAATAAGCAAGACGTCTCTTCTACCACACACCAAAGAGACGACGCAAACAAAATTTCCACATTGTTTTGTTTCTTCCCAGCTGTCTACCTCTGCGGGCCACATCCCCTGGCGAGCCATCGTAACCTCGATGCCGCTGATGGCCATCGTCGTGGCTCACTTTTCCTACAACTGGACCTTCTACACGCTCCTCACCCTCCTGCCGACTTACATGAACGACATCCTGGGATTCAGCATACAGCAGGTGAGAAAGGCTGCGCGACGTCTAAAAAATAATGGCACGTTTTGTTATAGATGATAAACCCAGGCAGGAAATGCCAGATAGACTCTGTTAAAAGGAAGAATATTTTGATGTTTGTCCTGACAGAACGGGTTTCTCTCCGCACTGCCGTACCTGGGCTGCGCTCTGATGGCCGTGCTGAGCGGCCAAGTCGCCGATTACCTGCGAGAGACTCGTCTCTACTCTACCATCTTCGTCAGGAAGTCCTTCTCTCTGATTGGTAATGAGAAACATTTAAAAGCATGGCTCCAACTAACCATTATTTTAGTAATTGCTTATTCTATTGATTGTTATGACGATTAATCGATTAATCGGGTTTTTTAAAACTTGGCACATTCTTCAGATTTTTTGTTCAACCACATAAACTTTTTCTTTTTTGCATATAATTAGAAATGCGTTAGAATATGCAAACAAACAAATAATTCATTTCCTTTTTTAAATAAAAATATAAACATTTTACATAGCGTTCATTCAGTGAAATTGAACCAGGTGACGTTAATGCTTTGCCACTTGGAGAGTTTTGGGTAAAATGTATTTACACAAGTGTTTTATCTTAAATGCAAAGGTAAAAACACTCTTATCTTCTGAACAGTTTTGGTTTAATTTCCGCTTTGAATATGGTGTTTTTTGGGGGTCTGTGGGCTTCACTTGACGATTAATCGATTACTAAATTAGTTGACGATTATTTCAATAATCGATTCATCACGATTTATTGCTTCAGCCCTGTTTTGGTTTTGATTGAAGAAAACGCTGTTTGTTTTTATGTCAGGTATGATTGGGCCCGCCGTGTTCCTGGTGGCAGCAGGTTACACAGGCTGTAAGTACAGCCTGGCCGTGACCTTCCTCACCATCTCCTCTGCTCTGGGCGGAGTCTCGGCCTCCGGCTTTAACATCAACCACCTCGACATCGCTCCTTCGTAAGATGATGTTCGCGAACCAGTCTGCCCATCCCGCTCTGAAAGACGGCTTTTCAGAACTAGTCTACATTTTATAACGCATTGAAATGTTATTAGACTGTTTCAAAATATTGTTGTCACGCACGTTAGTGAATGTTGATCAGTTGTGACTTTCATGCATGCATATTTTTCTAGGTATGCCGGTATTCTGCTGGGAATCACCAACACTTTTGCCACCATTCCTGGCATGGTGGGACCAGTCATAGCAAGAGCTCTTACACACAATGTGAGTTGGCGTTTCATGACTGAAAGCAACTGGTTTTTTTTAATTATCATTATTTCAGGTTAAGACTTTTTTTTTTCTTTCCAAGCACACCAATAAAGATGACCTCATTAGAGTCCCTCAAACTGTGAACAATGAGTCTGAAGCTTTACTCTTCCATCTAAAAGATGTGCTTTTCAACATTTGACCACTTGGGGGCGGTCATCTTCAACCTGGGACGATTTTTCATTTTTTCTATGCTCGATTTACAAGAAAAATTAAATTTTTTTTCTGCAACAACTGCTTAAAGTTTTTATCTACTTGTTTGATTTCTGAGTGGAGACCCAAAGCAAACACTTCTGATAACATTAGAAGTTACTGCTCCATACACACAATTCTTTAAAGAATGCCACCATTAATGTTTAATTTACTACAGGAAACCAAGATGATGGTTTCACTAGAAGGAAGTCACAATTCAGCCGTTCTGTCTGTGCAATTCAGTGATCAAAACTGCATCATTTTTATCGTGCAGAGAACAGATGTAAGGCATTTAGAGAAATGATTCAAACACTTTTCTAACCGATCTGCTACTTTTATTTAATTTAAAGAGTTATTTTGATCTGAAACATTGGTTTGTGTGTACTGCTGTTCATCCATTTCTGTGCCGATTGTCTTACAGAACACTATAGAGGAATGGCAGTTTGTGTTTTACATCGCCGCTGCCATCAACGTGTTTGGCGCTCTGTTCTACGCCGTGTTTGGACGAGGGACGGTCCAGCCCTGGGCGGTCCGCACAACCTACTCCCACGGTGACTGATTCGTCCTCACGTCCATTCAGGGAGAAAACTCGGTAAGACGTTTGTGCTGATGTCGAGCAGCAGAGTTCATATTTTCTGACGTAGTCATAGTAAAGAAGACCCATATTTTAATAACGTAAAAATTTTACCTTATGATCTTAAGAAGAAAAGAGCTAAAAGAGTATATTTTTTTTGTTCCATAGAGGACAGCAGCTGGTTTTAGTTAAAAGGTTGACAGTTTCACAGCCACAGACTAAATGTTTGAGTGAAAAAGGCCAGTAAATGAGTCTGCATTGTAACCAGTTATCTAAGCTTCATTAGGAACTTGGCACAATGTTCTCCAAGGCAATGACGCTACAGAAGCAATAATGTTATCATTGCTTTCATTGTGTTGTCATTCAAAAATCCTACAGTAAATCCGTTTCTTGTTTTTTTTTTTTTAAACCAACAAAGATTTACACTAACAAGAAGGTTTTTTTTTTTTCCCCCACTGTTTTGTGTAAAGTTTAGTAAAACATTTGTACCTTGTTACAACAACCCAGATGACAAAAACTGTAATTTGTCACATTTTTATCTACATTTTAACTCTGTACCTGCCTCCTTTTGCATATGTGAGGTGGTTTACTTTAGGTCTTGGACTAAAGAGCCGGGGTGTGTTTGTTTTACAGATTTTCCTTTAGAAAGAAAAATAATATCTGAGTTCATCTAATGAGAGAAAAGAAACTAGCCTTATGTCAAGGTCGCCTTAAAAAGTCTTTATATTTCTGTTTGTTGTGGTTGCCTTTTTTTGCGATGTAAATGTGTTTCGGGAATTATCTCTTAATGTTTACTCTTTTTTCTTTCTTTGTTTAATTGAGGGGTCACCAGGGCCCTCCTTGTAGTTTTTAGTGCTCATCAGATGAGGAAAAACGGGTTACAGTATTTCTTGAAAATAAGTTTTTTGTTTCTCAATAAGGGAATTACAGCTAAACTCTAAATCAGTGATTCAGATGAAGGGCTCTGTTTTCTCAGGTGTTTTATGCCATATATGGATTGAAAAGTCAAATAGTTTCAGTGTCAATTGAATTAGATCTAATTTCTTAAAATTAAGTTTACTTTAGTTTTTTTTTAATTGATATGTCTCATTTAAACATGTGAAACCAATGTGTTATTAATATTGCTTTTCACAAGTAGCACCACAATGGAAGTAGAAATAATGCACTTATGCCTTAATTAAGACACTTGTAGTCCAGCTCTTTAGACATATTCTGATTATATATATTCTTAATCTTTGCTTCTGTGTTGATATACAAGGAATCAAAGGGACTTTGTGTATTGTGTTATACTGTAAATGGATATGATGGTAAATAACTGTAACGGAAACATTCCAGAAAAATTTCGTTATTCACCGTCATGTAATGGAAATGTATCAAATACAGCCAGTGACAAATCTGACATTGCTTTGGGTTTTCATTTCCAAAACAGTTTATAAGCCCATAAAAATCTGCGAAGACTTTAGAGGTTTAACATCAACGGACAAACAACATCATGAAGACCAAGCAGCACCAGATGTGATTGGGATGGTGACGTGTGAATGAGGGCTGTCTTTGTGAAGCATTCTCAAGTTTCAGGAAATTTGGGGAGTATTGCTTAATTCCTCACCCAAAAGTTGAATTAAAACTAGCACAACTCCAAACCTGCCAGGATACGCTCGCCAACCTCAAGGGAACTCATCATTTATGCTGGAGCTGCAGGAAACCAAAATCCATTGACGGGTCAGCTGTCATGAACTCCTCAAACCATGTCTTTCTTCAAGAGCTTTAAGCAGAAGGTAAAAGACAGTTTTTTCTTTCATAAGCTATGTGGAGAAGCAGAAAATATGTAGAAGAAGAGGAGCAGGGATGACATATTTTTGTTCATCATGGAAAAGGGCTGCATTTTGAACAAAATTGGCAACACATGGGGGTGGTAGGATCATTGCAGTAGGAGTGCATTGTTTCAGCAATGATAGAGAGGATGGTCAGAGTTGAAGGATGGAGCTAAAAATATTAAGTTAAGAACAAAATGTCATTTTCAGCTTGAAAATACAGTACAATGCAATGTTTAATTTCAGTCAAAGCATATTTACTTAGGAAGGTCCAGTCAAAGTCCAGGTTTAAATCTAGTCATCTGGCGTAGGACTTCAAAATTGCTCCTGATGGAGGGAGTATTGCTCCCCATCAACCTTCATTGTGGACGTGCAAGGCTGTTGTGATGCATGCCCTCAAAAGTTTGCAGCTGTAACTTTAGAATGTGTGACATTTAAATTGTATAAATACTTTCACAAATTATGCACAACTTAGTATATTTTGATCAAATCCACAAATATTTCAAGCAAATTGTGTGAAATTGGATTTACCGCTTCCCCCCTTTACACCAGGCTTCACAGTTGCAGTAATCATGAATGATTTACTATGAATGACGCCTCGTCAGTGGCTCGTGGCTGTTGCGTTAATTGTCGGACAGGCGCAGTAGACATGCTTGAAGGACGGCTGGGTTCATGGTGATCCAACTACAGAGCGTCTGGAGAGCAGTTTACCTCCTGTGTATTGTTTCAGCTTGCTAAGCAACTTTTCTCCGCCCGGACAAGCTTCTTAAACACTAAAACAATGCGCATTGTGAGGCATTTTAATTATCGGACGCGCAGTCCAAAAAACAAACAAACAAAAATCTAAAAACTAATTTTTCTCCACTTAATGGCAGACACTGCTTTCAAGATAGTGTTACGGCACAAATGAAACTGATAACGACGGCTTGTTGAGGTGGCTGTGCTCTATTATAAAGCGGTTAGCGAGCAGTTTTCCTCGTTGGGATGCTGAGCAGAGCCTGTTGTGCGCAGTTACGCAACACCCCCGCCTGTCCTGAGAGCTATAAACGGATCAGCGTCTCTCCGCAGCCTCTGCGCTCCTGCTGCCAACCTGACACCGGCCAGCTCTCAGGTACGACGCACCACATCAAGACAAAAACATAATAAATAAAACGACACGCATGGAGGGACGATTCGTTTTAGTTCTGATGAACATCTTTATGAAGCTCTCTCTTTTTTAAGCATCATCCCGGTGTGTGTGTGTGTGTGTGTGTTTTGTTTTCATAGAGATGTGATGCAGAATGCAACCTGCTGGTATTTAATACGCACTCAGTCGTCCGCAAGCGAGCAGATGACAGAACATGGCGGAGGGCTGGCAATTCCCCTTAAATCCCTCAGCCGTTAGTTTTACCGCAGTGGCCGCGCTTTTTTAGGGATTTCCCCGCAGTTTGAGCAGCTTTTGTTTGCCGATGCGCACTGCGGCAGTGGCTATGACGTTATTTCTGGGGCATCTATTAAACCACGAAAGTGGCAGCTGTCCTGGGACTGATCCACTTCGACCTGTCTGGAACAAGATCATGTGAGGATACATGTTACCACCGGAGCCGCCCCGTCTCGGATGCAGACAATGGCAAACTGCATGAACAATTAAATGCCAAACTTTGCCCGTGCGAGGAATTGTGATGTTTCACTTGATTAACGCAACAGTCGTGCAGTTATTACAGTCTGATCTGCATTAGCCCTCATGCAGAGCTCTGCAGTGTCAGAGAAATGGCTGCTGTACTGTCAGAGGGTTGGATCTGACAAAATGGTGGATTCTGGCTTGGAAGGGAGCAAGTACCGAGTCTGCAGTGTCAGCTGATAGACTCAGATGTGTTGAAGACAAGTTGAGATGTAAAGATGAGCGCAGGAGTTTGGATGGATGTAGGATCAGAGAGTGGGAGGGGCAAGGCGTCTTGTGTTCAGACTCAGTGGTCAGAGGTCTGACTAGCAGCATCTTGAATCATTTCTGAAAAATTAGATATTAAACATTTGAGCATCTTTTTTTTGTTTGTTTTCTGAGAACATAAGCACATTTAGCTGGAATCTTCCCTTAAAATACCTGCAATCAACTGCTTTGCCAATCAAATACATCTCAATAAGTCACCATGTCGTGCAAAGGTTAACTTGCTTTTGCCAATTTTAAAAATGAAGCCTAAAAGATTTATCAGTGATATTTCAAGGGTTAATTACATGTAATCTTAATCATTCAGGTTTACAGCTGATGAAAAGCAGCTTCACGGAAAATTAGATTTACACAAGACTGAATTAAAAGATTTTTAATTCTGAAATGTAGCACAGAGGTACTGAGGTGTTGGATTCCCGGCTTGCTTCAACGGCGACCTCTGGCTCACCTGAAGAGTCTTTCATCTTCTTTTACGATACTCTATAGGTTCTCTGTGGAGTTTAGGTCAGGAACGTTTGTTGGCCAATTAAACAGTCACGATACTATGTTAGCATTAAAGCAGATATTGGTACCTTTGGCTTGAGGTGCCTTGAAGACAACTGTGTTGACTTTGTACCAGGCTCCTCAAGTTATCACTGGCTTTGCAACTTTTCCATTAATATCCTTGGTTTTGTGTCAGTGAGTGTCTACTGGGAAAGTCTTCTCTATATCTTTGTTGGTCATAACATTTCTGCATCAAAAATCCTTTCCGGTATAATGAGTGTCTAATATGCACTAACTTTTTAACGTGTACATATCAAATGTACATTCCTAATGTCTGGTTCATCCATTTCCTGATCTCGATAACTCAACCACAGCTTTAGCGGACTAGTGACTTCAGCCGCCGACTGTGGTCGTCATGGGAAAGGAGAAGCTCCACATCAACATAGTCGTGATCGGCCATGTGGACTCTGGCAAGTCCACCACTACAGGACACCTCATCTACAAGTGTGGTGGCATCGACAAGAGAACAATTGAGAAGTTTGAGAAGGAAGCTGCTGAGGTAAAGTAAATGGGGACTAGTTAAGAATAACCCTTTGATGCAAGTAGAGTGGCTTAGAGCTTAGAAATTGTCTTGTTTAAGACAGTCACTTGTAATAAAAAATTATCTTGATTAAAAACATTTTTTTCCAGATGGGGAAGGGCTCATTCAAGTACGCCTGGGTGCTTGACAAGTTAAAGGCAGAGAGGGAGCGTGGCATTACGATCGACATCTCACTTTGGAAGTTTGAGACCAGCAAGTACTATGTTACCATCATAGACGCTCCAGGCCACAGGGACTTCATCAAGAACATGATCACTGGCACCTCTCAGGTCCGCAAAATGAGTAATTACCCCAACTCTGAAAGAATTAGTGGATCTGTTTTTATAACTGTTCCTAAAGTAGTATTCAAAAGCCATCTTGGAGCGTATGTTCAAGATAATTTGCAATCGTTTTATAATAGTATTTTTTTTTTTTTTTTTGTACATCCTTAGGCTGACTGTGCAGTGCTCATTGTAGCGGCAGGTGTAGGAGAGTTCGAGGCCGGCATCTCCAAGAACGGACAAACTCGGGAGCATGCTCTCCTGGCGTACACACTCGGCGTGAAGCAGCTGATTGTGGGCATCAACAAAATGGACTCAACCGAGCCAAACTACAGCCAGAAGCGCTACGAGGAGATTGTGAAGGAAGTGAGCACCTACATCAAGAAGATTGGCTACAACCCAGACACTGTCGCCTTTGTGCCCATCTCTGGTTGGAATGGAGACAACATGCTTGAGCCAAGCCCAAACGTAAGCGTCTGACTCAACTCAAACCAGCGATGACGGTCAACAGCACCGCAGTAATAGGGAAGAAACTATCGTCAGGCGTACAGAACTTGTCACAGCAAAAGTTAGGCGTCTTCAACTGATTACTAGCATATTATACCGTCTATAAGTTCGCATTTCCATTGGCTTACGTAGTTTTCTATTAGATAATTTAGGATGTTTTGTGAATGTTATTTTTTTTAACAGTTAATTTTCAGATTTGTTCCATTTTTATCTTCTAGATGACATGGTTTAAGGGGTGGAAGATTAACAGGAAGGATGGCAGTGCATCAGGGACCACACTATTGGAGGCTCTGGATGCTATTCAGCCCCCAACGCGCCCGACAGACAAACCTCTACGTCTTCCCTTGCAGGATGTGTACAAAATTGGAGGCATGTAGCGCATTTACGAACATAGAGTTAAAAACTCTGTTAGCACATGAGATGGAATTGAATTTTTTTAATCCTGCATTCAGTTTCCTTGTAGGACAGCATGTTTTTTTTTTTTTTTTTTTTTTTTAAGTCCAAAGGTGAACCATTCGATGTCTTTCACCAATGCTCATATTGTGTGGCCTCCTCTTCCTCAGGTATTGGAACTGTGCCTGTGGGTCGGGTGGAAACAGGATTACTGAAGCCTGGTATGGTCGTTACGTTTGCGCCCGTTAATGTGACCACCGAGGTGAAGTCTGTGGAGATGCACCATGAGGCACTGATGGAGGCCCTCCCAGGCGACAACGTGGGCTTCAACGTCAAGAATGTGTCGGTGAAGGACATTCGCCGTGGCAACGTGGCCGGGGATAGCAAGAACGACCCTCCACAGGAAGCTGCCAACTTCACTGCTCAGGTAGACACGACAAACTGTATTTTATAGAAATTAATACCTGTGTAGAAACATGAAACAATCTTCTGAAGTATTTATAGCATCAAGTTATTTTTGAAGTATGGTCAAAGAAAATATTTCCATTACTAAGTCACAGTGATAGGCAGTGGGATGTTCTTTTTTAGTCTATAAAACCTCAAAGGAAATTAGTAAAACACTATGTAATTACTGTTAAATCAGAACAAAAATAACAAAACAAAAAAAAGAATCCTATTTACAGGCCATCCACTTTGCTTTGTAGGTGATTATCCTCAACCATCCTGGGCAGATCAGTGCTGGTTATGCTCCTGTGCTGGACTGCCACACTGCTCATATTGCCTGCAAGTTTGCAGAGCTCAAGGAAAAAATTGACCGCCGCTCCGGCAAGAAGCTGGAAGACAATCCCAAATCTCTCAAATCTGGAGATGCCGCCATCGTTGATATGATTCCTGGCAAGCCTATGTGCGTTGAGAGCTTCTCCGAGTATCCTCCATTGGGTAAGTTCAACTGGGAAGGGCTTGAATGACTTGAAAAGCTCTCAATGTCTCGTTTGGCTCCTCAAAGGTATCCAATACGGCACTGTTAAGTTGTGCTCTGCGTCGTTTTATTTTTCCCTTGAATTTCCTTCACAGGTCGTTTTGCGGTGCGCGACATGCGTCAGACTGTGGCCGTGGGAGTGATAAAAGGTGTGGAGAAGAAAGTGTCTACCACTGGTAAAATCACCAAGTCTGCTCAGAAGGCCCAGAGGAACAAATGAATGTTGTGCTGCTCTGCCGACCACAAGGTCTCCCAAGGCAGGACAGCCCTCATCCAACTCCATCTTATGATTGGCCACTTCAACTTAATAATCAAAGACTGGTTAATCATCACAATGCATCGCAAAAGCATTCGAAGGAAAGAAAGATGTTAGATCCTCAATCCATGTTGCCATACTCCCGAATCCATCTCAGTGGTTAGACTACCATTGTGTAACATGTGGAAACAAGAAGTTGAACAAAAAAACAAAAAAAACATACAACATGGTACTAAATGTGAGCTGTTAATTTGGTTTATGGTAATACTTTTCTGTGATACTGAACAAATAGACTTACACTGTAAACCTTAGCTGTCTGGAGTTATGGTCCAGGGTCTCTTTACATGTTCTGCTTTAAGTCTTCACACCTACTTACTGCTCAATGTGAACCAATAGCAAGAGTTAAACATGTTAGCTAGAACCGTTTTAGTGTATTAGTGAAACATCTGTTGTATTTAAGCTTTAAATACCACTTAGAAGAAGTTTAAGCCTGTCCTTGTGAAGGGACTCAAAACAGCCTCTCTTTTTGACTCCTGAAGCACTTTGATTGGCATTTTTGCTAATTTTGCACTTTCACCGAGGAATACTGAATTGGCATAAGCTACTGCACCTTATTGTGAGACGGCATGAGCCTCTTTGCAACATTAAACATCTTTCAACCAAAGTACTTTGTTGTCTGGTAGTACTATGTTTGTATCTGAAGCTATGCATTTAGAAAGTCAGAAAATTCCATTAATTCAAGCTTATAGCCACAGGATGTAGCTGTTGTCACAGGAATAAAAAACATCTTTTTTTTTTATAATGATGGAAACAAAACTGCACATAAATCCACTCAATGAAAAGATATCTAATCTGTGAGAAAGTAAATGACTGAATACAACTGCGCATGGAAGAGCTCGAGGGCATTCAACCAAATATGGTAGGGGCGTGTAACAGGAAGCCTGGCATTAGTATATTTTCAGCAGCGCGGTTTCATTGCTTTCATTTCCTCATCATGAGTTGCAGAGAGAAATCTCGTCAGGCAAAGAGCCCTGACTCAACACAATGTTCGGACTCTAGAAAGGAGAAACGGGAAACCATCGGGAGGAAAAAGAAAGAGGATCCTCTGAAGCCAAACCATGCCAAAGAAAAGCCGCCTGTGAAGGAAACCACTAAAGAAAAGGGCAAACATTTGACGAGGGAGCATAGCAGAGAACAACAAACGCCTCCAGAGAAGACTAAAACCCAAATCCATTCCAGCAGGTCCACATCAGTGAAAAAACCTCCTTTGCATAGAGACCTGGAATCACAAGCTACAACAATGAGGTCAGAGACGGCAAAGGCTTCTCTCAAGACCACTAAACCTAAAGCTGGTGGTAAGGAAGAGACCCTAACTCGCTGTACCAAGGCTGCAGGAAAGATGGAAGGCGCACAACTTGAGGAGAAAAAGATAGATAGACCTTCAGGGGGGAAAAAAGAAACAGCTGCTGAAAAGTCCTGCGATACAGAACATGCTGACAAAATAAAGCCAAAGATGCTGAAGACAAGATCAGTTTCAGGGGACTCTGTCCTACAGTCTACTTTAGGAAAACTGAAGATTAGGGCAAAGGACAAATCAGATACGAGTAAAGTTGTGAATGATTTTATAGGAAACCTAATTAGGCATTTAAAAAAGGAAACCATATGTTTTCAAGACGTGGACGAACCGCTGCGCACAGGAAGCTATTATGAAAACCTTAAGGTGAGATACAACTGCTAACATTTTCTCAGATTTATTGAATGTGTTCCACAGCACAAACATTTTTAGAAATGCCATCATCTGGTAACCATAACGTCACTAAGTTATTTATGCCAAATGACATTCTTGTTCACACAGATCTTAGATCCTGACGAGTTTGACGTTATGCTTCCAATGCCGGTTGAACGAGTTCAGGTCGAACCATTTCGGGAAAACGGAGCCTTCTACAGCGTGGCATTAAAACGTGGCAATAGCCATTTAATGAAATTCCAGCAGAATGATGTTTTATCCGCAAGCGAAATGCTTCAAGAGTTCAGAAACGAAGTGAAGAAATTTGCCAAGGGATTTCCAGGTTAGTGCCCAACTTGGGGGCTTTGTTCTGCGTTTGCATTTTATGTCAAATTAACTTAATCAAACAAATATGTTACAGAAATTGTTTGATATGGTATGTGATAAGAATGCAAATATTTCATGAATATATCACATTTCCAGTAATTACATCCATTTTTCGGGGGGTGAGGTGAATATAAACCAGTCATCATTTTGTAATGAAAACTGTCTTTCTTGCTTTAGCGTGGACGATTGAGAGAAAAAAAGGAGGCTGCCCTGCAGTGACCTTGGCCCATAAAGTGGGCTCAGTCACCATTTCCCTCGATGTTGTTCTCTGTCTCAAAGTGACATCAAGCTGGCCGTCTTTCACCAGCGACGGCTTGAAAATTGACCAGTGGCTTGGGACTAAAGTGAAACGGGAGTACAAATGGAAACCTTACTACCTTGTGCCAAAATACGAAGGTAGAGGCAACGTGGAAAACGACGGCGTTCTTAACAAAGGTGAGTGCAACTTTACAGAACTTCTGAACTGAATTATCCAAGTGTTGGCAGACTGAAAAGAGGATTAGGAATGTCTAATACAAGAAGATTAAAGAGTTTACATGCTATCTTACTAGACAAGCCTTACACTGCAGCTAATGGACTGTTTTGTCTTTCCATCGCAGATGTCTGGCGGATTTCATTCTCCCACATTGAGAAGGATATTATAAAGAAACATGGATCGGAGAAGACATGCTGTGAAAGAGGGGGAGCAAGCTGCTGCAGGCAAGACTGCTTACACATATTTTGCAAACACTATTTTTTTTTATGTAATTAACATAATTACAGAATTAAAGACAGCCTCGGCAAAAGATATAACCAGATTTTCTTTGATGGAAAATCCAGGCCCTCTGATAACATTTTTTTTAATCACGTGTGGGATTCATAATCTCAAAACTTTTTTCAGTTCTTTATCAATTCTCAAGTGTATTTATTCGAGTTTTTTTTTTATCCAGAAAACACTGTCTGAAGCTCCTCAAGCATCTCCTGCATCTGCTGAAGGAAAACGACCCTTCACTTGCCAAGTTCTGCTCCTACCACGCCAAGACGACGCTCCTGCACGCCTGCTGCTCCAGAACCAGAGACAGCGACTGGGGAGCGTCAGATCTCAGTCGGTGCTTCGGCCTGCTCCTGCAGGACTTCGAAAGCCACCTGAGACGTGGTGAACTCTACAACTTCTTCATCCCCAGTCAGAACCTTCTCTCTGGTCTGGGGAAAACCCGCTGCAAGCATTTGGCAGACTGCGTCAAGGAGCAACGAGAAAACGGCTTCCCCATCTTTGACGCATATCTTCAAAATCCGTGTTAAGCGACAGAACGGGAAATTCTGATCCCGAGCTCAACGTTCATGTCAGATCAATTTCACTGATGTGAGAGAGATTTTACTGGGGGGTTTTTTCCTGTTAAAAAACAAAACAAAAAAACTAAATTATTTAAATATTTCTTTTTTATTAAATATTTAAAGAAACGGAGTTTCTATTGTTTCCACTAATTCCTCTTAAGAAACACTATATAAACACATTTACAATCGCAGTAGTTATTTTTACGTCACATAGATCTGCTTTTAATATTACAAAGGTTCAGGGGTTTATTAACATTTGAATGAAATATATTCATAATCAGCAGATTAACCTACTGCAATGGCCCCAATGAAATCTGCTGTACAAGCGTTAGTTGTCCACCTATTAATTTTTTCCCCCAGTCTACAAACTTATACCAGATTGGTTCTGATTCACAACACGAGATGTTAACCACTCCTATCAACACAATCCCACTCAGGTCCTTGGTGGCTTCGTCTTAGTCGTACCTTGTTCATGAGGTGAAACTGGATGTTGCAAAGTCATTTTCTTATGTAATCCATTGTGCATATTTGTTTAATGATAAAAAAATACCAGTTACACTAATAATAAAGGGGGAAAAGTCATCTGGTGACTGATATTTATGCACCGTTTAGTTTTTACTAAATGAACCCAAATAAACATTTTACAGTGTAGCCATTTGCATGTTTTGTGGTTGTCTAATGACCAACTCTGCAAAATTTTATTTGGGTGGCATAAAACGATCTCACATTTTGAGTTATAAACCGTCATCTGATTTAAATGTTCTGGGAATGCAATTTTCTTCTAATGTGAAATTGAACTTTGGCCCCATCTCCATAAGTTTTGGCATTTTATCAAAGTTCACTGTTATTCAGTTTACCTGTTTTTTTTGTGTGATTTTTTTTGCAATGCATCACCATCTCCTTCCCTTAGTGACGCATTTATGCTGCTTAATGTCGATGTTTTTCTTTGTAAGATTATAAAATTTGGATTAAAATAAAGTAAAAATAAAAAAGAAACTGAACTCTAGCATTTCTTTGACATGCGGCTCATGTTGTGATTGCGGGCATTACTGGGTGGCCATATATAATCCAACCTGCTCGGGAAGGGGAATAAATCAGTCATTTGTAAAAGATTTCTGTTTGATTCCTGATAGAAGGCGACTGGCACACAGCAGTTCTCACAAGACCTTACAGTAATCCACATCTTAAGTTAAATATGTCCAATCCACAAAGATAACTGCTTTATATTACACCAGTTGCATAAATAATAAGAAATAAGCATGTACTGGAATAAAATGTACCTGCAAAACAGGTTAAATAAATTAGCAAAACAGAAACTTACAGCTTTCTTGGTCTCATGGTAATTTATAAGGACGTTAAGAATTACTCATACAAGATAATCATCACAGCCACTGAATCACTGAACGTTACGACATTCAGTGACTTTATGACGTTCACAGAATTTACAGCTTTAAGTTAGTGTTGGAAGGCAATTACATTAGTTACTCTATATGCTGCACAAGAGCCTTCATGCTGTGGGTCAACTAAAATCTTACCTTTGAGTTTGGTAGAAAGGTAATGATTATGAAGTTTTATTTGTTTTGCTTCTTCAGTCTTTTCAAACTTATCGTGACCATGCTGGCCTCTCAGGAGGACTGTGTCTGTTTAAGTGTTGGAAGACTCTACATTCACTGCACCACTGCCTTCTTGCCGTGGTTAAAAGTGAAGAAAAGATCATTTACAGGGTTGGGAAAATAGTAATGTTTTGAAGTTTAATTTATTTTCCTTATCTTTTCAGTCTGCAAAATTCTTGATACAGTTGAAAGACAGGAAGCAATAGAAATTAAACATTTTGTTTTTTTCCTTTACAATTACAGAATACCTCGACCTTTGTAATTAAATATTTTGAACGACAACTTAAGATGCACACTGGACAGGATGTTTCTTCAAAAAGAGAATTTATTTAACACGTTTCCCCCCCAAAAAAATTCCACACATATTCAGTCTATAGAAACAAGGCTGATGACACAGAAAAAACAAACACTGGACTAAGAACAGTGCAATCTGTTAACCTTTAAACTTGTATGAAAAACAATAATGATGTCTACCTGGCAAAACAGACATTTTTTAAAATAAATTTTAAGCAAAAGAATAAAAAAAACTTATGTACAATCAAAAGAAATTACAGCCAGCTTTAGACTGTATTCCAACCTGCTGAGAAAGAAAAAAAAACAAAATGTCACATTTCCAAAGTAACACAAAAATACATTTTCATTATTTTCTGTTTTTACTAATAGTCTGTGTGTCACATTTTTATTGACGTTCACCAATCTTAATAGTTTAGTGCTGCATGACGGTACATTTTCCTCTTACGCTATAAATACACTAACCTCATGATACAATACGCGGTATCGTATATTGTGATATATCACAATATACAGCAAATGATATTATTCAATACATTTTTATGATTTTATGAAAGATTTTAGAGAAACAAAGTGATTTTGGTGACATTTTGTGACTGTTCCAGACTTGGATTGAATTAATTTAATAGATGTTTTTGTTATACATTTGCTTTGTTAAAATGCTAATTGTGTGACTTTGTGTATTTGCTTATGCAGACAAGAAACTTTTTTTTATGTCTTATTCACTTATATTATTCAATGTAATTTATCCATTTTATTTCATTAATTAATTGTAACTGGTTGTTTCATTGCATGTCATTTTTAATGTACATGTGCAACTGGGTAAAAAATGTCATGTCTGATAGCTGTCATTTCATTCATATGAATTTGACACAAAACTCAAAGTAGGATTTAATGCATCGATACTCGCAGATGAAAAATCGATACTTTTTGAAGAAAAAAAAAAATATCGATAAATATCGTAAAATTACACAGTCCTATTCACATGGTTGTTTAGCGCAGGGGTGTTCACGTCCAGTCCTCGAGAGATACCGTCAGATGGATCCATACTCCAACAGACCGGGATCAGCTCTGAACAGGCCTGGGAACGAGCCATTCATTTGATTCAGGTGTGTTGGAGCAGGGAAGCATCTGAAAGTTGCAGGACGGCAGCTCTCGAGGACTGGATCTGAGCTTTAGAGAGCGTGCAAACTTACATCTCCAGAGATTAGAATCGCCAGTTTTGGCCTCTGTCATTGCCGTCTCTCCGTCCACCGCCTCCTCTTCCACCCCATCCATGTCCTCTTGGAGTATACATCTCTCTCTCCATCTTGTGCTTCTCGTATCTCTCTGCCATCAGCACCAAGTCTTCTGGGACGTCCTGAAACAACATCATGTGATGTGGGTTGCTACCCAACATTTACACATTCAGATACTGCACCAAATGCCAGCATTGTTGGTGCCTTCCCTTAAATGTTGCATATATAATTTAGATTTCATATCATTACAAGTCAGTTACATCAATGTCATTGAATAACCTTCCTTTGTTGACTGATATACATACATTTATTGGTCAATGTTTAGGGCAACACTTTTCAGTATTGATATTTTCCATTTAAACGTTCTGATAAACAATTTGCAAGTATTTACTTGTCCTGCTCTCTCCAGGATAGAAATCAGCTCTGCGGCCATCCTCCAGTTATCTCTAGTTAACAGAGTAACAGCAGCACCGGATCGTCTGGAATAAAAATGCATCCCCGTCACAACTAACCCAGAGTAAGATAAGGTTACACATGTGATGGTTAACACCGTCGATCTCTTACCCTGCTCGGCCTGTTCGGCCCACACGGTGGACGTACTCTTCGATGTTTCTTGGGAAGTCGTAGTTAAAAACATGCGTGATGTCATGGACATCCAACCCTCTGGAGGCCAGATCTGTGGCGACCAGGATGCGAACCCGACCTGAAAAAGTGAACACAAACACTAAGGGTGCATTCACACCAGCCCTGCGTAGTCTGCTTTAATTGAACTCTGGTTTGTTTGCCTTTAAAGTCCAGTTTGTTTGGAGAGGTCTGAATGTGCAATCAAACTCTGACGGGGAACAAAATAGCAAATTCTGGTGTAGTTTGAATTTTTATGTAAATTCTAAGCGGACTGGAAACCACCCCAAAAGCAGGAAGTGGACTATAACGCAGGGAATTCTAGGTAAATAAACCCAAAACAAAGTCTAGCAAAATTCAATGTATTTTTCTGTTAATTAATGTGGTAGACCAGCAGTTCCTTAATTGGGAAGTGGAAGGAAATGGTTCAAGCCTTTTACGAGTAAAAACCTAAATATTGTGGCATGCATTTGTATTATGCGCCATTAATTTGACCTTTCTAAATCAGTGATTCCCCAACCCTGATCCTCAGGGCACACTGCTCTGTACGTTTAAGGCGTTTCCTTGTTTCAGCCGAGTTGATTTCAATTGATGGCAGATTAACAGGCAATGGCTGAACTGCAATCAGCTGAATCAGGTGCATTAAAGCAGGGAAACATCTACAACATGCAGGACAGCCTGAAGGACCAGGGTTGGGAAACACTGGCACTAAATGAAGTCCGGTGCAACAAATTGTTTTCAAAAAGGACTGGTTTGGGGGGGAAAAGTCTTATTTAACAAAGTATTTATCAATATCAAATCTATTTAAAATATGTCTGATTTAAGATCTATCAAGTGCCACCATGAATGAAATTTACGTCAGAAAAAAAAAACACTCCAAATATAGGAGATGTCTGGGAGAACTTACAGAATTACAATTAAGCACAGCAAACACTGTGAACTCAGCTTTGTGCCCAAGAAAAAGCAAAAAAAGCAGGCTAGAATTAGCAGATAATTACTGATTTTTGTGATTGTAATAATTGAATCACAGAATGCAATGAAGGTGTCATGTGCACAAAAAAAAGTAGTTTAAGACCTGTAATGAACATATTTAAGGCCAACAGACATTGTTTTAAATTAAATTTTAATCAAACAAATTTAGGACTTTTAAATGTTGAAAATTAATAAATGACGGTTTTCTGACATACTCTCCTTAAAGTCCCGGAGAGCCTCTTCCCGGGAGCTTTGTTCGCGGTCTCCATGGAGACACTGCACAGCAATACCTTGCAGAGACATGTCACTCGACAGGTCGTCTGCACTGGTTTCACAGAAACACAAACACAGAGGGCACACAGTCGGTGCAGGTTCCAACAGTAGTTGTGGCTCATCTTTTAAAAGAAGTGGTCATCTCCTCACTCACGTAATCTTCTTGCCCACAAAGATTAAGACTTTATCCTGGGGTTGCATGTTCCTGATGAAGTCAAAAACATACATCTTTTTCTCCTCCTCCTTAACAATCTCTAGGGTCTGCTGCACCGTGTTTACTGCCTGATGCACAGATGGAGAGACGCAAAGCATGAAGCACGGGGAAACAAAAGACGAAATAAAAGTGAAGCACAAACAGAATGTTTTCACTTCCTCTTACAGCCAAGTCCAGAGTTCCCACATAAACCATCATGGGATTCTTTAAATAGGATTTAGCCAATCTTCTTACACCTGTGGGCCAGGTGGCACTGAAACATGAAGCCAACAATAGCAGTTCAGTTTTCAGTCTTTTACATCATACATTTGATATTAAATTGGGAAGGAAACTGAAACACCAGGAAGAATATTTACAGTTAGCTAAGAATAAGCAGTGAAAGGATTCTTTACATTACTTTCTATTGTTAGAAACATCCTTAAATGTCTGATTAAATTATATCTGATGCTTCTCAAAATCCAACTTCTTTTCAGCCATGATGAAACATTTTTATGTTCATAAACACAGATTACTCCAGCAAAGCTATTTTGGCCAACTCCTCAAGAGCTGCCCGATCGTCTTTGCTCTGGATTAAGTACTAATGTCCCTACTATGATTAAAAACTGAGGTATACCTGGTCATGACTGTCTGCCGGTCTGGACGAATGTCCAGCAGAATCTTCAGAATCTGCGGTTCGAAGCCCATGTCGAGCATGCGGTCAGCCTCGTCCAGCACCTTTCCCCCCCACCCCAACAATCACTTCAGCATCAAAACTTTTCCAAACGGCATGTAAAAGTAGATAAAAGTTCAGATTTAAACCTTTTCAGTACAAGAATTTCTAAAAAACACAATCGTCGAAAAGAAAGAGGCATTCTGTACTGCAAATGTTGGAAAAGAAAAAGCAATAAAAGCTGACCAAGTAGGTGATGGAGCGTAGATTGATGAGGTCGTTCATCTGTAAGTCGTTGAGTCGGCCAGGTGTAGCGATCACGATGTCCACGCCGCTCTTCACCAGGTTGATCTGTCCTCTTCTGTCTCCCCCTCCGTAGACACAGATGCTAAGAGACGGAGGAAAAGAAGGACACTGTGATTCTATCAAAGCACAAGTAACTGATCCTTTACCACAGGTTTACCTTTTGTATCCTTTGAAGCTGTACTTGCTGCACTCTGCTTCAATCTGTAGAGCAAGTTCTCTGGTCGGGGTCAGCACCAACATGCCCGGGCCTCCCCTTTCAGCTCTGCGTCTATTGTTGAAACGAGAACACAAGGGTTTTAATAAATGCACAAAAAATAATCCACATGATCATTTTCATGAAAGCAAAAAAGTTCTGAACTCACACAGGCTGTCCGTCCATATGAATGAAGCCCGGCAGCAGGTAGGCCAGAGTTTTCCCTGTTCCTGTCTGAGCAATCGCTATCAGGTCCTCCCCGATGAGAAGCACCGGCCAGGCCTGAGACTGGTCAACGGGTTGTGCAGCAGGTCATCAACCATGTTAATACAAGCTGCACTTTTACCAAATTAAGTAACTTCAAAATGTACACAGGTGTTCAAGTCGGTTCTTAAATGGCGTGTAAATCCTAATGGTCCTCATTTGAACTTAATGAAAGGACCAGAGTTTGGTCATGTTCGGTTGACAAAATAGAAACTTTGGCTTAATTACTGGGAAAAATGGAAGCTGATAAAACTTTAGCAAAACTCCTTTGAGGGTTTTGGTTCAAGGCCACAGGGGTTTCTTTGTAAGAAGCCTGAGAAAGAGACTCCCTGAGATGAGGGAGTTGGAGGGGAGGTGCCGTTTACGTGACTGAAGATGATATCAAAGAGAACTGTGTCAAGTTTCACTTCTTCATTTTCTTCCTTCTCTAGCCTGATCTCTGAGAATAAATGATTCTGCTATTACTTTGATTTTATAAATTTAATTATTATTTATTGATTTTATAAGTTAATTAAATCAAAAATATCCACATATAAATTGTTCTGAGACTCTTTGTTGGTACTTCTGATGTGGTGCAGTAAAATCAGCAACAGAGTTGGGCTTTATGAAACCGAAACAATGACTGAAAGGTCTGTTCAGAACAATCACTTGCTCAAGCTCACCTGTGCAGATAAGCTGTGCAATAAACCTAGTGCTTCAGCGCAAAGCAGAAATAATGTTAATGATACCAGCACAATGTAGAGTTATCTAAACATCCCATTTTAATATTAAATCTCTCCTCTTCTGTTATTGTGAAATAAAAGGCAAACTTAACAGGATGACAATGCAGTTTAATTTCATCCTACATCCGTATAAAAATTTGACAAAACATGAACATAATCAGGCTTTCTGCAGATCAAATTTAAAACTTAAGACTGATAGTGTCTTAAGTTAAGTCTGATAATGTAAACTTGAAGTACGTTTAAGGCAACAGAAGTGAGCCAGAGGCAAAAACGAACAATGTCCAGCCAACTGGTGATACATTTGCACTTACCCATGATGGATGCAAAAAAGCTAAGCTCATATTTATGTCTAAACGCATCAATTTATGGCTTTTTAAAGATGCATGGACACCTTGATGAGTGAGGGTTTAAGGAATATTTACTTGGTGACAGTAAATATTTAGACATCTACTACTTAGAAAAGAAATAAAAACAATCAGACGTTATTGAAAAGTCACAGAGATTGTTAGACGATGCAAACAAAAGAGAGAAGAGAAAAACATCCACCTTTGATGTTTAGAGAAGCTTAAAAAGAGCAACTTCAGAGTAGAGGAAGAAAAATAGTGAAACCTGAATGTGCCATGCTTCGTCAAGAGGAAATGGAAAATATTTAGTGGCGATTCACACACAAGAATCTGGTTTCACTTTTTGACAATAAGAGAGGTACTTTCTACATACAAAGAAAAAAAAGAAGTTCTCCCAGCTGTTAGTGCCATTCGTGCACTTTCATTTCTTCTGATGGGGACTACAGATACGAATTTCATAAATGGGCCTAAAGCAGATAAGGATTCCCAACAATGCCGCTATGGAGTACTTTCAAAACTAAATCGCTCCTGGGCATTCTCCTTGCTGCACCTGGCCACACATGTAGTGACAGTTTACTGGTAAAAGTGCAGGGCCATTTGCATTGAGTCTGAGCTTAGCTCAACACTCCGAAACAGAAAAAAATGCACCAATGTTAGTCTGATAGCACCGCTCTAAAGTTTGTTTCATCTGCTGATGAGAATGTTTCATTTTGTTCTAAGAATAGGATTTGTGTAAAAAAAAAAAGAAAAAAAAAAAGATAACTGAAAACATGTTATTTCATGAAATTGTGTAAGTGCTTGGATAATACCTGGATGGGGGTTGGCTTGACAAAACCAACACGCTCAATATTCTCCATAATCTCTGGATACGGTTGGAAAGCCTCCAGAAACGTACGACAGGGATTAGGAATGGGTCGCTTCTCTCCCTCCTCCTTTATGTCATCTACAAATATATTGTTATTTTCCTTCCTGTAAAAATAGGGGAAAATTTGTTTCACATCACAAAGTGGTCAGATTTGGTTTACTGTATTTAAAGAGGCAGCAGGCAGATTGTTTTCTGTGGTAAATACATTTATTATCCAGTGTTTAGGACTTGATCAGAAAATTCAAAACTGACAAAAAGGCAAACAGCTTTACTAATGGTACAAAAAATATTAAGCCTCTGTTGTTAGGTACTTTGACGGTAATATTTTAAAAAATTCCCCACAGACAACTTTTTCTGTTTAGTACCAGTATTAGCAAATGTCAGGGGAAATCAGCAGAGAACAGCCAAGTGCTTCCACAGGACAGACGCAAACATCTGGAGGACAGACGCAAATATCCGGCCTGCGGCTCACATACCAACTCTGAAAGAGCACTTCCTGCAGTTCATGTTCTTATGTGGTTTAAGCCACACAAAGTAGACAATTAAAAGATGACTGAGCGCCTTGCCTGGGTGTCAGGTTCTGTCTGTTTCAGCAGACAAGAAAAAGCATTTTGCCTGCTGTAGCTGTAAGGTTCCCCCTTACACTTCTTAAAATTGCTGCTCATTAAATACAATATTATTAGTTTTGGTCACTGATGTTAGTATAAGTCGGACAATAAAAGAAGAATCTAGAGGAAGCTTCAGTGTTTGAGAATAAAATTGGATTTTTATCTATAATAAAAGGAACAGCCAGATGTAAAAAAAAAAAGAAAAAAAAAAGAAGTTACCTCCATGCAGCGACTTCATCAGGTGTGAGCATGGACACACTCGCTGCTTCTGTGTAAAAGTTCTTCTTCAGCGGTGGGAGGTCTGAGAAAAGTTTGAGAACATCAATAGGAGCTCGATCAAACTCATGGATGACACGCATATATTTTGTTTTCACTGGAATCATTATTTACACTTGGGTACATAACGCCAAAGCAGTTCAGCAATAAAACGCATTACTGACTGAACTCGGCGTGAATCGGCTGCCCCACCTTTCCACTTCAGCTCCTCAAATTTTTTCCTGTTTTGTCGGATGTCGTTCCAGTCAATGGCCGACGATGTCGGGCTGTCGCTTGCAGCCTGCGGCGCCTCCTTCGACCAGGCGGAGTCGTTCCTGTTCATCCCTCCTGTACCCGCTCTTCCTCCAAACCTTTCCCCGTCACTGTACCGGCCTCTACCTGGACCTCAGAAACAAAACGCAGTACCAAGAACTTGAAGAAAGTGTATTGACCACCAGCAGCAGGAAAAGGAAACTCGATGTTTGACCAGAAAGTAGTACTCTTTTTTTTTTTTTTTGGAGTCTTTCTTTGCACATCCTCCGAATCTACAAATTATGGATCTGGCTAACTGGTCTCTCAATGCAATTGATCAAATTTTCTCAACGAGAAGAATGAAGGCTAAGGAGAAGGGATTAGGTGTATTTTACAGAACAACACACTGATTAACACGTTATATTGTAGGAAAATAAGCCTTTTAACTCATGGTCTTGCAGGCCCAGATGTTCACCCTTACAAAACTGCCATAAGTAATTCAGTTTATTTGTAGTGGATGTCAGTTTTTTTACTTCATGTTTTTTATTTAATCACCATAATATTGTTTAAAGCTCCAGCTTGAAGCCTTATCAGTTAGTTTTCCCCAGTGAAAGTAAAATTCACCACTTCCAAAAGAGACCAATATGTACCGTAAGTAGAAGAGCCGCCTGCAGTCAGGTCTTCAATCATTCCTCTGGCCTTTTGCTGAGCAGCGGACGAACCAGAGATGGACACTTCTCCATCGTAATCTCCCCTGGTAATCTTTAAAACCAAAACAAAAAATATTTACATTTTACACTGGAAATATCCTAAGACATGCTCTCAACTGTGTCTTAAAGTTACATTTTAAATAAAGTATTCAGGAACACAGACTAACTTATAAGTGTGCAGTTTCTGTTTAAATATAACTCAGGTTTTTATACGTTCATTTACTTCCTGTTGGGAAAAACGTTGGTGCCTCACTTTTGTTTCAACAAAACCATTTTTGATTCGTGTTTAGCTGGATGTCTGTTCAACTTAGACTGATAGTTTGTAAGTTGTTTTTAATAACATATCAATAATAAAATCTGAGGGTTTGATACAAAAGCAAATGGTTTTCTAACCCATGGATAAGATCTTTCATGTGGAAGATTCTAAAAATAATAGTAAGACTGGAATGCTTGTTGCAAGCTTGATTTTGACCCTTAAAACAAGCATTAAAAAAAAAAAGATTAAACAATACATTTCATAGTTATTGTTATGGGTAGATTTTTAAAATAGTCAAATTACCACAGCTGGTAAAGTCCAATCCAGTAAACATGTGGCTTACTGAAATGGTGTCCAAACCTTTTGCCAAGAGAGCTTGAGTTGCTAAGTTGAAAGACCGTAGGGCCACTAAAATATATTTTCTTCACATTTTAAAACAAAGTTTTATCTGCTCAATAGTAAAATAAAAAAGGTACATTTTAATAAAGTCAACAACAAATTTTTGTGGAAAACAGAACTGTAAATCGCTCTAGATACAAAACATAAGAAAGGTCTGGCAAACAAGCCCACAGTTTCTACAGTTTTTTTGGTTGATTGTTTTCCTACCCCAGAAACAAGATCTCCCTTTGAGAAAAAGTGGGTCGATGTACTTCGTGGTTCTAGTTACCCCAAAATTAAGATAAATACAAAAACGTCCTTAATAAACGGGAACCTATTTTTTTGTAACTTATGCAATAAGCAGTTGTAATTCAACCCCAAAGCGTTTCCAGTGTGCAACGAGGACGCCGTTTCTGGCGGTCCTACTCGCTTCCTGTTAGCACTTGCCTTGATCCGAGCACCGCTGCTCTCTTCAAGTTCACGAATTTTAGCTCCGCCGCGACCTGTGAACACAGTTCAATGTTAAACCTTAACAAGCCAGACTTCAAAACACAAATAAAACATTTAAAAGTGTTTTTGCCCGATTCAGTAAAATTAGCCGCTTAAGAAACGGTAAATATTTAAATGGGGAAGAAGTTAAAACGGTAGAAAATAATTAACTTAGCATAATTAGCAGACCAAATAGCAACGTCTGTTTTAAGCTGAGTTCAGGTTTTAAGCTTACCAATTATCCTTCCAATGGACATATTTTCCACTTTGAAAGTAAGAGATTGGAATCCGTCGGACATTTCGTTCCCTCTCCGACGGTCTCCAGGCCCCCCGCCGCGGTCTGTTTCACCTCTTCGGCTCCTGAACTCGAACGCATCTCGGCGGCGCTCAACTCTCGCCTCGTTCGGTTCTCTAGACCAGGTTTGACTTTTTAGACCGGAATAAACACTTCCATCTCCTTGGCTATCTTTTCCCAAACACGTGTTGTTAGTCGCAGATAGTTTAGGGGCAGGTTTCTCAATGGCAACACCGTGCTTGTCGTACTCGTCCTCCCAGTCAGACATTTTAAATTCTGCTGCGCCACCATCAACCCTGAAGTCTCAAAGAAATCTTTCTCACTTCCTGTCTGGGCAGGAACCAGTTAAATATACGTTTATGTTTTTGCGTGTGTGTAATTTTGTGCATTTTATAAGATTATACATGTGGAAGAAGTATTTGTCTTATTGTCTTTTAAATTAAATGACTAATGCATGGTGTGTTTTTTACGGTGTTTTTGAACGGAATTTGATTTGATGATTAGGGACTGATAGTTGCAATAAGGTGTTCAACTGATAGTTGCAATAAGGTGTTCAACTTCACTTCAGAAACAAAATAATGCAACTTTATTAGCATCGTGCTATGTTTTATTTTTATTTATTATATTATTATTATTTTAGCATTAGTTCATAATACATTACATTAAATTCACTGAAAGATCCTGTGGTGTCTGGTGAAAGTTCCCTTCCAGCTGCCAGAAAGCTCTGCTGCAGTTGAAACTAAATGATAAACGTTCAGGGAAAGTTGCATTGTGAAAGTTATGGTTACTTTTCATGTAACCTTTTGAGAAATGTTCCCTGAAGGTTCTCTAAAGAAAAGTTGCAGATAACTTTCAAGAACACTTGATTCTTCCAAGAAAAACGGTGTGTTGAAACTTATGTTCAGGGGGATGTTCCTTAGGGTTAACCTGTATTGAATGAAGGTTATATGCTTTTTTTTATGTTTAGGGAATATATCTGCTGTGAAAATAATCATAAAGACCAACCATAAAGAATTTTGTAGTCATCATTCAGGGAACTCTCCAAGAAAACATTCATTGATAGTTACACTGTAAATGTTAAAACTAACCTCTGGAGAAGTTTTCTGGACGTTGACTTTCACTGAACTTCCCTTAAACCATTCGTTAAATATTCTACTCTATTAGAGCTTTGGAAAAATATATTTTTTGGTTCTATCTGGTGAAGTTGATGAATACTGGATAGATGTGACTCCCCCTTAAAATGATTTAGAAAACATGCGAGAAACAGTTTTGTTAATCCATACTTTATTAATGAATAATAAAATCATTTTTGCATTTCTCATCCAGAGAATATAATGTGCACTTTAATAAATTAATTTCAAAGAAATAACAATGTTAACATCATCAAGCTTTAAGGCCAGCTGTGTCATAAATTACTGTTCAAACAGTAGAGAAATTAAGTATTTTCGGCCATTGAAGTCATCAAGTCTCAGGCTTAACGCCACACGACTGGATGCCCAGTTCAAGATGAGCAGTTTGACTTAAGTACAATCTGATATAATAGGTTGTAGGCGATGTATGGAAATAAAAGCAGTTCTTTCAGCAAAAAGGCACCCTTAAGCAATTTACAGATTGCAAACATTAGCATGTCACATGGGAAGTATAGCCTCTTTAGTTCCTCAGCATTCTAGCTATCTGAGTCGATTGGCTGATAAAGTTTCCCAGTCAACCATTAAACACATTACATCTGTTCCAAAATCATGCAGGCATGAACATACCATGTCACATTGCCAGACCCCAGCATTCACTAGAAGCTGCACTGTTTGTGATGAGAATGTTTTCTTTGCACCAGAATGAAATTTTATATGGATTAAAGAGCTTTACAAAAATCACACAAATGCTAATTGTTACCATTTTTTCTGAAAATAATACTTGCTCTAACCTTCAGTGTTAAATTAATTAGCAATCCGCTTCCAAAACGGGGGCAAACGCAGAGGAAGTTACGACGTCAATAAAGGAAGTAACTGACAGTAAAACATATTTTAAGACAAGAGTGACTGTGCCAAAAATGAACCAATATCCAAATCAAACACAGAAGATATTAAAATGACTGAAATAGTTGGTGGAGGAGTAAAAAAAAACTATATATATATGAAATA
>NW_006799979.1:764958-771000 GCF_000485575.1 Poecilia formosa | reverse complement strand
TTTGCAGCAAAATTGAGACAAAAAGGCATCAGTTATGTCAAACATTTTCCAAAGTCTGCCAGTGAACCTTGATTCACTTGTGCAACTTTACGATCTAATGTTTACAAATTGTTTGTAGAGGTAATCCAAAAAGAACACCAGATGGTTGTTGAACCGACCTGACAATTTTGTGGTTCTCATCAACAATAACTTGGATTTTTTTTTTTTTAAATAATCAGGATATCTGAATAAAGCAAGAAAATGTGCATGCTAAATCAAAAACTGCACATCCTGCTCAATAACACCCTCCTTTCAATTCGAATTGTTCAAAAGGGGTATTTAATCAGTGCAGGAGCTTTTAATTTTGACTTATACAGGAAAGGGAAACATCAGATTCCAGTGAAGTGTTGCATGCGTTGCGTTGACATAGTAGGTGGCTATTTTATTAACTCATAAAACAAATATACCCTACCAAAATATTACAAATTAAAAGTAAAACAAGGTTCAAGAAGGCAGAATATGTTTGCATGTTTGACATTGACATCAGCAGTTCCACACATGCAGCATCTCATGCATGATCGAGAAGGTCCACTTTAGTAATCTTTGCTAAATCCGCATTCAAATCATTAGCATTTAATTTACCAAACTATTGTGCAAAATCAGAGGGAAGGGTCAAACCTTTACCCAATTGCAGACTTCAAAAAATGCTTTAGATCATCATGTGATTAACTCCTCTGTGGCCTCAACACATGCAGTTTGCGGTTTGTTGCTTTTTATTTTTTTTCATTGATTATTTGTCGTTTCCCATTCCCACAGATTTAAGCCTCTAGTAATTGGTTTGTGAGAACCGTCCAGAAAGTGATCTGTGTATGGAAAGCTAAGTAAGAGGTTTAGCATTAAAGACAAACACAAACTAGACAGAAAATGGCTTTTCTTATCTTGCAAGAAAGATCAAATACAATCATTTATACAGAACAAAGAATAAGTGTGTATCTCAGCTTTTGTTCTAGTAGCTCCCTCTTACAATATTTGGTGTTTTGTGATCTTTACACCTTCAGCTTGCCAAATGATCTTTAAAAATATTTTTTTTCATGTTTTCTTTCTTCTTTTTAACAAAAAATGGATGCATGTGGCGTTTGTGCTGGATGAATTTTGATTACATTCTTTGGTTTAAGTTGAGGTCCAGATTGACTAATAGAAAGAAGAAAGTTAAAGAGTCGCTTTGAAACGAAAGAAAACTCAATTGTTCACGTGAAGAGCCAGATAGGTTGACTTACATCATTTACATTCTTATTCTACTCAGAAGAAAAATAAACATTTATGGGCTATTTTCCAGCACTTCCAACAGAAGCATCTTTTGTCAAAATTAACATCGTGCTTTGAGTCATGATACTGAGTGAAGGAGCCAGGAAAGCTGCATTTTCTCCTGAAAGATTGTTTACAGTGCTTAGCATATGTATTCATACCCCTTGAACTCTTTCACAGTTTGCCTTGCAACAACCACAAAAGCCAATGTACTTTTTCAGCAATTTATGTGATTGAGTTATGAACATGGGGTTGGCAGAATCGCAGTGAGGAGATTTCCTTTTCTCATCAGGAACATAGAAGCTGGTCAGAGTAAGACTAAAATGCCGCGGCATGACCTTTAACAAGTTAATGCTCAAAAACCCTCCACTTAAACCCAACACCAAGACAAAATGGAAAACTAGAACAAATCTGCAAGGGAGTAGATACTATTTTACAGCAACTCAGAGAGGAAGATGGACAGAGCAAAATACAGGACAATCCTGGAGGAACACACGTTAAAGGCTTCAAAAAACTAATTTGGAACAAAAAATATATATAACTATGTAGTATTTTACACCTTGTGTTGGTGTGTTGAATAAAAACCCAAACGTTGGGATTTTAAAGAAGCAAACTGTGAAAAAGTTCAAGGAGTATCAATAATTTAGCAAAGTGCTGCATATATAGTTTTCGTATTTTGTGTAGCATGAACATGGCCACTTGCGTTCACACTCGTACGTTCTTTCTTCTTACTGGATGCAGACATTTAGGTGCCACATAAAAGTGTGTAATATGTGATTTATATGCAAATGGGCATAATCGTGTCACACAAAACAGAAAACACTGTTTGTACATGTATAAAGTGTCAAATTCAGAGCATGATGTGCATGGTGCCCTATATAAATATGTTTAAAAAGTGGCGCTGGCCACAGTATGTGTACATACAGTTTGTAGTTTGTGTTTTGTTTTTCAGTCAGTGTGCTTACACCAGCTGTAAGTGTGAGGATTGACCGAGGAACTCCGAGTTTCCCTTTGAGAGAGGAACATCCTCCTCCTCAGTCTGTAAAATGTCCGACTGGCTGCTGTCCGGTCCCTGGGACAGGAAGTCATAGTGGTCAGCTGCCGGCTTCAGCTTGCACTCACTAATGAAGAGGTCTGTCCCATCCCAGTTGCTGAGGTCACTGTGGCCGTTGCCGCGCTCGCTGTCGTTGCTGCTACTGCTGCTGTTGTTGAGGGCGGCGGAAAGGCCAGGGGCACGATTGGTTAAAGGCTGGTTGATATTATGCACAGAGAGGGATTTCCCTAGACTGCCTGCCCAGTCTGTAGGCCTCCTCTCTGGGTTAGATGAGAGCAGCAGCAATGGGTTAACCTCCAGGCTCAAATGCCTCCTGTAGACCCCTCCGGATTTCAAGCCGGACTTCTTCCGCAGCTGCACCCTTCCGGGTGCGAACCCTGCCTCGCCGCCCCCGTCAGCACTACCATCAGCACTGCATCCTACAATGACAGAAGGGCCCACACTCTGGTCATTGGCTCCTACTTCATCTGTCACATCATCCGAGACTGGGTCAGCGGGGCATCGGAGGTGTGAGGGGTGAGCCATGGGAGGAAGCTGGAGAGTAAAGCTCCCAGTCGACGATGGCGGAGGCGGCAGATCAGGAAAGTGGGATTTTTTGGAATTGGTAGCAAGGGTTGGGTAAGGGCTGTCTGGGGGTAGCAGAGGTGAAGGGGAGAGTGAGGCAGTGGAAGGGGGGTAGGACGGAGGCGCTGAATCTGGAGGACAATCGTCATCGGCCGGTGCCAGAATGAGCCGCAGGCCTCTTGGGTTGGCACCATGAGAACGGTGTATCCCGCCGCCGCCAGCATTGTCTCCTCGCCCTCTAACTGCATCCCCCCTCTGGGGGGAGGATGGGTAGTCCAAGTTGTGGTGCTGGTGATTTTCCAGCTCAAAAAGGGGCAAAGAGGAGAGGGAGAGCCCTGAAGGACCCTTCTGGAGAACTTGGCGGTAAACATCAAGCAACGAATCCAACTTTGTTTCAATAGAGGACACCTTGGTGTGAGAGAGAACAATGGTTATTATGGAGAAAACTTGAAAGCAAGTAAAGAATGTAAAGCATTCCATTAAAAAAAAAAGAAAAAAAAAATCTGCCCGTCATAACAAAACTAATCTCAGTACTTGGACAAGTTCTTCCTGAATAACAGGTATAAGATTACTGTAAATGAGATCCAAGACAAGCAGGTAAATCCGTTTATTGCACAAATTTAGTAAAAAACATTCTTGATCAGAGATCTTAAGGCGGGGCAAGAAATGAGAAATATTCACATTAAAACCAGTTTGTTGGTGGAGCATTTTCCATATCTGGCATTCACACTCTATAGTAGGATTGTGGTACTGCACAAGCAAGCTCTCTTGCAGTGATCCATTGCAGGCCTTGTAAATTAAAGAATAAAATAAAAATTCTAAAGGGGATTTGCACAAAAAAGTCAAGTGATAGCCCCATAAAAAAAAATCACCTATCCTGAGCTGGTGGTTTAGATGGGGAGTCCATGAAGACCTAAGCAACTCCTCACCCCAAATAAAGACTCTTACTTCAAGTATGTATCATTTGAAGGAGGGTTTTCATCTCTAAAGGTGATGTCTGCATAGGTCTTTTAACAGGACAATACCGCCATCTAACAAAGGACTTCTTGCAGGTAAAAAAAATTACCTCTTTTCAACCATCATGCATGTTCTTTTGATCAAATTCAAAATAATTAGGAATGGTGGGGCAGGTTTAGGAAAAAATAGTCAATTCCAGATCATGGAGGCCCTTCATGAAGCTATCATCACCACATGGAGCAGCTTCACATGCCTATTAAGCATTTAGATCAAGCATATAAACAAATTGAAATAATGTATAAGAACGTAGTGGAAACTCCTACTAAGATTCCTCCGTTAACACTGTTAGCAGTACAGGCTGTTTGCGATTTACTGTATTTTCAATAAATTGGGGGCTCAATTACGTGTCTTGATCCCGTTTCCTCTTAAGATTTCGACCGGTAGAGTTTATCGAGGACTGTTTGTGAGAAATATTGTCTTTGTAAAGCCACACCTGTCTTTCTACTTTACACACTCGTCCCAACATGCTCATGCCCTCCATAGAGTCTCCATCGTGGTGCAATTTGTCCCTTGGTTTCTTATCCACCGGAATCTGGCCTTTCCCAAGAATCTGATCCACCCTAAAACACACACACACACACACACACACACACACACTGAAGGGGGATGATGCCGTAATGCAAGAAAGCCACTGTGTCTCAGTTTAGTTAATCTATAATTGATCATAAGCTAAATCAGGATGTGAAGATTAAAGCAAATGTCAAACATGACTTAAGTATATTTGACAGAACTTTGTGCTGTATTGTGACAAAATGAAAAATGTTCAAGGGGTGTCAATGGTTTTGATGCATTGACATCCTGCAAGCACAAGAACATAACTGTGTATCATTTAAAAATCACTGTCTGATGTGACATTTCAGGTTTAGCAAAGTAAAAACAGAAGAAGAAAACCATAATTTTTAGCTAATTTTTACCATGTTTTCAAAACCACAATTGCATCCCAACTCCAAGAAAACAAAGTCACGTCCTTGCATGCACAAGAGGCCTCAACGTTGTAGTCAATTAATTAGTCAGGTTAATGTGCACGCTGATTTGTTAAAACTCCTCAACACACACTGTAAATCCTGCCAGGTTAGCAGTTTCCACACTCAAAGTTAAACCCTGAGGAAAAAACTATGTGTGAGGGAACATAAGATGAGATCTAATTTGTAGAATTAACTTTTGAACTGAATCAAGTTTTTTATTCTTCTTTCACATCAACCTCAGCTGGAATTCTGGACTAATGTAACTGAGTTACACAGACTTTTTCTAACCCATTGAGATCAGGTTTCTATGATGCACTGCAAAAACACAAAATCTTATCAAGTGTTTTTGTCTGGTTTCTAGTGCAAATATCTTAGTACACTTGAAATAAGACAAAACTAGCTGACATAACATTTCAGCAAGATATAGGAACTCGTTTTGAGTCAACAATTTCTTAATATTGACGAAAAAGTACTAGTTCCACTGGCAGATTAATTCACTTCCAACTCGGGGAAACTGCCTTGTTATAAGTGAAATAATCTTTCATCAAAATTAAGAAATGATTCACTTAAAAATGTTACTAGTATGTCAGTTTTGTCTTAATTCAAGTGTATTAATGTTGTGGAAAAAAATTACTACCAAGCACTGTTCAGGTGAAATCACTCAATCAGGTTTATTTATGAACTGTGCAAACTCAGAGAGCTCATAGGACAGTCAGTAATGTAGCAGGTCTGGATGGGAAGCTCTGCCTGGCAGAGGCAACACGTGAGTTTTATACAAAAGATAAAGGAATTCAAAACAATTGGGTGAAACAGTCTGGTTCTCATGCAGCCATGGGAAACAACTTCCAACCTTGTACATGTAACCAAAATAGTTATTTTGGTGAGAGTTCACAAGCATTTCATATAACATGATCAGTAGATGTTAACTTATAATAGTTTTCCACCACAATTAATAAGATACTTTCACTAGAAAGTTCCAAAATACTTGGCAAGATTTTGTGTTTTTGCAGTGTGGTCACTCCAAGTCACTCCAAGTTGTTCTGAAAAGGCTATGTCTGTTTTTGGGGCATGTTTAAAATCATTATTTACCTATTTGTGCCCAAACTTCAACTTCCTAATTGATTTCCTGTAATTTTAGCTTCTGAATTAATGTGATAA
>NW_006799979.1:683838-764647 GCF_000485575.1 Poecilia formosa | reverse complement strand
GGTCCAGAAAATGTTTGGAAACCACTGGGGGGGGGGCCCAGGAGAAAAAGTTTAGGAACCACTGAATTAACCAATAACAGCTTGAAAAGCAAACACTATCTTGGTTTTCGAATATGATTTAAAGGGGCAATAATCGTAGTATAACACTAACCCCAAGAAATAATAAAAATCTCTCCCTCTGTCTTATTGTGGTATTTAGCAAATAGAAATGAATTTGACTGACCTAGGTAATCTCAAACAGGGTAAGTCCAGTCTGATTTAAAATCAGACAGTGAGAAATACAGATTATGTCTTTTTATGCAGAATATATAAATCTGTTTTCAACTGCATCAGTTGGACTCCACTATCTTTCCTGAGTGTTTTATAAACATTGCCTTACAGACATCCATAAAAGTCCTTCATATGAATGGAAAACAAAGATATCTTTGTTTTCTTTAACTGTTAGATAACAGTTAAAGATAAATGGACAACGTAGATAATTTGTTCAATCTGATGAAGATGGGTTTTGTTGTTATTTCTCATTTCAACACAACTGATTAAAGATAGGCAGTGAGGAATCAGTCGACTGGAGTCAGCAGATCAAAACAAATTGGGCTTACTGGAAAAGGAGTGTACCTCTCCAGCTTCAGCCTTTACAGGAAGACATAAACGCAGTGTCCGTTTCACAGGAAGAATGAAAGAAACCGAAACTACAAACGCCAGTTCATGAGAATGAGGATAGGTGATGGGCGGAGACATGTGTAAACATTAAGCTATGTAATTAGGCTTCAAATTCTTGTCGCTTGTTGTGCAACAAAGAAAGCATGTCATCTTGAGATGATCAAGTAGATTATCGAGACAGAACTAAACTGTGGCAGTGAAAAAAATATTTTCACTGTCACCAAATTCACTGACTGCAGAAGCAAATGACTCTTTGCTTCACAATAATCAAACTGCTATCCTACATCAAAATGGCTTCATGGCAGGACTCTGATACTTTGAACATGGAGTGTGTCATTTCTCAGGAGTCCAACTGATGACTTGAATCCCTTGTAGATCTGAATCTTATTCAGCATTAGAGCAGAGTCTCACTCTGTCATCATCAGGCTTGACAAGTCACTGAAGTCCCAATTTAGAATTGCAGTGTGTCGCCCTCTGGTGACAGGAAATGTTGGAGAAGAACAAAACCTGACTTTTTCCACCACTATCAAACAAAGTCTAATAGGAGCAATAAGAGGGTTTGAGTTCAAGCCATCACAATGCAACTCAATTCTGAAAACGGCTGACAAACAGGCATTTCATTTGTCTGGGTTGATGACAAAATAGCAAATTAAGCAGTCATGTCTCTAAATATAACCCTATATAGCTCTTGTTATATTTACAACAAGCACACAACGGCAACAGAAAAGGCCCTTCATTTGTTCAAATTAAGTTTATAATATCAAAGTAAGATATTGTCAAGTTTCACTTGTCTTATGGGTTTTTTTAATGTGGGGAAAAACTGTGACAAAACAACAGCAGATTATTGATTTAGCTGATCTTATCTGACCACTAGGGATGGGAAATACTTGTCAAAAATTTTATCATAATATTTTGTGGTATTTATTTCACTGTCTTTTGGCTATGAAATATGTGACAAGTTTACTATAGCACCACTGAGGTAATAATAATAATAATAATAATAATAATAAGATAAAGTTAGAATTCCTAAAGACCTCCAATGGTGGTGTTTACTCTAGATGAAGGAAAACAATGTCCTGGTAAACCTGGGTCAACCTGCACTTGTAACATATGAATATTCTGCAACAATTTATTAGAGGAAATTGAGTTGCATTGAGTTTACAAATATGGTGGTATTTCAAACAAATCAAGTTTAAATTACATCAAAGTGCTGTTTGACCCAGGCTGTATCCAGCCATGTTAAAAGGGGAGCCAGGGAGCCAGGGCAGAGCCAGTTCTAACCCAGACGTTGAGTGTTTCCTCTGATTCTGGCTGTAATATGAATGCAGCAAAGAAGAAGAAAACGTCTTGATACGACCTCTTAATGACCTTGGAGGGGGTCCAACTACTGTATCCAGTCTGGTGAAAGAAAAGAAACTGAACATGCACACAGGGAAACAAAGACACTCTGAAGAAACAAAGAATCCTGAAGATTTTTTTTTTTTTGTGAAATAATTTGCAACCAAGAAATATCATACAGGTATTTCAGTGACATCTGCAAAATTATCTGCCCTCACAAAATGTTGGTGAACAGGTTGCTAAATCTTATAAGAAGCAAATTATTAGGACTCCTGGTGAAGACATCCGTCTACAGGCCAACTGTCAGTTTAGAGGCAAACCAGGAAGATCAATTTTCTGTTCCACTACTACAAGTGAAAATGTAGGTTTTCTAAATACATACTCTGGAGTTAGAGGGATCTGTAAAAAAAACAAAACAAACACAAAACAACACATTCTTCATATTCATTATCTTAAGGTTTTATGACTATGCAGGCTCTGTTTGTAGGACCTGGAGACCTTGTTGTACAATGCATAGCATATTGAACCCTTTGGAATACCAGGATATATTAACCCCTTGAAGACGTTTGTGACAAACTTTGCAAACCTTAAATCACACATGCAAGGTGACGTCTGTATTCTGGAAGCACTTTGGCGGCAACTATGTCCTGACAGTAACATATGAGACAGATAATCTCATGCACTGCCCACGCCCTCCCCTTTCCTCTCTGCTACGTTACAGACAGTTCTTCACAATGGCGCCTGTCATGAATGCAAAGGCTAGTTAGCATGCCACCTGTTAGCTAATGATGAAAGCGGCTAAACAGTTTTCCTGTAAGTGTAGCTTGTTTCTCTGCCATTGGCACATTAAGAGGCGCCAACACAAGCGTGACTGACAGCTCTCAGACCCTCCTCTTGGTTCTGATTGGTTGTTTCTGAGCGGAAGTGGAGCATTTTTGTAAGATGGCTGTAGGACCACAAGGGGGAGCTTGATTATTTCACTGATTAGCTGTCCCATTTTAAACTGTCAACACGCATAATGAAAGCTTTAAGAAATATGTAAAAACAATATTTCACTAAAATCTACATATTGTTGTTTTAATGTAAGATTTTCTTTCCCTTAAAAATCTCAACTTAAGTTTGTATTTTTATACATTTTTCAATGTATGATCATGCTACTGCTGTAAATGAGCACAATTTAAAACTTCATACACATATATAACAGAGACCATTAACAATAGAGAGCACAGCAAGTGAAAATGTTTCTAATAAAGGCCGAAAAATTTCACTGTCCTGTAAAAATAGCGTTGCTTAACTAAACAATGACCTTTAGAGAAAGGTTGGAAATATTCTAGAATTGCAACGTAAAGCTTTTGTGACTGTGTGTGTTTTTGTGTCAGAGTTTCCTGACCTCGTCTGAAGGCTCTTGATGCGGCAGAGCATGTCCAGGTGTCCAGCAGAGTACTGCTCGATCACGTCCTTCACGTCATATGGACGCAGAGTCTCCTTAAACTTCTTCTTAGCTACGTGAAATTTCATTATCCTACACAAACACACAAAACACACGAGGAACCAGGTGGAATTTGACTTTAACTTCATCTTTCTTTAAAGTGTATTGATGTGTAGCATTAATGGAACTTGCCTCTAGATAGAACTAAGTGGAAAGACAAAAAAAATCTGATGAGATGCAATTGCTAAGACAGACCAGCAGATGGCGGCAGCAGCTTGCTTATCATCGACTTCAATTCTTATTTGTGTTTACTTTTTTGTGATTGAATTAAGAACACACAATTGAGCTGATTTGGCTTTAAATCAATCTTTCTGTCAACGTGTTTCTGAG
Source organism: Poecilia formosa (assembly GCF_000485575.1). Lineage (NCBI taxonomy): Eukaryota > Metazoa > Chordata > Actinopteri > Cyprinodontiformes > Poeciliidae > Poecilia > Poecilia formosa. The sequence goes on along the minus strand of NW_006799979.1, from coordinate 760,830 downwards.
CTGAGCTCCAGGAAGAACAGTAAGATCAGGTTTAAATGGATTTTATCCATCCAAGGTCAATGTGGCAAACTCGGTCTTTCAGTATCTTTGCAGTTTTCTGGAAGTTTGTTCCAAATTTGGGCTGCATAAAATCTGAAGACTAAGTCAGAGTCCCAGTTTTAATTTGATAAAGAAATTGAGGATTAAGCTCATGTTAGAGTGATGGTAAGGAGGTTTTTCCAACCTTGAAGACTTAGAGCTCTTCAAAGATAAATCATCAAAATACTAATGCAAACAAAAATCTGATTATTAAGAAGGGGATTAGTGTAATTGTCTTGAGAGATGAAGGTTTCATTGTTGAAAAAGAAGTTATTAGTTGATTAAAAAAATACTTAAATCTAAATCTGCAGGGGTATCAATAATTGACGTCCGTCTCAAAATCTTCTGTTCAAAAACTAATATTAGTTGAATTTCACAACAGCTAAAAATTAACACCTCTAATTCAAAGGACTACTTCCGTCCATTTGCTGAAGGGAGGCACTGATGGGTGAACAATATTGATGTAGGTAAGAAGATCTATGGTCTTTGTTCCTTTAAATTCCCTGCTGGTTTCCACTTGTCTGTTTGGTTCACAGTTTTAATGGAAACACCCCGAGACAGACGACCCGCTGCAAAAACATACCCAACTGGGGGACGGGGTGTCCAGTCCTCAACCTGAAACCCTGGGAAAGAGCTGGGATCTGGCAACCTATGGATGCGGCCCGCTGAGTGGACGTTAGAAGGTAGAGACACAGTTTGTGCATGTGTGGATCCGATTCTCAAAGTGAAAGAGATGGGAATCAAAGGACTTTAGCGATGTTGCGTGAAAAAAAAGGTGTTCAAATACCAAACTAATAACTAGTTCTGAGCTCGTTTTCTCTGCCAGACAAATGACGATGTAGCCGTCTAAGTTAAACATCTTGTAAAGGAGTCCACCTCATTTTATTGCTCTTTGGTCTTAAATTAACGCCGAGTGTTGATGATTCTGGGCACTGCTACTGCGGTCAGGGGTTGACAAGTGCATCGTGATGGTTCTACATCTATGCAGCGAGAATCATCGTCCTTCTCATGCTGAACTGTTGCCAATTCTTGAACAAATTTGTTTACAAAATAGTAGGACATCTGGATTATCCTAAGGTGAGGAATTATCTTTAATTTTTTACACTCAAACCAAGTAGCAGTCTTGGTTTAGTGTAGATTTTGTCTACACTAAAAAGAAGAAACTCTGAAAAACAATGAGTTTATATACCCCATGGGGAACCAAAAGGTGACTTGGTCAAACTGATGAACGTGTTTTAGCCTAATTCAAACTCGTGTGCTTTTATTTCCAGCCTACCTGACAGCTCTGATGACCGCTTTTAGTGGCGCTGAAAGATCCTCCACAGTAATGTCACAATGGCAACCTTTCTCGTCGAAGGAATCGTCCGTGGTCATGCCTGGGTCCACTGCAAGAGACAGCAGCACTGATCCATCAATCAACGCAGGCCCGTAGAAAATCATTTCCAGTCCGAGAAGCCCATAAAGCACTTTCTTCAACGCGGGTCTCTGCAGGAGACGTCAGGAATTCTTTTTAAAGCTGATACTATTTGGCCTTAAGCAGGTGAAGATTTATGCTCCGTCTGGATGGGAGCATTAGGAATTAGAAAAGGTTTGCCAACTGAACTATGTAAGCTTTTAGGAGGTCTATCTATCTATCTATCTATCTATCTATCTATCTATCTATCAAGCTTTTCATCCACCCATCCACCTATTTACAATGAGTTTTACATGGAATACTCTTATAAAAATTTATCTGTAATTCATTTCAGAATTGCATCATTCATGGTAGCAGCATGCTAGAGTAGCTCTGCTTTGCTTGTTTTTTTTGTTTGTAGACTTTTGCTTTTATATTTCTTTAGTTAAGGCATTGCATGTTTAGACAATCATTCCCTCTGTGTTTGGATGCCGTGCAGCCGGAAGGATTTTTATCCTTACTTTTTTTTTTTGCTTTTGAGCAGTCGCTGTGATGCATAACCATGGCAACAAGGTATTGTTTTTTTTTTTAAACCTGGGAGGGGATGTTTAGCATCTAACAGCTCAAATAACACCTGAACAGTAACCTAGAAATCCTCAAGGAGTTGAAAAGGAGGTTTTGTGGATGTAGAGCAGCACCAAAGAGCAGAGAGAGGAGGAGGAAGTTCAAACCACCTCTTTTGTTGGTTTTAGAGGGAAAGGGTATTATCCCCAACTCCAACATCTCTCTGAGCCAGACAGATATTTAAAAAGACGTCTGTGTGGCATGTAGGGCTGTTACCAGAGATCCTCCCTGCCCACAGCATCACAATCAACAACAAGTCTTTGGAGGTACTTGGATGAGACGGGTCATGACATTTAATCTGCCTTTGAATTGAACAGAAAAAGTTTGAAGAAGAAAATAATGAGTGTATATTTCAAATCTCTGTCTTTAGTTAATACAGATACTGCAAGCTGTGAGGAAAAACACTTAAGTGTTTTCTTTCTATTCTGTCCTGCTGAGAGATTTCCTATCATCCAGTAAATCCTATGGGGTAAAAAAAAAAAAAAACACGGGGAGAGTTTAGAAGGACAACAAAAAAACAAACAAAAAAAACAATTGTACATTTTTTTTTATGATTAAACTGAATGTGGACTAATCTAGATGGATTACAAAACACAAACAAGATATAATAATAATAAATAATAATAATAATAATCAAAACAGATAAATCTCCCAGTACTGCTTTCATCAAATTATCCAACTCCCTCACTGTAATGTTTTCTCAGATGGGTTTCACTTCCTGTGGAGGCTGTTCTGGGATCTTATTCAATTGTCTGAGTGCATGTCAATTGAACCGTTAATGGAAATAAACTCTTGAGAAATGGGCCCATCACAAACAAACAAAACTGATCTGGCAACAGCAAAAAGGTGCTGAAAATCCTTCTTCTGTTAAGTTTTACATGAGAGTAACGGGAGACCAAAACCAGAAGAGAAATGTTAGGATGCTGTGTTATGTAATTACTTTTCCATTTCGTTCTATTTCTACTTCAGTCCAGTTATCTGGAGGAGAGGAGGGGGTGGGGGGTAATTTGTAGGTGGTACAAATTTTTAATTTATCTAGAAATGAGAAAAAAATACATATATCTTAATGCAATAGAAATCAGAGTAAACTTTACAGCTGAGTGCTTTACAAACATCTGAATCGAGGAAATAAAACCAAAAGGTGATGTTTTAGTCACATATGTCCTTATACACTGCTGGTCATTTTAAGTTTTATTTCCTGCTTAGCTTACTTGAGAACCATAGTGCAGCGTTTAATGTGCTTCAGCTTTCAAAGATTTTTTTATATCCATCTCTATCTCTATCTCTCTAGACAGACAGACAGATTTTATATATATAAACAAACTCTGTAAATACCTCATAACTTTAAACTTGTGAAAATCTAATTTTAACAGCCTCTCTGTATTCACTGCGATCCTTGGCTGGGATCACTGAACAGAACCCCAGCATCTCCAAAATAAACAGGAGACAAAGCCGAGCGTGAAGCACAACATGGAGGTCTAATCCTGTTTGTGATAGGACAAACACAGAGCAATGGGAACCGCTGTCTTTTATTTTAATCTTCAAGTGCAATATACGGCCTCATAATTAAGGTCAGTGCAGATTTTTGTATACATCATAACTCATTATTTTACTTCTTGTTTTTTTTAATTAGTGGATCTTCACCTTGACTGGTGACAGGGAAATTCAAGAATCCTGTCTTTTTCCGATTAGTGAATGTACCACATTATATCTTTGCCAGGTGCAATAATATGGTGCTAATCAACACAACACTCTTTAGTGAGGAGGTTGTTACTGAAGGAAGAAGTCACAGTTCGACACAAGTTTGTAATTTTCAGTGTTTTAAAATGAATGCAAATGAGAAGCAGAGACGGTAGATGCTATTTAAGAGGAAACCGCTTTAAAGGTGGAATATAAATATATATTTATATTTTGTGTTAAAATAATACAGAACCTTTGCTTTACAGCAGGAGTCTCGAACTCATTGTCAATTTGGGCCACATGAGCATCTTGATTATCCTCAAAGGGATGCTTGTGGAAGAATATTGAGTTGTTGAAATGACCTATAAACTGATGAAATATTACAACTTTCTCTGCATTCAGAAAATACTTCTAAAAAGTAAAAATTACTTTGCATCCTTCCAGATTGATGTAATTTGGCACTACAAAAATAAAAACTGATTTGATTTGACTGAAAAAAATAACGTTTAAGCACAGAGATGTTGTTTTCAGCTTCTAATTCAGTGGCCTGAGATGGTTACGGCGGGACGGATTTGACGTGACGGGACTTGAGTTTGACACGTGTTTTACAGTGTATGCTCTCTCACAGGTGACTTAATCTTGCCTGTGCGTCTACTACAAATGTTTAATGACTGGTGATGGCATGAAGGCTAGAAAGAAACATTCTTAATGGTGTAATTGTAGTGTTGCAAGACAAACCTAAATTGTCCCAAATCAGTTTTGGCAGATGAAATGTAGAAAACTAGCCACAAAATGTCCACTTGGTTCATCTGTGATTTTAAATCTGCAGTCTTGTGAACCATTGTCCTTGATATGTATTAGTAAGTTTCCTTAAGCAAATCCTTCTAATTTGAAAGCCGCAAACGGATGTTAAAAATCCTCTAAATGATTTTGACATAGTTCATCTGTTTAATCAAAGTTAACCAGCTGAAAAGAAAAGAAAAGAAAAAAAAAGATGAATCCAGGTGAGTAAACCAACTGTTTGGTGCCGTGCTCACCGTCCGGAGCAGCGGTGCGGGTCTGACTCTTCAGCCTCAGTGATGGTCTAAAGCGTGTCCGATCGTTGAAGCTCCAGCTTTTCTGCACTTTGGCGGGGCTCCCGCCCATTAGTTCACTGCTGCCCACCACCTCGTTGCCAGGGGAACAGCGCTGGCGGTCATTGATGGATGTCTGCCTACTCTTCATGCTCTGACCTCGAGGACTCGCCATCCGGACCCGCTCCTTAAAGCTCAGCTTTTGACTGAGGGGACGGGCGAAAGAAAAAAAAAAACAACAGAAGAGAGGGGGGGATAAGCTGATGGATGCAGAAAGAGAAACAGGAAAAGTTTTAAGCAAAAGGAAAGATTTGAGATAAAAGAGGTGAGGTGACAGGAGTGTGTTTGGAGACAAGAAACAATGGACGCTGACTGCAATCTCCTCAGAAAGTGGAAAAACGTTCAGGCGCAAAGAGCAGCGCTCTCATCTTTTCCCTCCGACCAAACCTCATCCATCCAAACAACATGCCTAAAACTTTGAAACAGAGCCAGAAGGGCCGCCAGGCCACCAAAAAGTAAAAGCCGCCTCCTCGCTGGATCCTGAGGTGCCGCAAAGCGATGAGCTGATAATGTATTCATCTATTCTCTTTTCAAAACAGACTTAATGAGATTTTTAAAGGTGATATGTAAAGCGTAGCACCATTAATACATCATCACCACATTCATTTGGAGTCCATATTAAACAAATGACACCAGTACTGAGAGAAGCTTGTTAAAAGCTCACTATGATTTACTTTTATATCCTTTTTTTCCCCCATGGGTGCTTATGCAGCTTTTTTTCTTTCTTTTTTTTTTGCCAAAAGACAAAATCCTCCACGGACTGTTTTGGCAAGCTACATCGCTGCATTTTTTTTTTCTACATTAGTAATTTATGTTGTGCTGAAATTATACAAGAACTACAAATGTTCGATCTTTGTGACCAGTCATTGTCTCCGTCTCTCTGTTAATCTTTCACCACTTGGAAGCAAAAAGCTCATAGCATCAGCAACTTTAGAAACAGAATAAAGTTGTTTTTTTTTCACATTAGTCACATATTTATTAATTTATTGGTGTGAATGCAAAACATGAGTCATACTCCACTTAATGAACAGAGACCAGCATGCAGTGCAGTAGACCAAAAAGAAAGAGATATGCATTTTTTCCCAGCATATCTTCTGCAGATGTGGTTAGAAGCTTACAAACACTTATTATTAGCATGAATGTTGATAATTTTAGGGTTCTGATGATTCATTTGAACCATCTTTCCCAGGGTGGAATGATTGTGAAACATTCAGTGTGGATGCATTCAGAGGCTCATTTGCCAGATTAAAAGTATATTTTGAAACAAAAAAAAAAAAACCTTATTAAAAAAACATAATTAACAGAAAGACTTGAAAACATTAGAAGTTTTCAATATTTAATTCATTCAATGTGAGTGTTACATGGCTATCAGAAGATTTTTTAAATCGATGTCAGAGAAATTCCCCCATATTCAAACTGGTGCATCCGATTCTTGCTGCTACTGCAGTTTATTCAATAAGCATTCCACTCTGGAAAAACAATAGTTCAAATAAATAGTTAAAAACACAAAACATATTTAACATTCATTCCATAGTGAGGGTATATTAGCGTCTTACTGCATGCCGTTCGCCCTAAATCAACTAAACCTTCTCAGCCTCTCCATCTCCTGTGAGTTTTACTGGCTCATAATTCTGAACAGAAATTAGGAAATCAATAATGACAAAACTACATTTTTTACTACATTCTTCTTTGTTTTGTTTTTTTTAAATGATATTCTCCTCTCAAATGACCAAAGATTGAAAACAAGACAGGCAGCTGTAAAGCAGGAAGCATGCAAACTGTTGAGTCGACTGCTGTAACATCCCTGACCATTTAGTAGGTCAGGGATGTTACACATTATTATATTACTATGCAGTCCAGCTCCATGAATTGATTCATTTGATGTTTTTGTCGTCTAGATGAGAACAGCTGATTATTTACAAAACTATCACAACTGCATAAAAATGCCCAGAGGAGATCTTCGGCTGAGCTGCAGTGACTTATGCAGAGATTATTGTGGACAATGGTTTACAGTACTGAGTGAATTCTCACTTCTCTGCATTTCGCCGTTTATGTAATACTTAAAATTACATGAATGCAATTTGACATAAATCTGACCACTTTTTGAAGGCCTTTCAAATTGTTTTCGTCCAAGAAAGCCTGTGTGTACATTCGCAGCGCTCTCTCTCGGTCAAGGAAAATCAGATTTTACTTTTGGTTTCATGTTGATTTTTATATTTTTGTCGGAATGTAAGGATTATAGACTTGTGTAGGAGTTGCCTGACTTACTGCTAAACAGACATGACCAGTCTGAGTGATGATTCAGTGTGCTTGGAGACAGATGCTGACCCTGCAAGTTAGAGATGGATTCCTGCACACTTCCTTTTCAAAATTTGGTTTTTACAAAAAAAAAAAAAAAAGTCTCCAAACTCAAATTTTTTAGGGTAAAAACATGAGTTTAAAAGCCCTTAACTTTCGCCTCCAAATCACTTAAATGTTATCCAATGGGTCCACGTCAGTTAATGGGTTAAGCGCAAGTACTGAGAGCAAAAATTAACTTTGAATTTATGGCAAATATGTCTAGGATTGAAGGAAGAAAGGAAGGAAAAGCAGATAAATAAATAGAACATTAATGGGCTGAGTTTATGTCCTCTGTTTTCTATTTCCAGACCAGGAAAAAGCTGGGTGTGCTAGCGGTACCGACAGCCGGCGTCCCTGTGAAACCTCTTTCACTGCTGAGAAACCTGGAGACGTAATCTGAGCTGTTAATGAAACTGATGGTGCATCCGATTGGTCAGTACTGCAGTGAGTTACCGTGGCGTCCAAACAAAAGCAAACTCAGGCACTGCTGACCAAAGAGTTGATTTCTTAGCGAGCTATGGGGGATTTTACAGATACAGCTGCTACTTCCGACAGGTCTGTGATCTGTTGACGTCTAAAACGAAAACTCATCTTCATGGATAACTTCCAAACAAGAGCCCATCTCTTAGGTCTGTGTGAAGTTGTTGTTTAATTACTTTCCTAATCCTTAAAAGACACAACCGTCAAATACAAAATATCGTAGGAAGATGGTTTTTAGGCCCAACACAATGAAATATTTGCTGCAGGTAGACGCAACACTCTGAAAGACCGTCAAAAAGTCTGGAGCACTACTGATTATGACCTCTGTTAAATGATTACAGGAAACTTTGGCTCTGAAAAAGCTAAGCATGCGCGAGTTCTTTTACAGCTTTAGCACGATGCTGTAAATGACATAAAATGCACTTATTAATGAAAGAAAAGAAATATATAAAATAAAGGGGAATTCAGATTTTGACTTTAAAACTTTGGTCAAAAATATTGGGGTAAAATAAGCCTTTTTGTATTAAATTATAAAAAGATAATGTCAAGCATTATTCTGGTTCTGATGTAATTCCCCTTTAAATTGTAACTTGGAACCAAGGTCTCGTTTGCATTCAGCAGGCAGCAGGCAAAAGTAGCCGTCTCAGAATTTTTTTTTTTTAAATCATAAAAGGGACCAAGGAGATTTGTATGAGAAAGGTTTTCTTTTTGTTCTCTTTCATGCTATTAGTCAATCGTTCACATGAGATTCTGGGCTTAGACCAGGCCAGAGAAGATGCTACTATAAGTACCTCCTATATTTCCGAGAACACTTTCTGAAGAGTCCCCCATTAGTTAGACCCTTACTAAAGGAGAGAGAGAGAGAATAGGAAAGGGAAAGGGGTAAAGAGGAAGAGGAATTGAGTTGAACGAGGTCAGAGGCTTTGCTTTCAGGACCGACACACACTCAACACTCAGAAGGGCAGAGGATACGTTTCAAAGAGGAAAAGCTAAGCGGGTAGCAGCATACCCACCTGAGCTCAAGAACCTCTCAAGTTGGGATGAAATACATGGTTAATGTATTTTCCTGACACCGAATCTATTTTCTCAGCCAAAGGTTTCAGACCATTTTTCTTTCCTGTCACAGGATGGCTCAGAATGATCCTAATTCTGTCTTTTAAGTGTACTTATCTGCTCAAGCTACACATCATTACGTTTGATTTGGACTAGCACATACACTAGCCCGTAATTGCAGGAAAAAAAAAAAAACTACTTTTATATGTTCTAATAAGGATATTAGATGGGGGACAAAGCAAAGGTAAAGCGTTCTGGTCACAGGTCGTAATGAACGTGGAAGAGCTTAGAGCTGTGAGAAAGACGCGCGCAGAGACACTTTTTAAAATTTATGAGAGGACGAACGGAGCTGAAGACTTGACTTGAGTCAAGAATCTGCCCTACAATTACACCTGGAGCTTTCATTTAGAACGGCTTGATCAAAGTCCAAAGTTCACGAGACATTCTCCAAAAGAGATGTAGCTGCAGTTTGGCGAAGCTGGGTTAGCAAAACGCTGACTCGAGAAGGCTGAATAGAAATCCAACAAAGCACATTTCTTTATTGGTCAAACAATCTTAAAAACTATCCGTCTCGCTAATTTGATGTCTCCGTGACGTACTGCTTTTGCGTCGGTCTGTCGCATTAACATTCCAATGAAATAAATCAAAGTTTGGGATTGTGTCGTGACAGAACATGGAAAAAGAGAGAAAAAAAATCAAGGAGTACGGATACTTTTGGAAGGCACTGCGGTTTGGACAAATTTCTCACTATCTGTCTGTCAAACAAAAGGCTGAAAAATGTGTTGTGTTCATGTTCGGTTTGGCCGGTTTTAGATTAAATGTGACATGTTTGATAGCCTTGTTTGCTTAGCTTGGAGTGAAAGCTGTTATCCGAGCCATGCTGCCAAACAAATAGCTTGAAACCTGCAGGACTTTGACATAACAAACCAGATCGTCCGCTACAGCTTTAAGCATTTGCAGATAGCATCCAGATTGAAAGCAACCAAAGAGACAAGTTAATTTCACGAATTGTTTATTGGTCAATGTTTTTATTTTCTTGATTTTCCACATCATAGGGGCTGAATTAAACTTAAGTGCGCCACAAAAGGCAAGCCAGCTCAACATACCCCACCTGTCTACACTCATAACCCAAAGAGTAAACTCCGTTATCCTTCATCTCACGCTGCCAAAACACAACTCACTTACACACAGCTTGATATCCGCTGCAGCACTTTGCGGTGCGCCGAGCGGTTACAACTGCTGGTGTTTACAGGTCTGCTAAACGAACATCACAGGCCGTTTACCACGGCACCTACCGCCGTCGAGCTGCCGAGAGTCGACAGTCTGTAAAACCGCTAATAACGCCAAGGCTTTACGTATTCCCTCGGTAAAAAGGGCAGCGTGGAGAAAAGAAAACAGTGTCATAAAAGTGCGGGTAATTATGATTTAACAAGTGTAAATTGGACTTGGCTGCAGCAAAAAGTTTCTAAGAAAGGAAAACATAATTACACTAAGTCGTTGAAGCAGAAGGATTTCTGGGGAATAGCTGTTGTGGAAGCGACAAAGCCTAATTAAGTCCTATTTTGTTGAAGAATGAGACATACGTTTGTTTGTGTGTTTGGCAGAGAGCGCAAACGGATTCTTTTTCACTTGCGTATGTGTGCGGAGGTTTCCAGTTTAAATGCAGATTAAGCTGCTGGCTCAACATAAGGCCTCCAAATGTTGACAAAGAGACGCTGCACTGTAAAAACTATACTAGCGTAATTAAACTCACAAAACTCTTGTTTTTTTTAAACTCCTCTTGTTCTTGAATCCCCTTTCTCCTGTTTCCCTCCCCCTTTCTTAAACTTTAGTCAGTCTCCGCTAGACTTTGTGTTTGATGAGTTATATAAATACCATCTCAATGGAAAAAGTGTGTAATGGTACAGACATGGTACAGACTTCTGTCTTTGAAGGCATGTGATAAAGAATAAGGGAGCAAACACACACACACACACACACACACACACACACACACACACACGTTACGTCTTTCTATCCTCATAAGGACTTTGCATTGAAACCATTAGCAGCACATGGATAACTCTAAACTCAGTTCATGCTTGAATCCTGAACCTGGTGCCTAACCCCAAGCAACATGTCTTCTTTTGGGGCAGCGGGTCCTTCACAGTGTGATATTTGTTGGATATTACAGTGTACAAGATGAGAAATGCTCAAACACACACACGCAGCAAAGACAACAATCGACCTTGTAGGGGTGAAGGGTCAAGTCAGGGAAGGGAAGAGGAGAGAAAGATTTAAAAACTGAAAAAGATGAAGTTCAACATGAAAATTATGTCACAGAATAGAAGCATACTGCATCTTCACGCAATGTTGCTCTATAGCAGATGTCACACTTTATCTGCACTATTGCAAGTGGCTCAAAATACTATTGGTTGTTTTTCTTGGTGCATGTTCAACAGTATGCAGTGGAATATATTGTATCTATGAGCTGGAAGGAAACAGAAACCAGCTTTACTAAGCACAGAAATAAAAAAGAGAGATCTTAACATCTTTGATTAACCTTTATCAAAATAAACCTGCTGATTTGGCTTTTATACTTTGTGTATTCTAACACCACAGTGTGGCTTTTTTCAAACTTTTTTTTCCCCTCTCATTCAGCGAAGCAACAGTATTATATGAAGTTGCACCAAGAATATGATTAATAACCATAATTGGTTGGTTTTCTGCTTAAATCTTAAACATGCGATCATTTTGTGGTTGGTGAAAGCCTAACAACAACGCTCTCCAGGTTGGAAGTTCTTCCTGACAGAAAACCCAAATTCAGCAAATTTTAATGCCAGTGATGTGTGAGGAGGCTAATTTTCTTATAGCATGTCAAGGGATGACTGTGATTCATGGAGGCTGTGAGAGAGCGAGAGAGAGCTAGGCTTTCAGCAAATAACAGGGAGTCCTTGTGTAACAGACTGAGCTTGTTCTGTGTTATTCTTCAGAGCGTTTAACCTGTCTGTCATGGAATATGCTGGATTTCTGAAATGTAAAAAATTGAAGAAATTATCTCTATGTTACTGAAGCTGTACCATAGGATGTCAACTTTTGTCTCTGCTTTCAATAAGTAAAATGTTCTGTTAGTAACTTAGCGGTTGCTCACAATAGGAGACAAATAAAATATTTTAACATCAGTTTTCAGACTTTCTGTCACAGTTCTTGTAGTGAAATTAGAATAAGCCAACATCAGAACCGACAGGTTGATGTTGACTAGTAAATCTCTATTTATATCTTTTTTGTTTATTATTTTTGGTTGATATTCTCTGTAGCATGGACATGTCTTTTATAAGGCTTTGCAAAATCAGCAGAGGTTCAAATGTTTATTTCCACGACAGTAAATGTCAACAAGCTAATAAATAAATATGAGTCATAGCGCACACTTCAAAATGAGAGATGAATACGTCAACAAATATGCAAAGAGCCCAGAAAACCAGAGGAAAGTACATAAAAAATTACGACACAGCATCAGCACTAATCTGAGTTTTACTGCATGTTCAGTGTCTGTGTGGTTTTATGCATACAAACTGAGAGTCATACAAACCTGTAGGCAGTCTCGCCCTGCTCTTTCCTTCAGGGGTTAGTGGGACACAGAGGAGGAGGAGACAAAGGGAAAGAAATCAGTTTTCAAGCAGAATAAAATCGTACGGATATTTCCATCAATGGTTAGGGAAGGCATCCAGCCAAAACAACTTCACAACCAGCTTTCATCAAAGCGCATGCAAGCTGTCGCCATGCACAGCAAAGCTCAGCATCAGCTCAGAGAAAGACCATGGACCCAGCGACGGCCCCACAGTGTTGTCATAGGGGTGCCCAGAGCAGGCCAGTAAGAATTTTAGGAGAGGCACAACAAGAAATATATATCTACTTATTTATTTTGACACCTTTTTGTTTTGTTTTTATTTTATAATTTATTTTGGGGTTTTTTACATTATCTATTGATTGAACATGAGTCTGTATGCCTTTCAATGACCTGAACATGATTCTCTTTGGGAGACAGCGGGAGCCCAACATTTTTCAAGAGGGGGTTATGGCCCCCCTGATCCCATCCCTTAGGGCTGCCTCTGCACAAACCTTTGAAATGTTTCATTATACAAGTTTTTTTCTTGTTGTGTGTAATTTGTGTGTTTGTGAAGCACTAAGTCAGTCAATGACTGACTTAAAGCATTAAGTCAGTTATTGACTGACTTAATGCTTGGATTAAACTCTGAATATTAATGTGTTGCTACTTTGCTAATGTATTCACGCATAAGGAATTTTTGCACATTTTGTTTTGTTTTCATTGGGATCTTAAGTGATGCACCAAATTCAAAGAGTTACATAATAATGACGCTGATTGCTCACAGAACTTAGTATGAATGGATAAAATACAAAAAGTGTGGCATGTGTTCATGTCAAACACTTTGCAGAGACACGTTTTGCTCTAGTTTGTACTGTAGTTTAGAGTTAAATTTGGATTCTGACATATTTTGACGCAGTGATTCATTCTGGAAGAACCTCTTGGCTGCTTCTCTGATATATTATCTCCTTTTAGTCTGTTGAAGACTTTCACTGTTGTTGTCCTTTGTCCATTTTCAGAAGATGGTTTCAACAGGACTTTGAGGTTCTCAAATGTTTAGAATATTGTTTTACAGCCTAACTTTCTTTTTGTTCTCTACCAAAACTTTGAGGCCCTACAGAGGTGTCAAATTTAAAGTAACTTAAGAGAAATGCATGCCACACATTTCAGACTTAAGGTTTTAAAACAAAATAAAATTAGCGCACTTTTATCCTTCCACATTTGTACCATGCACTAGTTTGTCTTGGTCTAAATAAATATATTTTTGGGAAATCTTAGATGACCAAAATTTGTGGTCATTTTATAAAAAAACTTAAAATAGGTGTTCAGTGTTGAAGTTAAAAGTATCAACGGAAACCCTGACGCCCCAGCGGGTCGCTGGTCAGCTTCGAAGTTAGAGGAATGCTGCAAGTTGTACATGCCAAGCAAAACGAGTCTGATTTAGGAGGAAAATGTTAAAAGATACAGAAATGGTTAGAACTTTTTATAAACAAGCAGTCAACTGAAAGCAGAAACGGCATCAGCAGGGACAGACAGACATCAGTTGAGGAGCAGGAAACGAAGGAAAAGGGGGCTAAACAGCAGCGGCCATGTTTGTAAGTCTGTAAGTTGTTACCTACTTGGCGGGGCTGCAGGTATGCAACGCCTTCAAATGAGGCGTCCAGGTAGCAATAGAAACCGAGTTCTCATCAGCAGCATAACTACGCCAGACACACTACGTGCAAAGTTGACAGGATAAATAATCGTAAAAGAAACGATCAATGGAATGTGGGGAGGAAAACAAAAACGGGTGGGATTGCATAAGTTGGGAACGACATGAGAGAATGATGATGAGGAGGGGGGTGGGGAACAAAACAAGGAAAAAAACAAAAGAAAATCTTTGTTAGTTTTTTTTTTTTTTTTGGTAGAGCTGATGCAGTGTTGTAGGGTGCTGGAGGGTAGGTGGGGCGGTGATGGTGGTGTTGGTGGAGGGGATACATGCCTGAGGGGGGGGAGCGCGCTTTGGTAGTGATGCCAAGTGGCTCTGAGGTAGGGACGAGCGCCGTCGGTGGAGTACAGACGCCAAGCCGCCTGAGTGAGGGGGCGGGGGAGGGATCAGAGATGGACAGGACACACACATTCATGTGGAACACACAGAAAAACACCACACATTAGGGCAAAAAAAAAACAAACAAACACATTGAGGGGAAGGAACGGAAATTAATGTGAACATTTGACATACAGGGATGTAACCTGCTGGCAGCAAACAGGAGGTCTTGAAATATCAAAACAAGGAGGTTCTCTGATTTGACGAGCCAAAGAGAAACCGATACCCTGGCCTCCTTTTTCTGTGTCGTCAGCATTTCAAACGCGCAGAGTTTACGTTCATACAAATTTGAAGTCAATCAGTGCACTTGATCAAAAACTACGATGGAGCACAAGCCAGAGGCTGCAATACCAGTCAGAGAAAATACTCAGTATGCTTTACAGAAGCAAGAAATGTTTTTTTTTTTTTTTAAAGCTTAGCTAACGATTACATGTGTGAGTCTGACACAGGATATACTTGTTCTATTTTGTCTATTTTGAACTGTCTGTTCGTTTAACACACATTTCTTTTCCATTTTTTTATTACACGAGTGAGTTTTGAAATATCCCTCATACTTTTGTTCTATCATTGCAGATGAAACAGGCTGTTCTCTGAAGATTTTGTTTTAGGCTTAACAACAGTTGAGTGAACATCTTTGATGCTTCTGCAGGTTTTGCAATTTAGTTATTTTCTACAACCATCAAACTGCTGGAAAGTTGCTTTTATGTTCAAAGATTGTTGCATTTAAGTTTACACGAAAGAGGTTTTATGTTTTAATGTTAGAAAAAAATACTTTCAAACATGTTCTTTCCACACTTGAATGTCTACAATTTGGGAAAATGTGCTATTGGATAGTGTTGCTAACAACTATTAGCACAGAATCAAATAGAAAATCTCTCTGTTTTCCAAATTGCAACAAACAAACAAAAAACACTCTCAAGTTGCTGTATAGTTGCCAATATGAATTTGATTCAATAAAAAAAATATGTCTGTTAATTTTAAACAAAGACAAAGCGATTCTGGAGTTCACATTTTAAACGGTCTAGAATCCTCTTTTATTAAAGATCAGCACAATTAAAGTCAGTAAGTGTAGACAGCTGATCTATTTAGTCTCTTGAGAATGCAAGCTATTACCTTAACCTTACTGTAAGACTTTCAAAAGGCTGCCAACATTTCCAAACCCATTATACTTCACAATATGCAAAGGTTAAAAGCTCTAAAGATTAAAACAGAGCAACTTTGCTGCACTAAACACAGCATTCTTGGCGTCGACTGAAGTCTGCCTAGAGTCAATTTGATTGTCTGTCAATTCGACAAAATGTCTCCAAGGTACTGACAGCCTGTGCAGATGGGTCCTGTGAGGATCCGAAATAAACTAAACTGTATAAAGGGTAAAAAGAAAATCAATGAGCAGCACTTGGGGAAGTCTAGCTGACTCTTGTTAGCCTAAATGTAACCTCTGACCTCAGCGGAAAGTACTGGTTTTTCATTTCCAAACACCTCTCTGATATTGAGAATAATAAGTTGTGGGTTTGCTTCCCTCAGGAACAACTTCCACACCAAGGAGTTTTATTTTGAGCGCAATCTGTTGCTTCTGAGGCGTGGTGTATTCACTGATTGACAAAGGATTGGATTTTTGAGTTTCAAGCTGAAGAATTATTTAATTTCAATCATGAGACAATTTCTCGGTGTACATGTACTTATGGCTCTCATAAAGAAAATTGGCTAAATTGTTAGATCAGCACAAAAAGCAAAGCATTTCCACCCAAAACAAAACTAATCAAAGGCTACAATTTGTCGTAGAATCCGCTCCTTGAGGAACTTTTTTGACTCAACAGGCCTAAATTTGAATAAAATGTTGCAAGCCATTTTATAGAAATAAACATAATCCATCACAAGGTTTGCATTTTTCTTTTTTTTAATTTAAATTGAGATTTAATATTTTACTTAAAGATTACTTAACCTCCTTATTGGTGCCAAGTAAGGTTACAAGATTGGTGTCAAAACATTTTTGACAGACATGTTTGATATTAACACTGGAGTCCTACCAAAGACGGAGCCAGTTTGAAATGACTTTGGAGATTTTGCTCTGAAACTCCGTTTTAAAGAAAGCAAAGGTGGTGCAGCAGCAGTCCTGTTTTAAAAATGGATCGACTGCTGTGACCTGAAACCAGTGGTAATTTCCTGCCCTGCATGCAGACGACGACGACAACAACAACACAGAACCAACAGCTATTTAAAGGTGAGAGAAATGTGTGAAATGGTAGAGTGCACAGAGACGGTGACAATATCATCCACATATTTAACAGCTTCCACGTTTCCTTCTGAAGGGTACCTGTTGAAGAAAATATTAAGCGCTTAGCAAAACGTCAGGCAGCCGGACAGAGCTAGTAAAACAAACAGCTGTCCAGTTGGGGTGGAAATTAATCACTTATTCTTGTGGGCCGTTTTGGTAAAGACGTGTAAAAAATCTGAACAAAACTTCATTTTTCATTACTATAGTGCAAATTAATTACACTTAAGTACATTTATTCAGTGGGGGGAAGTCCCAGGCTGATTTTTCTCTTTTCAAACTTTGGGAGGCACCTGGGGTGTCAACTCAGGTTCCAGTGGTGGCCAACGCTGCCCGGGCTGCAACTCCTCTAGCTCCGGCCCTGCTTTACTGGCTCTTTCAGTAGGATAGTGATCTAAACCATAGGGCTAAATAAAAGGTGATATGGATCAACTCAGTTTGGTGACCTGAATCTGGAAGCCTGGAAGTGAACAAGAAGACATTCTTGATGCTGTGGATATTTTGCAAAAATGAGTGATCGATAGAAACCCATCTATGACGAAGCTACAGAAAGATATGTTCTTATTAGATGAATACATTGATTTTTCCCCCCACTGAATAAATTAACTCGGATTAAACAGTGGATTTTTTTCATTTTCAGGTTGAGATTACATTAGTGTAATAAAATATACCTTTTTTGTTTTTAAGGCTTTTTAGACATTTTTACCAGATTTAGAAACAAGTATACTTGGTGTTGGATGCATGTTGTTATCTTTTGACAGTGCTGAGCATCATGAACTGCTGCACAGATAGTAAAGAAACAGTGATTTTCAGTCACTTTACCAGACAGATCTCTTCAAAACGTGAGGCAAACGTGTTCTACAAAAGGAAGGAGGTAGAAAAAAATAATAAACACTGAAAGAGAGAAAGTCTTCTGCTTTCTGCTGACACCCCACAGCAGATGTTTATTTTTCCCCCCCATCGGAAAGCAATGCTCTTGTCTATAACAATGAGTGACATTCTAGGAGAGCGTCTGCCTGAGGGGAATGATTGCCATGGAAACGGCTCGTAAATCCTTGCATCGTGTGTTGCTGTTGGCCCCGAGATACGACACCGTGCCTCAGCCTGACGCACCTTACGACGCCGTCAGCTGGATGCGCTGACGGCCTGAAGAAGGCCAGAAGACACGGACAGGCTCACTGAGAGCAAGCGCTTCATTAGACGCCGCTACATTTCCCCGCAGTGGACGCCGCCGTCCCGACGTGAAAACACAAAACAAAGGCAGAGAAAAGCTAAGGTAGTTGAAACGGACAAGCGGAGTTTTCCGGATAAAGCGAAAGAAAGACATCTGTGTTTACGCCGGACCTCCAACGCTAAAAGTGCTGCTGGGAAGTGAAAAACCCAGTGGGTAAGAAACGTCTTTGTTGACCGTGTGCGTTTATACCTGGATGAGGCTGGCAGCTGGATTCCTCCTTTTTTCAAAGTGCTTCTGGCGATGCTGCTCCTGCACCTTCAGGGCAAAACCTGACCCCAGGATGCCCTGCCAGGCAACAATGCACACCACAACAACAGGAAATGATTAAAAAAAAAGAAGAAGAAAATGAAGATATGAAAATGACAATGCATTAACTCCTGAAGTTTGTTTACTCACAGCAGGCAGAGCAAAGAACGAGATCCCAAGCAGAGCAAAACCGGCTGACAGTAACCGGCCGGTCCAGGTTTGCGGCGTCTTGTCGCCGTAGCCAATTGTTGTTAAGGTGATCTGAAAGGTCAAAGTTACATCGTCAGGTGTGTTTGCTCTGGAACACGTTCAGATTTCAAATTTGAATAACTTGACCAAAAATGTAGAGGAACCCATTTCCTGATATTTTTAGGGTTTATCTCTGTCACAGTTTTATCAGGGCGTGACCTCATCAGTTAGAGGTGCTATGAAACATTATATTAAAAAAAGATAGGCAAGGGAAAACCCAGGTCAGTTTTGTAATAGCGACAGCTGAAAAAAAAAAAAAACTTATTGAAATTTCAGACAACATACAAAACTTCCAACTCAGTTTTTAATCTCTAAATGAAGAGTTAAATCTCCTACTTGAGATTTGTTCAGTCTGGATAAAAACTTGACTTTCACCTCACCAGGATTCTGCCATTTATTTAGTTACAGCTTTATGCAAAGACAAAGACGTTTAATATGGCAAAAAATATCAGATTAAGGCAAATATATGGACAAGGAACCTATATGCACAACATTCATTTTAATCACACAATCTGTCAGTTTACTCTCGCACTTGCAGCGAATATGCAAAAAAATAAATCCCGCCATATTCTCCAGGCACAATTTTTAATAGGGTAACATTATGAAGATGTCCGTGTCTAATCTCAAGCGTTACCTCAGGGTTCTGATCTCAGCATTTTCAAACAACACACACCAGGAGTCCCTGACAAAACCTTTTCTCCAGCACATTGTTTGCATAATATGTGAAGATTTTTAACAATCAGAGCCTTTTTTGGGTGCTCTGCTATCGAAACGTCATCATAGATGCACATGTGGTTTTGCTGATTTAATTTTAGGTTTGCTTAGAGTCTCGGCCTTGTTCGTCCTCCACTAAGGATGTTTCCAGTGGGGAAGACGGAGGCGCCGCCCGGGCCCATCTGTGTCATGTCACCCACTCTGCCTGCTGCTGCGCCGCCTGCATAAACACACACTGCTCTGGATGGACTCTGGGTCAGTTCATTCCTTCAACAACTTACAAACCCATTTCAAACCCATGCACGGTCATTTCACGCCTAACCCATAAGAAAACATCTTATGTGTTTCATTTTAGTTAGATTCTTTCATTAATTACGGAGAAACAGTCAAAAAAAATGTTGAAATATCATGTTACAGTTACATTAATTGTTTATTATGCTCTGTAAACGTTTAATTATACTTTATTGCTCTTTATTTTATTTCTTATTATTGATTTTCACAATTGACCGCCCACAATGACTGTGGAGAAACAGTTTTCCTGTAATGGTAAGTTATTTCTCCACCACTAGCACATTTAGCAGCACATACATAGGGGATGATTGACAGCGTTAAGACCCTCCTCCTGGCTCTGATTGGTTGTTTCGGACTGACAGCAGATGCATTTCTGCAGATGGCAGTAGGACCACAAGGAGAAGGCAGAGGAGATACATTTTTTATACTGATTTGCTGTCATGTTTCACTATTATGACATAGCTTTAATAAATATGTTATTAAAAAATTTCTTATAAAAATTACATCACGGTTGGGACATATCTAATATACATTTATATTCTACTAGGCTCATATCTTTTTAACTGCTTGATAGAAAATATGGGCAAAAATAAAAAGAGCAGAAGACAAAAGTTTTAAATTCACTGAATTGTAAAAAGCAAAAGAAAATATTTCCCTTTTGTTGTCCTACCACAACTCAATTCTCTTCATGCAAAGGCTCACTGAGTTTTGGAAGAACACAAAAATATATATAAGGGGATGAATCACTGCTGTCAAAAAATATAAAGTAAATACAAATTCCGAGAATTTCCTTGAACCGTTTTCTGTGAAATTACTTCCCTTCAGCTGTCGGATTGCACAGAATAACCTACATTAGAGCTCTTTCAAAACGGTTGCAAGATTTATTGCATTTCCTAACCCATCGCTCAGAAGCATTTCAGAACCTTGATCTATTAGAGATTGAATAGAGGATGTAGATGTCTTTTAAAGCATGTTTCTACACCATTAAGATTCATATTTCGAACGCAGCAGAAGTCACAATGAAAGCTCCATCAACGTGAAGGACAAGCATCCTCTCAGACATTAACGATAAAAAGCAATTCCTGAACCCGCGTGCCCAGCAGCGACGGCTCACAGTTTTCTCTTCCGACAGCTTTTGTGCAGACTCGTACATCTCAGAGGCTTTATGTGGCCAAGCTTCAGCTTTGCACATTTTTTTCATTTTTATTTATATATATATATAAAATAGCTTTTAGTCTCTAGGAGAAAACCAGGAGGCTCCAAGGTGTCACAGCACAGGAACAGTGTCTGTGAGTGTCGATGCCAGAAGCCTCTCAGGCCTACTTCACCTGGCAGCAGGACAAGATTGGATTTATTGATTGGTCCGTTTCTTGTTTGTGTCTTGTCTGCTTCCACGTTTTCGGAGGAGGATATAAGAGGAAACAGTGCGGTGCGGCCAGCCTAGCGTGACTACAGAAAAAAAAGAAAAAAAAAAAGAAAAAAAAAAGAGAAAAACACCTTCGTGGTGGTTTCTGGATTTCTGGTGTTATAAGGGTCACAGTGGAAGTGAAAATGGAAATGTAGCACTGTTGTCAAAAAATGCAGCCCAGCATTACAGGATTGTTTTTTTTTGTTGTTTTTTTATAAAGTGTCTCATTTTCAGGCAATTTAAAGGGGCCAGAGTTAAGTATTAAGAAACAATATATGAGGATTTTAGATTTCAGTTTTAATTCTCATATTTGAAACTGAAAGCTTACATAATACTGTTAAAATGAATCCTATTTTTCTCTCTTACCAATGTACAATAAATATAACTCAGATTTTCCTCCTTCAAGTCAGTTAGTAATAAGAAAATATTTCATATTTGATCAATACCAGAATAACCAGAAAATCATGTTTTTCTGAGATTTTTTTCTCACTTGCTTCAAATTTAGAAACGTACGTACACACCTTTGGTGTTGGGAATTAAAAAGTGGCTCTTAAACTTCATGACTTTACTATATTTTGGCTGTCCTTCCTCATGACAGTAAAAGTTTACAGTAATTGTTTAAATTCCAATTCAGAAATACTTTATTGATCCCAAAGGGAAATTAAATAATTCACAGTAATTCTTGGCTCATTTCTCAAGCCACTTTTGACAAATTTGGTGTTTTTCTCAGTGTCAGTGCTCATTTGGTTCAACTTCCTTATATCCCAAAATGTTGCTTCAACATTTCCTTATAACATTCTATATTCATGATGTCATTCCATCAATTTTAGTTTCTGAACACAAAACGGTTCTCCAAAAATTAAGCGCATTTTCACAAAATGTAAGGTTTTTATCCCCTGGTACATTTCCAAACTATAATCTGACATTTTATGTTGCTTTTGGAGCAATGGCTTCTTCCTTTCTGATTGGCCTTTCAACCCATGTTCTTACAGGCCTCGTTTCAATCTGAATAATGCATATTTTACTACAAAACACTTTAATTTCTGGGGCCTCTCTCTGGACATTTTCATGTTTTTTTTAATACTTATTTAATAATAACACCTTCAAGAAATTAATTTATGATTCTCTACAATTCTGTTTTTGACACTTTGTCAGATTTTCTTAGATTTTTCCTTGATTTCACACAAAGACTCTATATATTTGAGATGTTGCCTTGAAAACCATTCACAGATGAATCCCTAGTTACCTCAAATACTGTGACTTAACTTATTGGAAATTTACAAAGCTACAAAATCCTCATCTTAGCCGTTACAAATTACTGAAAACACTATAATCTCTGTGCATTAACACGTCTAGTTTAGTAAAGCAATAAATATTTATCTGAAAAGTTTGTCCCGGTCTTCTGACATTAGGCAAATATGTAGAAATAGTCTTGGTAATCCAACCAAACCTAAAGTAAGTTTGGTTGGATTTAATGTCAGAGAGTGAGGAAAAGAAGCCTTGGTCCCGTATGTTACGCCGAACGTCAAAAAGTATGACAGAATGCACAACGCCACAAAGAGGCTCTTGCATATCTTAATCAGTTAAAAGGAGACATACTCAGTCATATCAGATGTACAAATCCTATAAATGTAAGCCTTAGTCCCCTGCTTAGTTTGAAAACAGCGTCTCTGAGACAGTGTGTCATTCACAGAGGCGGTTGTGTGTGTGTCTGATGTGTGTCCTTACCGTGCCCCACCACAGAGCGTCAGCGTACGTGTCAAACTCCTTGTTGAACTCTTTTTCCACAAGATAGACCAGGAAGGAGGAGAAGATAAGCACCAGGAACCCGATGTACCAAGCAGTCACCAGCTCCTGCAAGCAGACGTTGGAGCAATCCAGAGTTAAGAGAGAAAAATTTCCTTTTACGCTCCAAGACCTTTAATTTTGTGCTTTGATAGGAAAGTGGCAAACAGTCCCTGAGGGATTATTAATTGTTTGCAAATGGATAAAAAAAGCTTACAGTAATTGAGATTTTTTTTTTTTTAGAAAATAAATAGGCAGAAACAAAACAAATGGACATCATAGGCTGTGATCCTGTAATGAGGTATTCACAAAATGAATCCAAATAAGTCTCCAGCCTAAACAAAAGGATTACATTTTTAAACCAGATAGTATTGGAATTATGGTGACATACATCCTGAGAATGTGTTATCGCTTCTTCTTTCATCAATTGTGAAAAAAATTATATATATATATTTTTTTTTATCGATTTCCACAATCGATAAAAAATAATAGTCAGATTGGTCTCATTCTAGCGCTGTGACATGTGATGATTAATCACTATGCTTAACTTTCTAAAATTGAAATGTAAACATGAAGCTTCCAAAAAATGTAAGGAAAATGTTTTTATTGTCTCAAACTAAGAGTCTGAAGATTCTCAGTTTTCAAAAGAAGTCATTTAATTTCAAAAATTAATTTAGAAAAACTATAACCTCAGTGGGAGGACAGTTCATCGTTGCATTAAGTAGGATGCATGCTATTTTGGTTTTGTCCAAAATTTGCAGCTGAGCACAGCAGTTTGAAGCTTTTCGCTCAACTCTGAGCAGCACAAGGCTGCTCAACGCGCTGCTGTGAAATGAGCAACTCTCTGCAAGACGCACTTTTCAGATATTAGAATAAAATCAGCCGAAAATTAATGCACACAACTTTTACTTGTAAAACTTGGATCTTTTTCTATTGGCTTCCATTTTATGTGAGACTATTTCAGTCTATCAAGGTGGCTCTAGTGACAACAAAAAAGAAGACAAAGCTAGATAGTCTGAATGCATTGTGTACATTGTACACAATGCATTGGAGCAGAAATGGAAGTCACAACGGGATTTTTCGTAAATCACTTTTACTTGCGTGCTTGATGTAAGGCTGTTTATGTTCCGTGCTCAGTGTCTTTTCCTGTTAATAAAATTGATCTATCATGTACTTTTAAGAAGATTATACTTGCACACATACGGTGCTGGCACTTAAGAGGGGAATGTAAATACTTTCTCCATGTGTAGCGATACTTCATGCGGATTACACCAGCAATACATTAAATATTTATACACTTAATTCATTTTTATATATGTTGTTACATTAATAAATGCTCTGGGTTGTACCTTTCAGTGTGTTCTCACTCCTCTTTAAAACGATGTAAACAAACTAGACACGTTTCAAAAGCCAAACCCTGACTGAACACGCATAAGTGAAAAACAGCATAAATTGCTCCCTGGTGGTGCTTAAGTGACACAACAAGAACATTTCAACACCGATGTGCAACAAATCACCACATCCCAAAGTGGGATGGAAACGACAAATGGAAAAAGAAAGAAAGAAAAAAAGGTAACGTAGACATCCCACCTTGCTATGTGCATAAACTACAGATCCCAGCAGCTTCCAGGTCCCTCCCCTGCGGTCCATGCGCACCATGCGCAGGATCTGAAGAAAGCGAAGGCTACGCAGTGCAGAGGTGGCAAAGACGTTGCCCTGGCTACCAGCTGAAACCACAGCAACCGAGGTGATAAGTACGATGATGTCTGGGGAGTAAAGCGGTGAAAATTAAAGGTCACGGGAAGCACAATATAGGCAACAGGAACTGGTTTCTACATCCAACCAGGCAGTCATCTATCTCATTTAAAAACAGCTATTGATTCATGAAAAGTTGGTTTTTTTTTTTTTTGTTTTTATTTCTATTACAGTGTTTACTGCTACTCTGATTAATGGTTTATGCGGCACAGATAAAGTTGCAAATAAAGTCAGCAGAACTTT
Source organism: Poecilia formosa (assembly GCF_000485575.1). NCBI lineage: Eukaryota > Metazoa > Chordata > Actinopteri > Cyprinodontiformes > Poeciliidae > Poecilia > Poecilia formosa. The sequence continues at coordinate 736,183 of NW_006799979.1, read as the reverse complement.
ACACTCTAACAATTTTCCTGCATGCAAATTTGTGAGCATTTAAACTCTATTCTGAATAAATCCAGTGTAACATAAATATTTTCAAGCTGCATCTTTGGTGTGTTTTCGTATTTATCATCCTATTAGACTCACCTATGACACAGAAGGGTTTCCTGGCAAAGCGGAGGCGGCCCTGCCAGCCTCGGTATCGACAGCAGCAGCCAGCGCTCCATATCCTGATGATGTACTCAAGGCCAAATACTACAATCATCACAAATTCCTTCAGGACACACACACACACACACACACACACACACACACACACATACACACACACACGCGCACAAACACAACTTTAAATAGTCACAGAAAAGGAAAAAAAAGGAGTCCAGAAGAAATAAAACTGAAAAAATAGGTTCATTGCAAACAAATATACATCATAAACATGAGTTTTCTAATAGTTTCTAAAGAATTAAATGTGATTTAAGTCTTTTCAAAACTCTTCTTGGAGAGCAGTGGAGTTTTTGAAATGGTTTCAAGATTATTTAAGTTTCAAAAAATTTAATTCTGGATTAATTTGTGTCCTTTAAAAAAAAAAAAAAAAAAAAAAAAAAAAAGTCGCAAACTGTGAAAAGTTGTGACCCAGAAATTAATAAATTAGATCAGGTTTTGTCTAAAAGGTTATTTTAAACATTTAAAAGGTGAGGGTTCAGTCGTGACAAGAAGCAGCTTTAGTAGCTTTTTGTCAAAACAGAATCCAAATGAACTAATCACAGTAAAAAAAAAAAAAGAAAAGTTTATTCAAGTTCATTTAATTCGAAAACATGAATCTAACAACAAATCCTGCAACTGATGAAAGCACAGTGGTTAAAAAAGATCTTTTTATTGGCAAAAATAACTGCACATACTGACTAAATGGACACATGCGTGGCAATTACAAATCAAAACCAGGAGTGGGAAAAGAAACTCACTGGGAACAGACTGCAATATAAAACAGGAGGTAACTGCAACCTGCACTATATTCACACTAAATGTACACATAACCAGACTCCTTATGAAATACCCACAGACCCACTGAAACAATGCAACACAAAAAAGCAACAGGAGAAATGTTTAAATTGCATCATCATAAATGACGAAATCTGGTAAAAACATATAAGTGGAAGGCAGGAAAACCTGCCGAGTTGTCGCTAAAATTCAGATTTGATTGACAGAAGGAGATATAATTTAGTTTATGCATTCAATTAAACTCTGCTGCAGATTCATGGCTTTTGTTTGGCAGATGGATTACTCCTTTAATCACACATAAGCACAAGTTAAACTCATTTGGGCGAGTGTAATATTGATTTTACCTAGCAGTGGAGCTTCATCAACGTTCATTACAGGCCTGGGTGTGCGGAATCAGCAGTCTATTGCTGCTGTGAGCGTCATTAACAAACACACAAACTTAGAGGATGGTAACACAGTTTCAGTGAGTATTCACACTCACACCAAATGTGATTTCCTGCAGCCACTGTGGATAAAATCTACGTACTGTACGCACGCCCCTGATGATAACTGGTAAATCTAAGTGGAAAAACAAAGTCAAATCTTCCTCTGAAGGAGAATAATTCAGGTGCATAACATCCCTGAAAACTATTTTGTGGAATCGACATTTGGTTTACTAGCTGGTCTGTGTTTTTGTGAAGCGGTCCATCAACATGGCTCATCTTGACTTGGATGTCTTTGGCATTATTCTATACAAAAAAAAGCTCCAAATTTGTCTGAGATCATTTCTAAATCCTGTGAAAAGCCGTATTCAAGTCATCCTAGACATTTTTATTTTTTAGTTCCATTTTCCCTTCTGAAAAGTTTGTTTGTCCGTTGAGTTCATGTTTTAGGTAAAATTAAAAGTGAAGAGACCTATTCTGGTCCTGTTTGACACTGTAAGAGTCTGCATTTCTCATATCCAGTGTATACGCTTCACACAAACCTCTGAATATGGCAAATTACAGCCTGAACTGTGAAATTATCTCATTAAACTAAAAAAAAACCCCACAATATAGCTAATCGAGGACTACATTTTCCTCGCTTTACCGTCAAAATTTAATTCTGGACATCGTCTTATTCTGAAAATAAGAACCCATTAGACATCAGAAAGGTTCAATCTTTCACCTTCTGTGTTAGGCAAACACATTAATTACTAATAATCTCCCTTTAATGATACCTTTATACATTATTAAGTAGGCATGCGCCCTCTGGTTGTCACGTGTTGGTTTAATGAACCAGTCTGTGTGGAAGTGTGTGTCAGTCCTACCAGGATGAGCAGGCAGTGCGAGGAGAATTCCTGGTGAGCAGGGATGGTGGAGAACACCGAGAGAACCAGGCAGCCAAACACCAGGATGAAACTGTGGAGACAAGGCACGCATCGCACATGAACGACAAACATTTAGTCTCCGAATAACGGATTCGGCCTCATTAGTTACAGTGTTGCACCCGTCTGCGGGGATAAATATAGAACACGTCTGCTCCAGCAGGCTGCACCGAGGACGAGCAGAAGCTGTTTGGAGCGTCGTTGTTATCATCAATCAAAGCCCAACTTAAGAGCTTCCAGCTTCACTAATCCTGCTTTTATTGCTGTTGGTGAAACAACTGTGCCTATTCAGACAATGCCCCAAACGCAGTAAAAAAGCAAAAAAAAAAGGGAACTTATTGACAGCAACATGAGCTGAACGAGTGGCTGACACAGAGCTGCAGGATCTAATTGCGGCGCGCCCTGGAGAAACGGTATTTGTTATGGCAAATTACGCGCCCAAAAGGGAGAATCGGAGTGAAAAACAAACTGTGACGATCGAGTTGGGGAGTCAGCAAAATCACATCAGCAGGCCCGTCCTCGAGTAAGACATTATGTTAAAATCCACACTGACTCTTGCCTGGTTGGCTTGGCGGTTTGAAACTCTGAAACTACACTGCAAAAAACACAAAATCTGTGCATAGCAACCCCAGTCTAAGAGCAAGATTTCAGAGCCTTAACATCGATTAAGTCTAATCCACGTGAGTCAACTGTGTCCAAGGTTCATCCATCTAGCAGTTGAATTGAGGGATGCTGAAGGATTTAGACAAACTCCTTGTTCATATTTGTCCAATGCACCAGTCCAACATGACGGACAGCAGGTACTGTGTTCTTGGCTTTAAAAGCTCCAGTGATTCATCTAAATGTTGTTCTAGTCACCATCACCAACCAGCTGAAGTTTTGTCTCGTCTGTCCACCAGACGTTTGACTTGCTTGGCTGCGCACTTTGAAAATGCCTCGATTCTGAGATGTACTTTGACTGGTTGATTGAAAGGCGCTGAACAGTCATAAGTCAAATACAACAGCATAAAATATCGCTTCAAATTGAACACAGGCTGCTCCGGTCTCCACTTCACCAGATTGAATCTGAAGCCTCCTCATTGTCTGGCTGCTGCCCATTAAGCAAAACAGTCATCTGGTAAGTTTCTTAATTAGCAAACAAATTCAAATTCATAAGGAAGTTTTCACACAACATATGCACTGGCTAGCAGCCTCAGTAGGGTGTTTTTCCTGTGTACTTCTCTTCTGTTATTTTCTTTTTAAACACCATCTGTCTTTCTGATATTAATGGTCTCATTTCAAGTGTTTCTTTTCCATACAAAATGTGCTTCAGTCTCCCTCTTGTCTCATTTGAACAGCCTCTCCATCTTATCTTTTCTGTATTCTCTCTAACTCTGCCTTCTTTCTGTCTGGACTCTCAGTTACCAACCTCCCTTCTTCCTCTGTTTAAGTCACATTTGTGTCTCTGTGAAGCTTCCAGCCATCACTTTGTATTTTTCTCCCCTCTGGCTCAGCTGCATGACTGATGCAGCCATTCATTTTCCACGGGCTTCAGAAGAAATATGAAAAGTTGCGTGCAGCAGAGCATGTTCCTGTGGCTGTGGGGAACGGATGATTCGAACCCCGCATTTGAATCTGCTGGTGATTCTCGTTTTGAAAGCCGTCACCCAAACAGGCAGCGGAGACCTGATTTGCAGGTTTTAGCGCGACCTGCGCGACTCGGGTAAGACTCGAGCCTGACCTTTCACCTGTGTGAGATTGAAAAAAATAAGCTGCGCTTTTCGTTTGGAGATTTTCAACTCAAAAACAGCCAGGAAAAAAAGGGAGGGAGTTGATCCTGTCCTAACGTTTCATGCATACATATATATATATATATCAAGTGGAGCATCCTCTTTGCTTGTGGAAATAAATCAACAAGCACCTTGACACTAATCAATGAAATTCTGATTTCCACACTGTTGGACAGGATACCTTTAAAAAAAAAAAAAAGTGAATGCCACCTTATTTACCTAATCAAGTTTTGAGATTTTTCAGATCTTGAAAGGCGCCTGTCTTTTTGAAATGCATTTCAAAATTTAACCAAAAACAGGATTTCAATGGGGCAGAAAAACCCTCTCTGAGGTTCGCCTCAACTCGGCCTGTTGATGATGAGGAAGGTTTTGTTTTAGAGGCGTGAATAGAAGAAATTCAGATCCAAGTTTTAACAACCGATCCATAACTCTAATGGATTCAACACCAAAATCAAAGACAGGATTTTTAAACTGTCTTAAATGGAGAAGATAACACAATTAAAAAAAATTAATTAATTAAAGGTGCATTTAAAAGCAAGTTTGTGACCTGTAGAGGCAAGTCTGATTACCAGCGATGTGCAAAAAAACCCAAAAGAAAAGTCTTTTAGTACATTATAAAGAAAGCATGACCTACACTGATGCTTAATTACTAAAGCAAAAATAGTTAATTGAGTGATAATTTAATAAATTGCACTGTTGTGTCTATGCATGAAACAGCAGCTCGGCGCTTTTTAAAGTGCGGCGCACATTTTAAGGACTTATTGAAACCAAATAGCACAGTGGATAAGTGCACAGGTGAATAATCCTGCTGGCGCTCGTGTCGACCTTCAAAACGTGTTTCATCAAGGTTTCAGCTGCAATTATTCCTCTGCGCTCGTTTGCTTCTGTGCAGATTTCAGGGCCACCCTTTGTTTGGGGAAAAAAAGAAAGAAAAGATGAGCAAATGAACAAAAACAAAAATGAATACTAAAAAGTCTGATGAAAATATGGAGAATCATTCTGGGGGTCAGAGGCCTCTTGTAAAAAAATCAGCCCATCATCTGGAAGAGAATGGATCCTCCAAACGCCGTTTTCAGGCTTTATGAATAATCACAAAAACGCTTCATTGATGATAGTTTCAAAACATTCTGAATTCGATCCTTTTTATACTCTAAATATTTTTTCTCTCTCTTTGTGAAAGACATAGAAATATTAGGAAAAAAAAAAGTACCTGCCATATAAGCGAATGACCTTTTAGCGAGCAGAGACTGGAACTGTAATATCTGTCATCGGATGGTTGTGTTCGGACACGGTGATGGAAAAGTGTTACATCTGGGATCACTGAGCTGTCTGGGTGATGTTAAATGATGAGAAACACTTCTGTCTGCAAACCTCGGCGAGGTTTCTACTTTAGCATCTTATCTGTTTTGGAAACGCTGCTTTGTCCACTTCCATCTTTCAGGTTTTTGCAGAGAGAATTGTTCAGTGAGGGCAAACGGGAGTAAGAAAAAGCATCTATTGATGTGAGCAGGTGACAAATAGTCAGAAGTGTCATTACATTGATTATCTTTAGGAGATTTAGATGCATTTTCTGTCGTTTACAGACATTATTGGCCTCTGGTTCTGAAAAACGATCGGGCGGTGGCAGATATACGTTTAGCCTTCTCATTATTATCATTATGTGACAGTCGGTCGTTCCTTTCATCAAGGGACAACAATAAAGAAAGAGTCATTAAAAGGGAAATGTAGATTATTTAAGTCAGTTACCGAACAACAAGCCGGTAAAAGAAGGTTTTACAGAAAGCCACAACAAAGTGTCTGTCAGCTGAAGCTTAAATATTGCTCATCCATCTCAATATAATTTCATATTCACCATTCCAGCCATCCTAGATCAGGCTGTTCCTTCAAAAATATGTGAAACACTTCCTGGCAAAGCTAAGGTATGCACACTGTACGGGTTGGCAGAAACCAAGACAGAGGACTTTGATATCAGGATGAAGAGAAAAAAAATATATCTTTTTTTTTTTTTTTTTTTTTAGAAAAATGTGAGAAACAAGCTAATCACATTCAAAGGTAAGAGCTCAGCGAGTGAACGAAACATATTTATCCCGACATTTCAGGACAGTTTTCCCACCACCTGCAACTTTGTGCACAGACGACTTTGTGCTGTCGAGATCGATGATCCTTGTTCCTTGTGGCCCGTACAGGAAATGTTCCGGTTTAGGGCAGAGGTCTCAAACTTATTCTCCTCATTTTGTGCAATAATCAGGACTATGAATGTTCTCGAAGGGTCGGTAGAATGTATCGATAAAACTATCCTTTAACGAACTGCTAAATGTCACCAGTTTGTTCATGGATTTTATCAATACATTCTGGCATTTTAGCAGACGAAACATTAATAAACAACTGTGTCTGCATAGGTACTGCTTCAAATGAAATAACATTGAACTTCTTTTCACATTGATTACGACTGTTTGTGTGACTTTTTTTTTTTGCTATGAATATCAGTGATTTTTGTGGTGCAATACTTTGTAATATTTGCGCTTACGTAAGACAATAAATGTGACTTGTGGTCCGTGCGCCACGTTGGTCACGGACCATAACTTCACATCAAGCAAGGCTGAGGCAGCAGTAGAGAAGGAGTAAGAAATACTGTCCTGATAAACTCACAAATACGAGTGAGCGACAAAAAGTGCGGGAATCTGAGTTTTGGTGAATTCCTGCAAAAATCACCAAAAAAAAAAAAAAAAAATGAATGGAGAAACTGATTGATGTGATGTGCAGATAAAAACTGCTTTGATTTGATCGATACAGTTATACTTAAAGCACAAAGCACAACTAATGAGATGGCCACTTTGTGTGGTTATCAATGCTTGCGAGGGCAACGAAACCGATCTCATCCAGAGGGGACACAGAGATGTGGTGGCACCAACTGGATAAATCAAGCTCCTTACAGGGAAAGTTCGAGGAAAACATCAGCTGCTTATAGCTTCTGTTAACAGAATCCCACTTCAACAAACTCAACTCTGCCAAGGCGTGTGTTAGGATCCAAAACGTAGCGCAGACGCCAGAGGAAATGACACTGACGCAAAGCAGAAGGTAAAAAAGTTTAACAGCTGTTTACCGACGTTGAGGAAATTAACTGTTCACATAACATTTGCTTTGGACGTGCCTCTCGGTTTAATTACCGTTTCCGCGAGACGTGCGCCGTCAGGCCAACTCGCGGCCGCGCCGATGCTCGACAGGGCCACGCTGACGAGCTGCAGGTGTTGGAGGGAGAGGCGGCCCCAGGGCCCGACTACTGCAGCCGTAATGTTGATGAATGGGGTCCAGCAGAGAAACCCATATACAGTGAAAAAACCCACAGCCTTCCCTCCAACAAGCTGACAAAGGAGTCTGAAAAGCATGAGCAGTGAGATTTAAGTGTGTGAGTAATCAGCTCCCTGGAGACTCGGAGGCTGAGCTTTACAAGGAATCATTACAAGTATCTTAAAATGGAAACGAAATATGGGACAGAAACCGGTCTGCACCGTGAAACCATTAAGAAAAATAAATAAATAAAAAAAAGCTCCCGACTCAAGGAGCGAGAGCACTTTAGCCTCGATCTTAGCTTTGATATACTGTAAGTGTCAAACAATGGAGGTGGAGGAGATGTGTTTATTGTGGGATTTGCTGTATATATATAATCTGGATGTAATCGAAATAAACTGTTTAGGAGGCAGGACATTTTCTTTCTCAATGGACCAAAGTTTAGTTGTATGCATAGCCAATTTTCCATTAATGTCTTTGTAATTATCACAGCTTATTAAAATTATTGTAAGACCCCAAAAGAGGAGGCAAAAGAAGAGAAATTAATGGATTTTGTTTTTACAAAAAAGAAAGAAAGAAAAACAAAGTCTTTGACTTTTAGTGGCCATTTAGTTGAATGGTTTTCATGTGTGATTCATTTTCAACCTTATTGCAGATGTTATTTATTTTATCAGTTTCTTGCTTCAATTGTATTCTCAGCAGGCAAAATCCATGACTCGTGACACACCTTTCGGTATTTTCCCCCTCAAGAAATGCCAGCTGCAACTCAGGTGGATGTGGATACGTTTCTTTTCTTTCTTCAACAATGTGAGGTGGATTTTACTTCTGAAACATCTACATGGACACATAAGATCAAATGTTGAGCGCAAAGCAAAAATAATGCAACCGACCCTGGGGGTCAAATGACTTAGTTTTACACAACTCAGTAGGACTGAAGTTTAAAAAACATAAACTAAAAGTTTAGGCGTAATTTTCATCATTTAAGATTAAAACTTAAGTGATGAGATTCAGTCTGATTCAGTCTCGTCAGACTGTCAGTTCCCGAAACTACACACACACACACACATACACACACACAAATGCATTTGTGGTCAGGCAACCCTGCCGGACCCCACACACAGTAAAAAAGTCATGGGGCCGACCCCATGTCCTAAGACCATAGGAGGGTCCAGAATGATGGACCCTCCTATGGATTTCATGTTCTTCATGACAAATTGTAGGAGGTTTTCTAAATAAAACATCTCCATAACTTTACCTCCGATGCTTCATGATATCTTCAAGGAACTGCAACAATTAAACGGAAGCTAAATTACACTAAATTATGTTCAAGGAAGTGAAGTGAGCTAAAAATCAGTATCATCACCGATTCATTGTTCTTCCACCATTTTGCTCTAGTAGGTGTTCGCTTATCACATAAAATATCAGTAAAATATATAAACTTGTGGTTGCAATGCAGCTTCATACAAAATACTTCCAGGGTGTACAAATGCGCTTGCAAGGCACTGTAATACGCACAGACAAGATAAGTCAGTGTGCATTTTTGATACGTTACATTTTTAATAAGCAATTGAAGGAAATAATGTAAGAATATAAAGTTTTCCCAGATGATGCCGTCTCTACCATTATCTGTTTGCCCGTTTTTTGGGGGTTTTTTTTCCCAGTGCCAACCCTGCAAACTCTACACCAACAGAGAGGGAGGGATGGAAAACCGAGAAAGAGAATACGTAAAAGCCTCATGATGTTCGAAACACCCGAGCGCACAAAGAGGAGCAGCGGAGGACTCCGCAGTGGCACAAAGAGTGGAACGCTGAATCCTTTGAATCAAAATGACGGAACATTACCGGAGTGAGATCAGCGGGCCCTCCTGGATGAAAGCAGCCCAGTCATCAGAGGAAGATAAAGGGCGAGCTCGGCTATAAATAACACGTCTCTCTTAAGGTTTGGGTCATTATATTAGTGCATCAGAGATAAAGCAAGATATGAAACAAAATTAAAAAAAAATAAATAAATAAAGAAAGAAGGGCCGGACAAGCTGGGAGGACCAACAGCGTAACCAGAGTCTCCTTTCCTTTCATCTGCTTCACTCACTCATCTTTTACACTTTGGATCCATAACAACCACCGCCGCCATCGATCCCGTAATCAATTCTGCTCTTATGTTGCTTTGTTGGACTGCTACTAACTCCGCTATGCTTGATTGTTGAAGCAGCACAGAGTCAGGAGGAGACCCGGAAAAATAAAGAGTCAGGGGACATGTCAGATAGAGAGGAGGTTAAAAAAGAATCAGAGGATGGATTAAAGGCTAATTTCTTAGTAACTTTGTTTATCCAGAGGAGAGCAGTTTCTTACCTGATGATGGTGGCCGTAAAACATAAGGGTTTTATTTCTAAGCAACCACATGACCAAACCGAGCCGGGTGACGTCAAGGTGCAGATCTGGGCATAAAGGCCAAGACTATGAAATTTCTTTTCTTTTTTTTTTTAACCTACTAAAGTTGTGTGTTCAAAAGGTCATGAGCTGGAAGACACAACAGATTACCTTGTTTAGAAAAGATGAAGGGTTGGTGCATTCATCCCACCAACCTGTTGCTCCTGATAGGAATGTGTTAATTTTTTTTAAAATAAATCCATCCTCTATGAACATTTCCACATGGGTTACTTAACAGTGAGTTTTTATTGTGTGCATCAGTTGGTCAGTTATTATTATTTTTTTTTATATGTGTGCAGATATATATTAGTTTGGTTGTTTATACATTTCAGAGGGTGGTAAAGTACTCAAAAATTGCAATACAGGGTAACACTTTATTTGAAGGGGTGTGCATAAGACTGACATGACACTGTCATAACATAAAGAAGTCTTTATGAATGTTTATGACAGTTGTCATGAAGTGTCATTCAGTAAATAATGACACTTTTAATGCAAAGTTGCTCTAAAAGTTGCATTAAAAATCCATTAAAAATGCCAACTTTGCATTAAATTATTCTAACTTACAAAATCATGCAAAGTTGGCACTTTTAATGGACTTTGAATGCAACTTTTAAGAGAACTTTGCATTAAAAGTGTCATTTACCAAATGACACTTCATGATAATCATAAACATTCATAAACACTTCTTTATGTTTATGACGGTGTCATGTCAGTCTTATGGACATCCCTTCAAATATAGTGTTACCCAATAAAGTAACTATAACACTATTTCAACATATTTTTACTCAAGTAAAAGCAAGAAGAAATGACTCAAAAAGTATTTGGTAAAGAACTGCCCAGTCAAGTACTGAGTAACTGATCAAAACATCAGTCATTTAATATTTAAAAGATAAGATGGAAAAAATACAAAGTTATGTGAAAATGTTGGTATTTTATCGAGCAAAATGAAAGGAAGTCATGTAAATAGCTACAAAATATTAAAATTAGACAAAATAAATGTTTTGAATCAGTTTCTTTCAATATAGAAACTAACAAAAACTGCGGGTGTGTGTCTGTGTGTGGTGAATTTTTGAAGAGCAAACTTGTTTTGACCAATCAGCATCCAGAAATTTTACTCAAACTTAAACACAAGATGCCAATTGTTTGTCTGTTTCAGTGAATTAGTTATGCAAAGAGGATAAGTTAAAACAGGAGCAATATCTGTCACAATGTCGTGTTTTTGGACGATAGTCATACATTTTGTTATGAAATGAGTTTCATGATCTTTAAAGTTGTACATCACAATAAAGTTGAATAATCTGGATTTCCGGTGTTCAAATTATATAAAATATGACATCAACCGCCATTATAAAATGGACAAAATGCTGACTGAAATATGGTTTTCAAACATTTCCTGAAAACCTCTGCTTTTTTTTTTTTTTCTTTTTACATTTTTGGTGCTAGATTATTTATGTCTGTCAAATTCTGCTACCTTTGGCATGTTGCTTAGATTTAACCAAAAAATCTGTCTTCATTGCAAGCTAATAAAAACACTGTTTTCACTGGAAAGTCCATTTGCGAAAATCTTAAACACCTGTGAAGAAGAGCAGAGTGACCCACATGCATCAGAACAATTGGCGTGTAAAGGCAGTGACTCATTAGAAATCTGCCAGCTGAAGAAGCAGCTGTTTGTTTTCTTCTCCAACATCCAGGGGCCATGTGATCGCAGCGAAGAGAGATGGGTGGATGGAGTGTGTGGAGGAGAGTGGAGAGGAAGAAAGAAAGAGAGCGGAGCCGGAGAGAAGCCAACTTTCCATGATGATGCTTGAAGCTGGAGACGGGTGACGGGTGGAAGAAGAGTCGGAAAACTCTGAGTGCGTGTGTCCTCGCTAACTAGACACAGACTGACATGTTGGTGAGGAAAGCAAACACCTAACAGGCTCACGAAAACACTGACTTACACACACACACACACACACACACACACACACACACACACACAGGCACACGCAGAGACCATCCGTACATCAGATTCCGATCAGCTACCCGTTTTGGGACTAAAACCAGTCCAGGACTCTTGTTCAGAGAGCTGTGCAGCAGATGTCAAAAAACAAAAAAACAAATGGAACGTGGAAGAAGTTCACGTGACAAGAATGCAGTTTGAATTTAATATACTTTCTAAAATTAGATCCCTCTTGAACCCAGTTAGCCTAAAGCAAAAACTAAAAAAAGAACAATGACTGTGTTGGAGGAGGAGGAGATTTCAATCTGTTGCCTTCAAATTAAACAGGATCATTTCATTTCTTAGACATCGTTGCATAAACACACTGCTTTAAAGTCAAACCTCTGAGTCAAGGCACAGCATTAACATTTCCACACAGCTGACACCCTCACCGTTTTACAGTAAACTCCGCTGGACGTCGTCCCCCGCCTCCCCGCCTCGTAGTCGAAACACTCGACTCTTTCCACTTAACTTTGCTACCAATATTGTGCATTGATGTCAAACTTTACACTTTCTGTGCCAAAGGAAATCCACTGGCTTTATGGGCAGCCTTGATTAATGCCACTTAGCTATGAGGCAGGACCGAGTGCATGTAGGCTCATTACTCAGACTGAGCTGCTGGAGTCCAAATTGAACAATGATCGAATAAGTGCTGTGGTTGTGCAGCTTGTTAAGCTGATATTAAAAAAATGGATCGTCAGGAATCGGGGCCTTGCTGGCCATATTTTATAATGTCTATCATTTATTGAGGATGTTATAGGTGCCCTTTGCTTTTTCTTTGAAGTAATTTAACACAGTACAGTGAAATTATAACTGGAAAGTGTTTTTATTTTGTGTTTCATGTAGAGATAAAGCTGAACTACAGTTGGACATCCAATTAAAGGTTTAGTTCTTAGTTCTTGCATTGCTGTCTAATCTTTAACAAAGGAAGCTTGTTAAAGGTAACAAAAAAAATGCAACCATCATATCCAAACGTCGAAATATGCATGTTTTTGTAAATTTTGTATGTTTTTACTGCTCATATTTATTTAGTCTCTTATGAATTTATTTTTTTTTTTACTTCAGCATCAAATAAAATCTACTCGAGAATTTTATGCAGAAAAGATTGGCGATTTAATTTTATTCTTTCCTTAAAATTAAGTATGCCTATGTTGCATATTGGCATGTTGGCAAAGTTCAGGACCTTAGATGTGTATAGGTACACATCTAAAAAGGGATATTTAAATCACACTATTTCACATTCAGCTTTAAAATGCAAATTGAATACCATCCTATGACTAGATGTTGCTTGCTTGTTTGCCAGTGAGTTTGCAGATACCATAGAAATGGACAATTGAATACAGCTACAGATTAATTTTAATCACTCTTAATTTCTCTGATCAATCTAAACGTTTTTTAGCTGTAATAATAGCACAGTTGTGTCTTTAATTTTTTTTTTCCATTGGAGTTAGCTCCATATTTTAGTGATCATGAGATGTCAGTAAAGTTCATGTGCGCATAAAGGCGAGTAACCCAATAATTATGACAATGTAGCGCATCTACGCAAGTCTCTGCACGAGCAAAGGTTGACACATCGATACAGCTGATAAGCAAAATAACGATTTCAAGGAAAAACGACTTAATGTCTCTGAAAAAATCCCCAAAGAAAAACAAAAGTCAAACCAGGTTACATCCAAATTTGATTCTAAAGTCTCAAATTGAATAAAACCTTTGGAAAGTTTCATGCTTTTATTGGAGCTCTGGCAGCAAAGAGCATACAGAATCAGCAGTTGAGATGAGCTGGCAGCCGGACGGTGTTCGATTCATGCCCAGCGGCTCAGTCCCTGTGGTTACCCAAACCAGCCGGGGTGAACGTAGCCAGTGATTGGCACATGAAGTGGAACTGAACTTCTCTTCTGCTTTCAAACAGCAGAAACTAAACCCAGTGATGTTGTTTTTCTGTCATGTTCCACTTGCTCAATTGCATTTCAAGTTAAATATTTATTTTTGCAAACTAGACGACGACTTGCTGAACAGAGATTGGTACCAAATGTGAGTATTAGTCATGCTGTCGGGCAAACCTTTGAAAGACAGTCGTGTTTGGAGAGGCAAGAGTTTAATAGAGGATTCTTCGTGATGGTTTCCTCTTGACTCTCCTATTTTTTTAACCGTTTACCTCCATTGTCACAGGTGACAAAAACTCTTTTTCTCCTCTTGTAGATTGTGCTAGCTCTATCTCCATGCATTTCAGCAGACGTCTGTCTGCGTGTTTCCTATCTATAATTACACACCTGGTCAATCAGCGAAGTCGTAATGCTTGTTATTGTGTACCAGCGTCATTTTCTTTTCTTTTTTATTTTTTTTTTAGTTCACTTTTTATCTGGAGTTCATTTTCTCATTCATGCAAAGTTCTGCATCAATATTATTTAATAACTACTCCCTCTATTTGGGGACTGACAACCTGTTACCTCCAAACTGCAAAGTAGTTTTAGTTCAGTTTTAGTTTTTTGGTTTAATTTTATTTATCTTTTTATCCATAAGCTAACTATAGTTGTGTATCTTTTTACATTATTGATTTAATAAAAACTGAAGAAGAGGGCTGAACAGAACAAAAAAGCTGATAAACATGTCCCTCTTATCGTTAGCAGCCGCCAATGTTACTAGTATTTAGCATCAAATGGCCTAAAAAAAACAACAGACAAACTTGTTGGTTTTAACTTTTTTTTTCTGGAAGTAATGTGGTGAGAATCGCACAAAGGCATAGACCTATCTGTGCTGAGCTTTGCAACCATGACAACTGATCATATAGGCTACAGAACCACAAATGAGATGCAACATAAAGTACTGGATCCAGATCTTGTGTTTTTCTTGCTGTACTCTCATTTCTTTGCCTGGCTGGCATAGCTGCACAGAATCGCACACGCATGCTCAGGACAAAGTCAAGAGAAAAAGAAAGGATCAATGTTTCACAAACCATCAATGGCATTTCAACTTTAAGCAATGACATCTACAGATCAGACTGTTTAATGCTGAAGAAACAAATAGCATAGCAAAGGAACTTGATGATGAGCTAGTAAACATCCATCCAACCATTTCATACTCATTTCGTATCGGGTTTATGAGAGTGCTGGTGTCTCCAGCAGACACCGGCGATGAAGTGAGAGAGACACAGAGCAGGTGACACTCTGTGGTTACCTTATGGGTACATAGAGTGCCAAATGCTGATGAATGGCTCTGAATGAAATGTCAATTTGCTACCATTAATGTCAACTGAATAATAGTACAGTTGGCTGAAGTGTTCAGGTTCCCATCTCCGGAGTAAATCATCAATGGACAGCCATGACAGGTCATCATGGGCGAGTCTTAATACCCACACTTTTGGTGGTAAGATTGCTAAACATACTCAGTTTTCATACAGTCTAGCTCAAAAACTGCATTCCTGTGGCGTTGTCTTTGTGCCGCCAATATAAGTGTGGAGTGAAACTGACGTGAGCGCATATACGCTCCACTCCGACATTCCAGGGTCTAAAGTATGGAACACCAAGACGGGTAAAAAGGCATTACGTTTTGTGAGTCTTTCATACGTAAAGTGAGTTGTATGTATGCAAAGTACAGAAGGAACTGCATTCACAGCTAGAAGCGTATGTAAATGAACCACACCACGCAGACGGATCGTTTTCATCCAATCGGTGGAGTCCTTGGATGAAAAAGAGCCAATCACAACCAGTCAAAAATACTCCTGAAAGTGACAGAAAAAAAAAAAAACTGCACAAAGCTGTAGGATTTAACACGAAACATAACACACTAGAATTTTATAGCCTAATAATATGTCGCTAAGCATACAAATATGCTTACTCTGTGCATTTTGGCTAACATTTCCACATTCCTTGAGCTGCTACGGGATGCCATCCCCGCGACAATCCCTTCCCAATCAACTCACATCCTCAGTACTTCAGAAAAACCTTTTGACTGGACAGATCAAATCAAAACTCGTCTGGTGTTTTCTCGTTGTTAGGCAGGCACATAAACAGAGATCTTTTAAAGAAACTGCTGCTCTGAAACTCTGGAAAAAAGGGGAAAAAAATATGTGGATCGAGACTATGGAGATAAAACCCTGAACCGCATTGATGGAGTCAGTCTTATTAGGTCAGCAGATGGTTGAGTCTTTCATTTATCACCAGGAGAGAGAAACTGAACCACAGACACTGAGTCAGTTCTGCTTATGCGAGAGTTTGTGTGAAAATGTATGATAAATATATGTATAACTGTTGATTTCTCTTCTTCTTTTCTCTTTTCTGAGTGCTGATTGTGTGGGCATAAATAGTGCACATTCAGTGTAAATGTTATGGTACTTGAAGCAGCTATCAAGTGTGTCAAAGCCTGTCATCAGCCCACACAGCTCCATCTGCTCTGGTGCCTCTTAAGCCGCATGTTTTCAACATGAAACTGGGAGTTTCCTGTTTGCATTCCTCATTCCTCAGGTCTGCGAAGGAATAAAAAGGTAATCAGTGAACACACACGAATCCACGCATGCAATATTCATATCACAATATTCTACAACTAGGTGTTTTCGATACTAATTTTTCTTCTTAACTTTGACCAGTTCAGGTTTTTGAGGGCAGAAGAAGACAGTTTCCCCGAGAATGAAAACGTAGCAAAGATCACAAAAACGGCAACATGAGACATTTAGCATCGGGATTCTTTGGGTAACTTTTGAAAAGCTGTCACGAAATAAGAGCATCTCACGGATAGCTTAAAAAGACGAGATATTAATAGGGCAAACGTTTCATATATTTATATTTGTATATTTAGTGCATCAAAGCACAGTAAAGAGTAGACACAAGAGTAGACTTAAAAGGCAGCCATCTTAATAGGAAGAAATGGTGAGAAAAAAAAGTAGGAACAAGAATATTTTTCTTTCATTTCCAGTCTGGTGGAAATAGGACACAGTCAGCCTTTGAGGAAGAAAAGGAAATGAGCAAATTCCCAGTTGTTTTGCCTTCTCTCCATTTTCTCTTTTTCCTGGACATAAAAAAATTAGGAGAAAGCAGGAGACGGAAAGTGATAGGATCGCAAAATCTGCTGCTGAATTCCTACCGTTAAAGATCTATTAGAGGCTATTTTAAGACTTCTCTTCATTTCCACATTGCAGGGAAACCGCGCTCCATCAATCCTGCTGCCACGCAGTTCATTAGTCTATGACACAGCAGGACGGACGCTAATTATGTTATGGACAGAATCTGCATAAAAAGCAGCAGCGGACTGATGGGCATATAAATTCAGCAAAACATTTTACTATCCAATATCGACAGAGGAATTAATCTGCCATGCATTACTTCAATTGATGATTAGGAAACAAAAAGTCCAGTACCTGACTGTTTAATGTCTTGCATTACAAGCAAAAATAACAGTTCATTAATGATTTACGCAGATGTCTTGCGGGAAAAAAAATAAAAATAGCCACAGACTAAGTTTATCACAACATACTTGGGTGAAATAATGTTTCATGTTTTCCAGCTTTTCAACTAATAACTATTTTTCATAAAGTGCAGAAAGTGAGTAAATCAATGTTTATAAAAGGATCATCTCATCCAAGATGTCCTAAAGTAATGCAAGAATTTGTCTTGTCAAAGAAACATGCAAAGCTTATATTTTTTTTATTGATACTTCAACATATTAAAATAAGTTTCATTAATATATGCATCTCTGGAACCTTAACTATCTTCACTAAATCTTCAGATTTCTTTTTCAAATAATCTTCAGAGAGCCTTGCCGAGAATCAGTGGCAGAGACAAAGGAGGGATAATGTGTAAATGTTTATATTCCTGGATGTGCAGGTTGGTCTATTTGGTACTAGCTGATCAGTAAAACACTTCCTGGCAGGTTCTGCTGAATGCGTGACTCTACTCTGGACAGAGTCGCTGCTTTTGGCACCTGAAGGTAAAATACAGCACCTTTAAGCTGGAAGAATGGATTTTCAGCATTAAAGACCCACATTTTTTTAAAAAAAGAAGGATAAATAGAGACATTCCAGCAGCAAAGGAAAAAAAAAAAAGAAAGAAAAAAGATGGAATTCTGGGAACGTCCCAATCAGCCACGCTGATGGCCTCCAGATAACACAGATAATCAGTGACGGGGGACAAACGGCTGTTGCACCAGGGAGGGAGACGGGAGAAGCATGCGCCTGAATGACACGCATTGAAACAGATCAAAAGCTTTGGCGGGAAACCTTCACACGCCTGTTTGATGTCTGATTGGTGGGGAAATTCTGGGCACTCTAACGCGTGTTCCCACTTGAGTGTGAAACTTATCTGTTTGCGATTGAGGAAGGGCATCAGTGTGATGTGAAGTGTGACCGTGTTTAGAAGCGCACACGCTGCGCGACCCACTACATCTGTTTCTATCGTGACTTCATTACATCTCCTCTGGTAAACCGACAACTCATACGAATCCCCGGTTTATTCTCTCTACATGTCACTTGACTTGAACAGCTTTGTCTTAATGTGGCGACTATTTTCCTGGGTCACAATTTATTTAGCTGTCTTCACTTTCAAACAACTTGACAAAGACACTTTCTTGCTAGCATGGATGGTATATTTTCCTGTACTGGTCTGAATTTATGTAAAGATGGAGAAAAAATATATGACAATCCTCAGAGAAAGCCAGTTAGAGGCTGTGACAATAAAAAAAACCTTGTGAAAAAAGTTCACCTACTGGTGGGATAACAACTCTACACAAACAGCCAAAAAATTTATTTAATGTTTTTGATAAAAGCATAATCCGTTTGAGTGGTCCAGTCAAAGTCCACGCCTAAATGCGAGCTGTGAATTTGTTGGGATATCTTTTCAAATCTTAAAACTTGTTCACAGATTCATTCACAGATGCTCTCCAATCTGACTGGGCATAAGTTATTTCACAAAAAATGGGCATAAGTATCATTTGTGTAAGTCCAAATCCATGAGTTTAACCAAAAACACTTCCGGTTGCAATTGGAGCAAATTGTTGTTCAGTAAAGAATAGTCACAGGACCTGATTTTTATTTCTAAGAAAAAAAAGAAGAAGTATTTTTTGTTTTCCTTCCACTAAACAATTGTTTTGATTTCTGAGTACCACACCTGTTGCTCGTTGGTGAATACTTCAGCTGATTAGCCAAGCAGATCAGAAGGTTACAGCTGTTAGCAACATGGAGGTTTACTCGACATACGCAGGATGCTCATGTTATGACTGACCCATGACTGACCCATATTTGGTGTCTGACGTAGATCACCGACCTGATTTTTGCCCTCTAACCTGCATGTTTTCAACACACATACACACACACACTTATAAATAGTATTTATTCACAATCAGACATACCACTCCCACACCCAGGCCTCTACCCCCATCGGATATCATCCCAGCTGATTAACAGTAACTCCTCTCAAGCGCAGCTTGTGAAAGGCTTTTTTTTTTTTAGCCCTGATTAATACTAATCACTACTATTTCAATGTCTTCAGCATGTGTCTATCAGTTCCTTTTCTGCTCTTACTTTTAATTGATTGCTACAGCATGTGTTGCTTCTGGTTTCATACGCTTGTCCTTTTGTCATCTTTCTTTAGCTACATCCCTTGCTCCTCTTGCTTACCCTTATTTTCCCAGGTTTTTGACGAATTCCACATTGACAGATTCATCTGGATTTAAAGGTCAAGCAAGACTTTTGCAAAATAATTCAACAACAATCAACTTATGATTAATTTCTATAATGGCTTATTAGGTCAATAATAAATCATGTTATCGATGATAACATCTGCTTAGATCTTCCTTTAGTCTTGTAGTTTCGCCACTATCCAGACGAGGGCACCACTGGTCATTCTTCAGTAGACCCAGTTGATACAGGAATAAAGATGGCGGCAGCATGCCAAAAAGGGAAAGATAAACATTTCAAGCAGAGTCCAGAGTGAGATGCAAAACACACTTTACACGGTTCTGTTTTGAAATATAAACACTCAGCAAGCTTTACTGCAAATTAGTGACTGATGTTCTGCACAACGGTGAGGATCATGAAGAAAAATTAGGACATGATGGAAAAAAAACATGACGCCAATAAGCAAGATAGATTTTTTTTCTATTCAGCAACCTAGGAGGTTTCTGTTTTACTATATTTCATAAAGATGTCTGAGTTTAATAAGGCGAGAAAAAACACAATTTTCTGTTTATTCCGTTGGTTTTTTGCACAGCTGACAAAATAATGTTACATTTTATTGATTTTTGTTTTTTTTTAAAATCAGCATGTTGTGGAAAGATGGTTGACCCTCTTGATACAAGAGAAAATTGTTTTTTTAAGAAAGTGGCTGATAACCAACAAATCCTTAGTCGATCAATAAGATTAATCAGCACCTTGCATTGATGCCTGTGAACTTTTGCTTTGTAGATCAACACAAAGCAGATCATAATTGTGAATTAGAAGAAAAATTACACAAGAGTTGAAATGTTCACCTTTGCGGAGTAGCTCAAGCTCAGTCAGCTTGGATAGGGAACATCTGTCAGCTGCAGCGTTCAAGTTTAACCACAGATTCTCAAACGCATTCAGGCCTGGAATTAGACGGGGCCGTCACATGAATATGTTTTGATCCGAACCATTTCATTGTAGTGCTGGCTGTACTTTTAGGATCGTTAAAGGTGAACCCATGTCCCCATCTTTTGCAGCCTGAACACCCATTTCTTGCTAGGTTTGATTTGTGGCACACACTTTCCATTTTACAGATGGTTGACCAGGCGGCGCTCCGCAAGATGTCCAAAACGTGGAATATTGTTTTATTGTCTGATTCTGCTTTAAGAATTTCCACAGCGTTGTCACTTATAATCACTGCGTATAGCTTTACAAAATGTGAAGAGGCATTTCCTCTTGGTCGAAACGCATTCATTTATTTATTTATGGAGTTAAATCTGTGACCTTACACTTGTGTCTCTTAACCTCCGTAGGTGGAATCCTGTAAAACACAAAGATCCGCTCTCCGAAAGGAAATTGCCTTCACTCCTGCTTATCTGACTAAAGCTGCGGCCAGCTGTTGCATGTTGACCGCATGTGTGTTGGAAGACTGCATGCTATTTCCTGAGCTGTCTGTTAGGTTCGCAAGCACAGTTGCTTTTCTTTTCCTTTCATTATACCAGAACCAAAGGACGCCTCCGGCTCCTGAGTGGCACGAACACTAATGTGTTTACTCCGCTTCCAATTTGTGTGTTTGTGGCAGACAAAAGGGGATTATTTGTTGCTCTAATGAGCATTTGTTCGAGCTGCAGTTTTTGCAGAACTCACACGACTGTCTGTGAAAGCATCGATCACGTAAACCCTGATTTGTTTTCGATTCTCTCATTAGCTAATTGGTGCCTTCTTACAAGTTATTAAAAATTACGGCAGGAAAACTCCGCAAATTACATTACTGTGTACGCACTGACAAAAACAAAGTCGGATAGATGGATGGATTATAATTAAAAGTGAGTTTGTGCAATTTTGCCATAACATTCATGAGTCAAAAGTGTAAACAATGACATCCTGATAGACTAAGTGGATGTCTTTCAACATAAAAGTTAGTTTATGAAGCTAATGGACAGCAAAACTAATACAGATCAGAACAAAGCAGACAGAATGTGCAACATGAATGGAAACGACAAAAGTCTGCTTAGGTAGATCATTTGCATGTTCTAATCCTTAATCTAATTTAATCACATCATTCACCTCCAACTGGCTCTATCAGGGGTCTGCAACCTGCGGCTACTCTTAAAAAATTTAAAAATGATAACTGATATTTTAAAAATAGATGAAATAACAAATGCAGATTTGAGCCGTTTTTATGGGTTTTCTTCGTGGAAAATAATTCATTTCCACAGCAAAATTACACTTAAGTACCAGTCATTTTAATTGTTCTCATTATTTGGCTGTGTAAATATTAACATCATATATATCCATCATCTAATTGAAAATTTTTAAAATATTTTTCTTTGTAATATAAGCCTAGAAAATGGGGGCGGGGGGAATGTTGAAGAAAATCTGATGACTTTCAGCTTGACTGACTTGACCGCCGACTCAAAACTCAAAAATTCGATCTTTTTTCCAATTAGTGAACACATCTTAACCATTAGAGGTTGCACTAACATCGACATTCATTGCTGTGGAAGTTGTTGCTAAGTGAAGAAGACTAAAAGTGAATATTCAGTACCAGTGTCACATTTACAACTGAAGTTAAAGGGAGCACAGAAACAGAAGAAGCTATTAGCAACAGTTTGTTTTTGTCACAGAGGCAAACTGACCCAAACCCAGCTAAACAGAGAATAGCCAAGTAGCTCTGTGTCGCACTTTTCAGCTTCCACCTGTTTTGACACCTGATGGATTTGGAAACGACTGCAGGCTTCTGGAAATATTGGGAGTGAAAATTCTCAAGGGGGAAAATCACACAGACTGTTTACAGTAAACAATTTGAACTCTTCTAATAGGCCCATTTAAGATGCTAAGATGGTAATTTCCAAACCATTTGGTCCTCGTTTTATAGCGGTACCACCCTGTTTTACAGCATCTCGCCCCTGCAAGGCGATAATCGCCTCTGCTTCTAATATATTACATTAACAACTCCTCTCTTACAGGACGGATAGAAGGCAATACGTTGATTGCTGTAGAATCAGACTCGCTTAAAAATGTAATCAATAGGTCAAACCAAAGGTCAGACATTGGCCACAAATCTGACCGGCGCACCTCAAATATTCACTTTATGTGCAGTTCTGTATAATGTCGTTTTCCTGTAGCACACGACTACATAAGTATTCACCCCCTTAAATATTTTACCCTTTTTGTTGCTTTTACAACTCAGTCATGATCACCAAAATGACTCTTTGACAAAAAAACAAATGTCAGAGTGAAAATGGATTTCTACAAAATACTGACAAAGAAAAAGTAAAAAAAAAAAAAAGCAACATGAAATGAAGCATTTTATATTCAGCTCCATAAGTCAGTATTTAGTAGATGCATATACTTCATTTCTTTCCTCCTTGTAAAACCATTAAAGGTCTGTCAGGTTGTGTGGGGATTGGTAGTGAACAAACCTTTTCAAATCCGGCCACAAAATCTTTATCGGATTGAGGTCTGGGCTTTGACTTGGCCACTACAGAACATCCACTGTGTTGTTTGTGTTGTTTTCAAACCATTTCTCTGTAGATGGAGAGGGCGGTGGGGGACTGGACCTCTACTGGATTGGGTGAGTCAGTAATATTTCAGAAATTTATTTAATTATTTTCTATAAATCAGTTTTCACTTTGATATTAAAGAGTTTTTATAGCTTTTTGTTGACAAAAAATCCAAACTTTACAAATCATAACTGATTTGTAAAAGCAATAAAGAGGGTAAAAGACCCAAGGGGCTGAATACTTTTTATAGACTCTACAAAACAAAACCTAGTCACAATTATTCAGAACATGTTTACTGAAATTAAGAAACATTGTCAAACAGCAACGAAAAACTGAAAATACATGACTTCTTGATGTTTAGTCTTTAAATGAGCATATAAACAATTTAATAATAGTTTCGTAGAGTCTGTTGATGATATACACTTTTTTATTCACAACAGCGTGGTTTTACATAACTTACAGAGAAAACCGACTGGAAAAAGTGAAGTTCTCAGAGTGTGGCGCATGTGTGTGTTTTTTTTTTTATTTTTAAAAGCAACGTGTTCACAATGGAAATCCAGTAAACACCTTGTAAAACATGATCAAGGTTAATGTATAACTCTTAGATTCTTACAGGGACAATAAGACTCAGGGAAATTCATTGAAGTGGGCAGAAACGTTTGGAAAGACCTTGATGCTCGTGTTTGTTTTTTAATGCAGGGCAATAAAATTAAGATAAAATACAAGGAAAAGTTTTATTTGAATAGCTTGATTCCTTAATGCTTTCGTTCAACGCCTTTGAGCATTTCAAACATGCATAAACTAAATGACAAACACTCCACAAAGCACGCATCTGCTCAAGAATCATTTACTTATGAGTTAGGGATGCTAATAATCCTCACTAAACTTTAATTTGCAGCTTCTTCATCCTGGAACACAAGACTCAGCAGACTAAAAGTGAATCTTCCACCACAGCCAACACTTTGCGAGAATCAATAAGGGAGGGGGGGGGAAAAAAAAAAGAAATTAAGCTATTATTGAATTTCTGAGAGGGGGCACGTTTGGCTGAAATAACTTTATTAATAGCAGGACTTGGACCATAAAATTGTTCTTTGAGATTGCCAAAAGAAGCAGGAGACAGAAAGAAGGAAATTGCTTTTTTTGTTGTTTTTTTTTTCCTCCAAGTAAGTGAAAGTGTGTGTGAGCGTTGATGCCGAGCCAATCAGAGGTGAAGTAGGAGACTGTGTGTTCCCATGTTGAATATTGCCTCTTCAATGCGCATTTGACTATGTAGGTATAGCAGTGGTTTGAACTTTGGTTAGACTGCGTGAAGAAACGTTCCCCCTCCTAAAGTATAGCTGCGCACTGGGACACGCATGCACACACTCTCTGGGGTCCAATGAAAAGTTGCTTTGAAACCATCCAGCTCTGAGAACACAGAACTGTTAAATACTTTTGAAGGATGTGTTTTTGCAGGAATGTGTGTGAAAACATGTTACTCACCTACTCGTCAACCAGCAGGAAGCCCATATGGAGAACAAACGGCACCACAAAAAGGGAGAGAAAAAAAAAATTGTTCAATATATTTTCTTTGATACAACAAACCGTTGAAACCGGTGTAGAAAGTTAAAAGATCATCTTCACGAGTTAGTTTTTTTTTTTTTTTTGAAAGAAGCAGAAATGTATGAAGTTTTGAATGTGTTTCATAACTACTTTAGTCGCTGATGCATGAAGATTATCTGTCACAGGAAACAAGACTGGGTACAACAGACATAGCATTGTCATCTATGGTTAATTCAAAACCTATAAAATAATTAACACCTTGTTGGGAAAAGACCTGAGAACCCTTAAAAGATTAATGAAGCCAAGAGAAAAGGATATAAAACACACTAGATGACACTGAGGCTGAGGATGACAAAGATACTAACACTTTTTTATATTATTCTTTGGTTTTAGTAGGTATCATTTGAAATATTTATTTTCTATTTGTCTTTTTCTTTTATTAATAACATCTGCAATTACTTCCTCGCTATCGTTCCTTTACATTTTCTAATCTTTTTACTTGAAATGATTGACGAAATATAGTCACATAAAATAATCTCGTTAGAATCAGACTTTGTTTGGATTTTGAATTTAAAACTCTAAATTTTTTATCATTTAGTGTTACGTTTTTTGTTTTTTTTTTTCATTTTAGTTTAAAGTCACCAGGAAAAATTCAAGACTTGCCAGCAAAGAATTCTGCTGCGAATGTCGTGACCTTCTGGTGACCCAAGACAAAGTAGATCCAGTCAAGTAGCTTTTAGCCAATCAGATTACGGTCCTTTAATCACTCGATGTAAGTGCTCAACTCTGCTGCAACTCTTAAAAGTCGACCGTGATAACCAGCTGTTTGTCACGTAGTCAAAGGAGCGTAAAATTGATTGGCTAAAAGCTACCCGACACTGTCTAGAGCCGCTTGCTTTGGCTTATGTCACCACATGATCGCCACATTCCCTGGAAAATCTTTACAGACGAATTTTCGCAGTTGAATTTTTGAGGCAATTGTTTATATTCCAAGAAAATCTTTTGCAGGTTCATTTTTGCACGTGGAATTTAGATGTAAGTATTTAGCTGCACTAATGATGATTCATTTCACTCAGCATGCTAAATGCTTGAAACTGGAAGAATAACTGAAAGCTTGAGCTCTGAATAATTCTGCCACTTAAACCTTTGGGTTAATTCTTAAACATAAAAGTTTAAGTTTAAGAATTAAACATAAAAGTTTAAGTTTAAAAATGTAACTTTTAAACTGTGATGTACCCTCTCCTTTGAAAACTACACGTTTCATTCCACTACACAGGCACATGCATATCAAAAATGTTAGTTCTACACAGATAACCTGAGGTTCCATTAAAGGTTTCTGTCATTTCCTGAGTTTTAGACCTGCGCAACATGCATTTTTTTCAATATGCCAGCAGTGTGACAGCACCTTAAGCAACGCTGAAAGATTATTGACACCTTAAAGAACCTCTTTGTTCTTCCGACATTAGCTCAAAGTCTCAGAAGCATCAATGGATGAATTAGTACTTATCTTATTCTTAAAGTCACCGAGGTCTTTATGTGGAAATAAAAAATGTCAGTAAATTCCTGAATCATGAAGCAAATATAATTACTCTTTCCTTACAGGCAACAAATCTACACAGTAAATTGTTTAATCACTGTTGTACGATGTGACTGAGAGCAGCCGGCGGCCTTGTTGCGGAAAAGAGCGGTATGTAATGGAACATCAGCGGGTCTCGTGTCTGGCTCACAACTGTAGCTGTGTTTTATCTCTTGCCGAAGAATACACACACAAAAACAGTAGTGGTGTCTGTGAGCTGCCTGTGGTCTGGACATGATCACAGGCTGCGGTCAACACTGCAGTGTCTGGGTTATACAATTTACACTTGTCCACACACACACACACACACACACACGCACACACACCCCCCCACACACACACACAGAACGTGTCATCAGCTTGAGACTGTGGCCATGTACTTTTAACAGTCTTTCATGGTAAATGAAAAGTTGGGCTTGCCTTTTTTATCTTTTCAAGTGGCCCTAAACAACTGTCTTCCAGGGTTTTTGAAAGTTTTTCTTTTTTTTACTAGTTTTCAGTTCAGTCCTTGAACATACCAAGACAACATAAAAAAAAAAAGTCAAGACGACTGACTTTTTATACTAAACTTTATACTAAACCATTTTAGACTGGATTCATGGGTCATTCTTTTTTTCATTTGATTGTAAGTTGTTTCTTATGTTCTGTTCTTTTGTATGGGTTTTGCTTTTTATTTTTATTTTCAGTCCACAGTGTTTGGTGTATTAAGATCACCTGTTTTTTTTGCTTAAATGCAGATTAGTCTCAACTGCTTCTCAAGTCACTCAATCGTGTCCACAGCAGTTAAAAGCCACCCCATTTCATTACCTTCTCATCAGATCCTTCTGCTTCCCTGCCAGGCCACTTTCTTTGTTGTTTCTTGCGCTCCCTATGACTTTCTTGCTCTTTGTTTCAGTTTTTTAAGTTTGTAGATTTTATCTGCAGCCCCTCTGCCTGCCACTCTGCTTCGCTGCATTTGGTTCCTCACTATTACATCATGAGTTATTTACTCAGGTCATTTCCTTACCCGCAGTGTGTCAGACATGGGTATCATTTTTAGTGTCTACATGCAAAATATATCTGTAAATTAAGATTGTTGCTTCACACTGAACCCACTTACTGTTAGCCACGCAAATAAATAAAGGCAGCCTATAAAAACAGGTGGTTTGTAGCCACAGGATGACCATCAGCACAGATAGCTATAAACAGAAACCGTTATGAAACCCGCTCACCCCAAAGGTTCCTCAGTCAACAGCAAGTTTTATATGACTAAAACTGGAAGAAGGGAAAAAAACAAAACAAAAAAAACACATGCCGAAGAGATTGTGTATGAAACATCTAAGTAGTTTTATTTATGCCTGTTCATCCCGACACGAGAATGGTGAGGCTTATCCGGGCTCACAAATGTCAAACTGTATCGAAAACACTCCCGCCAGTCTTGTGTGTGGCTTTCCCACCCGTTCCTGAGCTTCCCGTTACAAAAATACCGCTGCCACCTGCTTGTATAACTGTCTCTGAGCTATTTCTCCTCCAAAGCAGCATCTCAACAGCTGCTGGAGAAGTATCAGCGCGGCTCTTTCTGAGAGGAATATCGGTCCCTTCCCACTCAGTGGACATATCAAGCAGGGTGTGGTTGTGTAAAGGATACACCTTCCTTATTTAACTGCCCTACATTCCCTCCTCACACACACATCACTGTCTCAATAGGAGTAATGACCAGACAATCTCATGTGGCCTTTGACCCTTTAAACCTCGACTCAGGCCTGTCCTTCCCTTCCGCCCCCACACTGGTGGAGATTTCAGCATGTGCATCAGTTCCACAGCATCTGGAACATATTCCAACTCTCATTTAGGTTTATGGCGGAGCTGTCGCTGGCGCTGAGCATGGACATCTATGGAGCTCCAAACCCGAAGAGCTGCACTTTAAAGAGCCCCTGAATGAGAGGCCCCACATGGGCCCGGTTCTCCCCACAGATGCACCCATTAAAGTGTTCGCTGGATGGGGTCACGGCCCTATTCGCCCGCCTTGATAGCTGTTAAAAGGTGATGGGGGAGCGCGATTCTGCCTGAGAGAAATATGACATGAAGGAGCATGGGTTGTTTTTTTTTTCCAGTAGGTGTCATCATTGTGATTTGAAAAATATCACCTTCCCAAACTGTTGTTCAGCTTGGAGAGAGACAATAGCTCTGGTAGTTGCTGTATTCCCAGTGTATATTAAGGGAAGGGCCGGTTACAGAATGCTGTGCCACCACAATCTGCATAAAAAAACTAGTTTTGCACTGCTACATCAGTGCTTCATGTAAGTGGAATCAAATGACACAATGTCCATCAGCAAAACCGCAAAGGTTGTCTGTAGTCACGTCAAATGACTTGTTACAGCACAGTAAAGCACTTTAGGACACTTGTAAGATGGCGTAAACATCATTAGTCTTTCATAATGGTTGCTATGGCAAAATTTAAAAAAACAAAAAATTGCCGGAGGGGTATGACATACTGGAACAGTCCAGAGGGTAGACACACAGATTTTGAATTTGTGTGTTTAAACAGTAAGAATAAGCCCTTCTTACTCATACTTATTACAGAGTCATTCTGATTAGCTTAACTGTTTGTTTTGAGTCAACTTTGACCGTTCTTGTAGCAAACATCTTAGATACTTGGCAATATTGTTATTTATACCAATTCTTAGAGTGGGACTTGTATGATAGGCTACTTGTTTTACTGATTCTGACTTTTACGTTCGATTAGATAAGGGAGTTTTAATCTTCTCATATCAATACTGGGATTAACCCTCCCAAAGTCATGACGCTCTGGAGGACTGTGGCAGATGTCACAGTTGGACACCGGGGAAACAGGGGTTTGTCCCATCAGATCGTCAGTTCCCAAAACTACACACACAAAAAAAAAAAAGCTTGCAAAAGCGCACGCGGGGTCAGCGCAACCTCGCCAGACCACACACAGGGCAAAAAGGGTTCATTTTGAACTTTTAACAGTAAGTGAACCACAAATACTCTCACAGATCAAATGTTATGCACATGAATCTGGTTTCTTTAGCTCTTTCTAGTAGTAAAAATATAAATTACAATAATCTGCATTTCTTCCTCCTCCCTTGTGATCATATTTTAGACAGCCTCACATTTTGCAATTGAACTGCAACTTGGAAAATACATAAGTTGCTTAAGTGACATAGCAATCACATGTGCAATTTAGAGGTGTGTGCACTTTCTTCTGCTTTGAGACTACTGTTTCACAGGCAGACAAGCACATACTGATCTACAGATGAATAGCATCTGATCATGGCATGATAGTTATTGGGATGGTGATTGTGGATTCAGCCACATTTCTTGTCTTTCAAGGTCTTTGCATGACAATTGTGAAAAATCCGACGTTCAAAGCTTAATGAAGAGGGAATTGAGTTTGTTACAAAGATCTTCTACATTCTGACTGATTTTTTTTGTCTTGGGTTAAAGCCTTAAGGAGCACAAATAGGAAAATTAAAACATACCCCTAATATCAGATGGCACAATTATCTTTAATTATCTTTTTTTTTTTTTTTACCTAATCTATTCAGAATGTTTTAAACATCTATCCGCCACTGACTGACGTGAGGTTTGAAACAGGCTCATTGCAAGTCGTTACAGTGTCTTTTCCATGCTCACCAACTATTACTGAATACTTGTGTAACTAGACTCAAAAACTCTGATGTTCTGAAAATCAGACTGATGGCATATCAAGCACCATTTCAAAATAAACAATATTTAGAAGAGACATTGAAAGATGACGACATTAAACATTAAAATGGGTCCAAAAAAAAAAAAGGCACCCATAAATAAATACTTATTCTTTTAAAAGCCTTAACCTGCAGAGCCGTCGGTGGCTTGTGGTGAAAAAACATACGCTGCTGTAAACAACTCTCCCACAGCTAAGCTGCAGCAGGTCTGTTTCCAAAGAACCTGTGCTGCAGGAAAGCACCAAGGTTTTAAGTCTTGCACCGCTTCTATTTTGAGTCTCTTACTCCCCTCGTTTCTGGCTGTGGTCTCTGCTGAACTTGAAATAACCCCCTCAGCAAGTAAGCACTAATTACAAAGCTTTGTCTTGTCAACAAGGCTGTATAGATATTTTTCTTTAGCAGATTGGGCTCATTAAGTCTCTGTGCTTGCAGTGAGACCATTGAGGGACTCTGCCAAGGCGAGGGAGAGGAACAGCGGCGGGTTGTGTCTGCAAACTGTGCAATCGGTTTGCAGTCGTCCCCACAGTGTTTTACATGCTAGTCTGACCTTTTTCTATTAACAG
This sequence comes from Poecilia formosa, assembly GCF_000485575.1. Taxonomy (NCBI): domain Eukaryota; kingdom Metazoa; phylum Chordata; class Actinopteri; order Cyprinodontiformes; family Poeciliidae; genus Poecilia; species Poecilia formosa. The sequence continues at coordinate 705,866 of NW_006799979.1, read as the reverse complement.
ACAAAGAGGTGATGGAGAAAGTGATTGAACATACACATTACTCACAGACCCACATTTGTTTTAAATCGACATATGGCATAATAAATGACATAACCTGATGAGATGTTCAAATTGACACACTTAGATGTTAAATAAATGTACTCAATATGAGTGATGCACTTATTTTTCAAGCCAAACGACACATTTTGAATCAAGTATAGGAAGATAAAAGTTATTTTTTGTTTTTGTGTTTGCTCTTTGTGAACCCCTGTAAAAGATCAAGTTAAACACGAAAAGCAATTAGCTTTATTTGGAAATTACTTCTTAACCAACCTGGTCTTGTGTGAAAAAGTAACGGGTTTATTTAAGGTCATGCTACAACTTCTCAATGGGATTTGTCTACAAACTTTGACTAGGCTACATCTAAACATTTTTTTCTTCTTTTAATCCACTTGGAAGTAAACTTGCTGGAGTGCTTCAGCTCTCTGTCCCACTGCTCCTTGTGCACTTGAGCTTCAGATCACAAACTGTTCGCTCCATCTCCAAGTATTTTCTGGGAAAGAGTAGAATTCATTGGTTTACAGAAAGTCATTCTGCTTCCAAACAAACAAAGGAGCCATCACTGCAAAGTCTTTTTTCTGTTGATGTTTTTAAACTCGTCTTAGTCAAAGTCTTCAGTGCTTTACGTTATTGTTAGTGTTTCGTGTTTTATCCATTTGTGGATAGTAATGCCTATTGGGGTGTGGAGTCTCAAAGCCTTATTAATGGTTACCAAATAAATGTTCCACTGCTTCAAAGTGGACAGCAGGCCAACATGTCAAAGACTTTGTTTCTTATTTGTTTTTCAAATTTCTGCATTTCTCTAAATTTCACAAATCAGGGCATGACATGATGATTTTAGAGATGATTTAGCCGACTTGATGTTATCAGACAGGCTCTAAAAATATGTTCTTCATCCTACAGGTCTGGTCATATGTGCCTAGTTAATTAATAAGCTAATAATTTGAAGTTATATTTTAGCATTGGTCCAGATTAGTTTTTTGTTTCCACTTTAAAAATGACATCAAATGAATTCTTTTTGTATTCACTAAAATTCTTTGTCTTGTACTGACATTTGTTTGATGAGCTACAGCATTTAAATAAGAAACTGGAAATTAGTAAGGTAGACATATTTTCTACTGTACTATAAATACAGTAGAAATTGTGTCTACATCCAGCAGCCTCAGCAGGTTTTAAAGGGTTTTTAGAAAGCAAAGTTTTGAGCAATAGTTTGATTAAAAAAACAACAACAACAAAAAAAACATCCAGAAGGGAAATTGCCACTTTGTAGCTTTGAATATGGTAGAAGAAGGTGAGGGATAATAAAAGACTTTTAAATTTATCCTCTGAGGCCAGAAAATGTCCAAAAAGTTAAATGGCACCAAGCAAAGAAAAGGGGGAATTGAAACACCATTCTGCACTGACACTCTGGTATTTTCACTGATACCAGCTGCAGATGAACTGCATGGTCTGATCCCGGTGGCATTTAAGCACCTTGCCACGGTCAGTAAGACAGATTAATCAGGACAAGAAATACCCATTACAGCTCCTTCTTTACTCACGATTTCACACTTTGGGAGTAGGATATGCAGTCAGGACTGAATTATTCATTGCAAATGTAGCAGAGGTGCACAAATTCCGATTTTACAAACAAGCCAAAGGGAAAGTGAGTCAGAGGCCAATATGAATTTGTGACTCAATTTTATGAGTCTGCAAATATCAACCAAATTACTCAGACTGATACTGGGGGTCATCTATTACAAGAATTTATTTTTATTTTTTTCAGCACAACCTATTCATATTTTACCAGAAAAAGTCCACAAAAGGTGGACTTACTGAAAAATATACGCATTACCACAGGAAGCTGTAAGAACTCCCAAACCAAGGTTGCAATCAGGTCATTTTGTTCTTGCAGCCCTGTGAGACAGAACACAATTCTCTGTTCTTGTGGAGTGAATAAGCCGTCAACACTACACAGTCAACTGTTTGTAGTATTAGAACAAAGTGGAAGTGACTGGGAACAACAGCAACTCGGCCACAAACTAACAGGCCACTTAAAATCGCAGAACAGAGTCAGCGGATGCTGAAGCCCATAATGCGCAGAAGTCAGGAGTGACATTCTGTAAACTTTATGTAGTCAAGTGTGACGCAAAGCATCAGAAGAAGTGGTCTAAACACCCGGCCATGGGACTAGACAGAAGTGGAGAGGTTTTCCTCGGAGATATGAATCATGCCTTTTGATGTGGCACTCCAAATGGATGAGTCTGGGCTTGGTAATTACCAGGGGACAGCACTTGCTGTAAAGTTTTATGCAGAGGGGATTTATGGTGTGGGATGATTCTTTAAGGTTGGACTTGAAAACTTAAGCCCCACCTCCACAGGCGTGGCTTTAACCAGTTCTTCCCCAATCATCCCTGCCTGGATTGCTCTCCATTTGCAGATTCTGCATGGCTCTTCTCTGTTTTGGAACCATGTTAGGCATGGTGCAAGCCACAACTAGCCAGGTATTGCACAAAAGCGATTTGATTAACATTTGTTGCTTTGGATTGTGAAATCTGCAGTGAAACTATAGTACTCGCCAAGATGGGAAGCTCCTAATCAATAATTCCATGGTAAAATCTTGAGGTCCAAACCTTTTTATCAGTTGTGGAGGAAGGACATTTGTTCAAGCCCCCAGCGAACAAATGCCCCAAGAGATTTCAGAGAAACTGTCCACCAAACGGTATGAATGACATCACCACTTGATAAGACATTAACCGGAACATTTAGGAAAACATTGGTAGCATCTGTAAATTCCCAGGTAGGGCGCTGGTCTTGTTGGTCTCTCAGATGACTTTTTTCCTGACTTTCTTCTCCTTGCTTTATTAACTCACGTTCAGGAAGTAGACTTTGTAATGTCATTTTTTTTTTTTTTGTTGGCCAATGCATTAGTCAAGGATTCCTGTGTTTAGTGTTTCAAACATCATTCTTCAAGCATCAATGTTCCAGTCTCAGCTATCTTGAAGTGGAAATCTTTCTTTTAAATATATTTTGGAGGCAGAGATTTAGATAGTTATAACTATGGTGACATGCAAGCCTGAACACAACTGAGAAAGAACAGTCACAAAGAGTTGTCAAAAATATTTATATCTGCTCTTTTTAAATCAGAGACAGCTTTCATTAAGTTAGCTTAGAGATAAGCTCATTCGCAACTCACCATGGTGTCTTGGGTCCGACAGGATCAGCAAAGATCTAAATATATCAGTTTCAGCTCAAAGTATTGGCGTACACTGTGCTATCTGTATGTTCAAGCCAGCATTGCTAAACCTGATCTCCGAAGGCAAATATTGAGCCTTGAGTGGCTAATGGTCACATAGGAAACTGTTTACTCTGAAGACTCTTCAGAAACTGAATGCCGCAATATGTATGTTAATGACAGGATTGTGTCAGATTTGAATCAGGTAAAGACAGAAAACAAGGATAAATGATATAACTGTCTCTGCTAAAGAGAGTCATGGCCAGTTGGCATCAAAATCCATTTAAATGTGATGTAAAAGAAAATGAAAAATAGAAAAACTTGTGAAATGTATTGCTGCAGGTGATGTAATCCCATAAAGGAGTAATCAAATCCCCAATGCATCATTTCCGCTGTAATGTGTCTGGAAGCAAATCTTCTTAAGCATTGGTGTGCAGAGTACAAATATTGTCATATGAAAAACTACTGCAATTTTTTTCTGTCCAGACTTGGAGAGTGATGATTATTTCCCCCTCACTCCTCCTGCATCTGATCTAAAGAAACTATGTCTTCTATGAACAACTCTCCCTTCGCTGCTCCTCAATAACAGAGTGATGGCAGCAGCTGCTGGGAGGCTCCACACACCAAATGTAAACGCATACCTTCTCTTCACAGTCTTTAGGCCTTGACACAAGAAAAATTGAATGTACACACACGTGCTTGAGAGCAAATTGCATATTCTGTTTAAGGTGTTATTTACCTGGAGTATTTTTTATGTAAAATCAGGGTCATCATGACAAGTAAAATGCAAACAATAAGAGAAAATCATTTCGTCCACTTGACCGATCTACAAATTTGTTTTCTGTATGATTTCAAAATTTGAATCCTCAACATTGCTGAATTTGTGCATTGCCTGTGTCTCACCAGTCTTGACCCTCACCGCTGTGTGATGACTACTTTTCTGAGGGAAAATATTAGCATGATGTAATTGTATGACATTTTCTAAAGCAAATGTATGCCGTGATTAAGAAATATCCAAGTCACTGATGATGCCCGCGGTGGTCAATATAATTTTCTTCAATGCGATTAGGCAGTCCAGCTGTGAGACACCGAAACTATTGGACGATAAAATCATTAAGCGTCTCTTCTCTTCTGAGTCCAGCTGGCCTCCTCCCGTCTCACACTCATTCATCAACATGTTAACTGATAGCAGCCACAGACAAAATGAGAGGGAACCCCCTGCTGCCCTGTGACCGAATCTTAATACCTTCCCCCGCATTGCGACAAGGAGTGTAGATTTACAGAGAGATTTAAAGAATGAGAAGACTGATAGCAGACCTACTAAAAACGTGATCACAATCGCATTTTTCTAATTGCACTGCAGTACCATTTTAAACATTTTAAGATGTTTGATTTTTGACTAGGCCTTTGCTAAAATACTTTGCATGAATGGTAACATTCAATAAATGACGTGTTCATCATTCACTGCTGACAGGGCATTTATATTGTAGCTGTGAAAATGTAATTTTAGGTGTAACATTAGGTAACATTAGGTACTCATGCCATCAATGACTGTGCACACTCATCGATTGAGTGACTTCAATCCAATGACATGGCCAACAGATTTCCATGTCAAAAAATATATTTAAACTGTGATTCTTTATACTATATCACATATTGTATACCATATCCCAGCAACTTATGTCCTAAAAGAGATCATGTTTAGACATTATGTCACTAAATATCCTCACAAAAAAAAAACCTACTGAAATACTCTAAGCTATATCTTAAGAAACAGAAGTTCTATTATCCATGTCTGCCTAACTTTTACAGCTTAAGCAGCTTCTAAACCACAAGGTTTAGGAGTGTGGGTATGACACTCTCTGTGGGGTTGATTTATGGACTCTGTGCAACCCAGTGAAGCTCCAGATACACCAAAGTCACTTATTCATGTCAAGAATAAGTGACAACAAAGACACAACAATGTGTCTTTGTTGTCCAAAGACACATTGGACAACAAAGTTGTCCAATGTGTCTTTAAAGACTTGAATGGTAAAAGTAAGCCAAGTCCCTCTTCTGAAAAACATCCCTGCCCCCTAATCTCTTCACCACTAAACTTCATACTTGATGCAATGCAGTCAGTCAAGTGCCTTTCTCCTGGCACTCCACTGCTCTACAGTCCAGATGAAGAATGCTTTAAACCACCTCATCCAGCACTTTGCATTGCACTTAGTGATGTAACGTTTGGATGCATTTGCTCCACCATAGAAACCAATTTCTTGAAGCGCCATACATTGTGTTATTGAGCCAATCTGAATACCATTAAGTTCAGAGTTCTAGGGCTCTTGACCCTGGATGAAGTGGTTGACCTCTTCACACTATACGTTTCATCATCTGTTGAAGTCTCTCCGAGATGTGATGTGGGCAACCACTTTGTGGCTGAGTCAATTCCACTTTGGTGCATTACCACCAATTTCTGGAGTGATGCATATTTTCAAAATGATTTGTCAGATGAGACGCTGTAAGACCTGCGTTTTACTAATTTTTAAAAGGTTTGACCTACTGCAGCGAGTTTAGCCAATTTTAATTTCTCTTAAAGCCTTACAAATACCAACTTTAACATTTTTACTTTCTTTTGAATAAAATGTTTGGGATGAGATGAAACTAACTTTCTCAAAAACAAAGGACAGATGTTTGTAGTCGCTGGTTAAAGTATTGTTACTGTGAGAAGGTTAATATGCATAGAAGTGGAGAATTATGTTTTGCTTCATATCACCCCAGCTTAACGCCAATGCTACAGACATTCATCATCTTTGATTATATAGGGGGCGTCACTCCCATTTGGTGCTTTGTGAAATTTTACAAATTTTCTAGAGTTAATATTGCTGTTTTCAGAGATCATTATTTTCACAAACGCACTTGAAAAAGGCTGTTCTATTGGTAGCAGTGGTTTTTAATAAAACTAATTCCTCACCAAGACTTTTGATGTAACCTGAGGCAATAAAAAAACAAATGCATCCTCTTCCAAGTGAGTGTTATAATAGTATATTACCAATATAATACTTCAACAAAAGTATGAAGTCTGTAACTAGACAGTTCAAGACATATAGATGTCCCGTTACATCCCTAATAAAAGTTTTTTTAAATTATTCAAAACCACAAATTATAAAAAAAGTTAATTGTGTAAGATTTGTCCTTTGATATGATTATGTCTCAGGAGCCCAGCACTAAATATCCCCATCATAACTTAACCACATGCTGCAGCCATACAGGAGTCTTAATGAGTCTTCCTGCGGTGAGTGGCCATTAGACATTTATATTTTGAGGATAGGAACATTTTCAAATCATGCATCTGAAATTAGATTAAGCCAAGTTTGTCATTAGTGTAAACAGCTGTTATAAGAAAATGTTGAACTTTACATCAACTAAGTATGCCAACCCATTCAGATTCATAATTTTCCATGAAAGACAGAGGTTAAAAGTGTAAAAGTAGAAAAAAAAGTAATTTACAGCTTCACTGTTACCTGATGAAATCAAACTCCCTTTAAAAAGCAGCAGACTGAATAAATAGCATAGATATGTCCCTGGAAAATACAGTTTGTGTTGTAGCCGCCAAGATGAGGTCGTGTTTACAATCGATGACGCCCCCTGATCACAGAAAAAAAAAATCTGATTTATGGTATTTTCACACAATCAGTCAAGTTGAAAATCGAGGAGAGGCTCTAGCTCATTGAGAAGACCAGTGGCCTTGCAATCACAAACACTGTGGGTTTGATTCCCACAGTGTTTCTTCATACCCAGATACATATCACTCTGTGTAAGAGTGTGTGAGCATTATGAGTGCGACTGAGTGAACGAGACTCAATCCATTCAACATTTACACAACAAACATGTGGAAGAAGAAGATACTTTGGTCAGATGAACTCAATGTGAAACCTTTTGACCTTCATGCAAAGTGCTACATGTGACAGAAAACTAAACATACCATCTCCATGGGGAAATATATTGGTGGCAGCTCATGGTGTGGGGATGCTTTTCATCAAAAAGGAGAGAGAGAGTCGAAGGATGAAGCAAAATACAGGAGAATCTCAGAAGAAAACATGTTAGAGGCTGCAAAACGCTGAGAAACAAGCGCAAGAAACAGTCAACGTTAATCTGTCCAGTCAAGCATTAATGACCTGCTGATATTATACACCATGTTTTAAATCCAAATCTGACCCCAATGGATTCTGGGGTGTCTAGTGTAAATGCATTCATTCAGTTTGACAGTTAATTTCCTCTAGCTACTAAAGTAATAGCTTTCGAAATTCTCCTGCAATTACAACCTCTCTAAAGCCAGCTCTTTGACCCAGATTAATTCTGTCTGCAAGGCTCCAAGTGTGTTTGAGCCTGGACATGTGGATAAATGATATCTGTCTTAAAAGACGGCCATGTAGGCCAATTTTGGTAACGTGGTAACATCTTTATTTTTTCCCCACCTCCATATCCAAACAAATACACAATGATACCCACAGTTCTAAGCTATCACAATGCTCAGGAAGGATCTGAGCAGCAGAGTGGTTGGATTAAAGAGCTGTAAAACTGTAGTAAAAGAGATTTACAAGCCTCAGAGAATTCTAACACACTTCAGCCCAGATTTAGTTTCCACTATTAGAAAGCGAAGGAGTGGGAGGGGGGCACTGAAACAAGGAGGAAATAAAAAAAAAAAAGAAGAAAAAACGTGAGCCGAGAGGAATGACGCAAAGGCACACAAAGCTGGGAGCGCTGATATTCAGCAAACACGCATACACCTTATACATGCGTCACAATCATGCAGGTGGCAAGAAAAAAAGAAATCACAGGAGCTAAAAATGCCCAAAAGCTCCCTGAGCAGATCCAAGCAATGCCATGTTAATAGCTTGTTGCCCGGAGCATTCCCCATGCTGGAGAAGCTACATTAAACCGCCGCCACAACAAACACAATGAACTTCACGGGAAGCCGCTGTCAAATGAAGGATATCTAGTGACACACTTTGGTGGCAGAGCATCAATCGGTGGCCAGAGGATTCATATACCGCAGGATTTATAAGAGCTGTTGGCAAGGATCCCGTAGAAACAGGAAAACTATTTCTGGATTCCATATAAGAAGCCGCGTCCTCGCCCTGGTGACTGCAATATTAAAAGGGAGGCAAGCAACTGGTGGCATGAAATATGTACGACGTCATTATGAATGACCAACAATGGCGCGGAGAGAGGTTAGGGAGGGGGCAAGGTACAAAAACAGGATCTTTGCAGACTTTAGAGTGCTGCAGAGCTCTCGGGTATTTCTGTCACTCATAGTTAATGGGATTTTTGTTTGTTGAGATGAGGCCAAAAGGCAGAAGCCAATTAGAAAACAGGCTATGCTTGAGATTATTTTGGCAGCAGATAAGAACGCAACCAGAAACACCAGGGTCTCAACTCATCTTTATTTTTCTATGTTGCATTAAAAAGCAGGACAAAGAGTTATCTGCGCATTAGAGTCACAATAGATCACACTGTGGGGACTGTACAATGTGTGTGTCTGCGTGTGTGTGGCTCATGCTCTTCTGATCCCTCTTTGCCAAAGTATTGTACTTTGATCTATGAAATTGCAACATCATCACCCTGACTTCAAAATAAATTCACCATAATGTCTCACAGATGGAAATGTTTCCATATAAGTAAGCAGCTGAGTAAAGAGTCCGTTAGCAGAGGCCTCAAACGGCAAATATTGTCTTTAAAATGGTCCAGAAAGTGAGATTAGAAATTATAAGTACAATGTAAAATAAATGTAAAAAAAAAATGCAAACATGAAATATATAATAAAGCCTGACGTCATTCAGAGCGCAAAGCATAGAATTAGACTGTATAGATCTGCCTTCATGGCTCGGGCACATCATGAAATGGAAGCAATTCATTCAATACAATTTGGAATAAGGTTGCAACATAAAATGTGGAGAAAGTGAACTCAGTATTTTCCGGATGCACTGCAAGTTAGTAGTTCAATCTCAAAAGTTGCAAAAAAAAAAAAAAAAAAACTGGTTGTATTTTCAGTATCTACCCATAAATACATCAGCCTGTGCGGTGAAATGACCTGTCATGGCTCGCTCCGGTAGACAACAAACTGTCACGGTGACGGGGCGCAGGCTGCGATGTAATTTGCAAAAGCACAGCCAGTACTGGTCAGCTGTAATGTCAGGCAGATAAACTGCATATGAGCACAGTAAATTCATTAAATCAAACGAGACAACAGCATGGAGGTAGGCTCTAAATATCTCCTCCAACCAGAGTCGTAAAGAGATCACAGGATAGTTTCTGTGCTTGTTTTAGTCTTTGGAAGCTTTTTAAAGAATTTGTTTTTCCCATCAGGATAAACGTATCTTCATGATATTCTAATATTAACATTTTTTTGACAGGCAGTTTTTAGTTTTGTAACTGACCCACAAAACAATAAAAATAAAAATACTCTTAGTGTCACGCCTGTTCAAAACTGCCAGTGGAGTAAATTGAGCCCAATTCCAAAATGAAAATAAGGACAGACAGTGAAACGGGTGGATAAAAATGTTCAAACCGGCCACCAAGTCGAGGTAAAATCTAAAATAGTTGACTCTGTGGCTGGATATTTCCACAGTTAGGTTTTCTCAGGGACAATGAAATGAAACAACCCCTGAATGTTTTGGTTTATGGAGGGTTATACCGGAGTGGACTTTAATAAAAAGTGGATACAAAGCAGGCAGTGTGTTGAACTGCAGATATTGCTTTTCTTCTTCCCCGAGTGTCTCTCCTGCTGTGGATCAGAGGCAAGATGAGCCAGAAAAACTGCTTTCCCTTCATCCTACACAGCCAAGTTGCTCTGAGTCGAGAAGAAGTTGTGTAACATCGGTGTAGAGGCAGATCTGACGGAGTCAAACTGCTCCAAGTTTTCTGATGCCATCAGTGTCCTAGCAGTCAGATGGCGGTCTCTGTGGGTGGAAGGCCCTCCACCAGAGGATTTCACAGGTATCTGCCACAACTTAATCCTAAAATCATCTTCACCTGTCATTGTTTTTCCCAGGAGGAAACCACCGTCGTATTTTGAGAGTACCAAACTGAATCGTCGTTTCTGAGGTTTTGTTTGGTGTACATTTTTAAATTGGTCCATGGTACTGCTTAAGAGGGAAATCTACTTACCCACTTTTAGGTCCAATGCATCAGACGGGTTATGGGTTTTACATTGAAAATTATCTTCTTTTGTTTCAGAGACTTATGCTAGCCCAGGTTTGTGTGGAATTTGAGCTTTTTGAGTTGCGAATGAATATAGAGGTCTGTGTTCAGTTGTTTTCTTTCTGATCATTATTTTTGTGTTCAGATTGCTGAGCTCCCTCCCTCCCTTGTATGCCTCTACCTGCTCCTTTCCCCAGCTGTATCTGCTCACATGTTTTTCCACAGTTGTTTCATTGTAAGTCCTTTGTTTTTTCATTGGAGACTTTAGATTTCTACCACGACCTGCATTTGGGTCCTACCTCAATCCTAACAAGACGACATCAGAGAAATGGGCTGGGCTTCCCACAGGAGACAAGAATGTCCCCAAGTTTGTCCAATCTTAGTAAAAACCTTTCTGTCTGGGAAGTCCTTTAACTCCTGCCATATTACCATGAGTACGAACTATTGAAAAGAAAGGAAGAAAAAAAAAAAGGTCACATTTTCCCAACTAATCTGCGTCCAAATAAGACTTTATTTGGGACTGCATCTGGACTGCAGTCCAGCATTTGAAGACTGTAAAAGATGCCAATCAGCAAATGTTAAGAAAACCCTGCCAGGAGGGCTGAAATTAGTTTCAGATTACTTGGATTCACTGTAATTAATGACAGGAGTGAACTCAGAGGGACCGAATGCCAAAATTGAATCAAAGGCTATTTTACAATACAATATGCTTTATTGTCCCCTTGGGGGAAATTAGTCTCATTCTTAAAAGTGCTGCACTTGGCAGTTTGACAGAAAAATATTCACAGGATGGTAACCATGTGCTCGACATCACCATCCAGTAGAATAAAAGATCACAAAACGCCACTTTCATTGCACATGACCAACACTCCAGAGCGGTAAAATGTATTAATAAGCAAGTAGTGGAAAGTACTGATTCAAATTATTTGGGTTTTCTGAGATTTTCTGTATTCATGTTTTAACATATATTCTGCCCTAATAGATTAGTTTATCCTTTATTAGGATTTCATGCATAATAAAGTCATATTAAAAGGTAAAAGCAAACAGAAAAAAATAATTTCATATCCACTACATGCAACATTGAATGAGAAGGCAAATCTCAGTAAGTGATGCAGCGCGTGGACATCAGGATGTGCGGTCCAAAAAACACAACACTGCCTCGGCTCAGTTATTGTTTATGCATAATTTAAAACAGTGATTCTAGTGACCACCTGTGATATGCGTTCTGCATATGAAAACATCCAGAAAAGCAATATAACAGAAGACCAGAATCAATTCATTAGCAGCATTTACATTGGCGCTTGTTTGCTAAACCCCCAAGAGCAGAAATATGGAAAACTCCAGACATTAGCTTCTGCAGTAGTGCCAAGACGATTTCCACTGTGTGTATTGATGTATATTAAGGTATATTTGGTGTTTGAAATATTTAAATAGACAGTTATCAGCATTCCTAGAGGGGGTCTCAAGTATTCATAAGAGCTAAGCCTCTCAAACGCCAATGGTTCACCGTGTCTGGAATTAGCAAGTGCAGATTTTCCACCAAAATAATAACTGCATTTAATCACAGTCAACACCCACCATGCAAGACTCCACTGGTGAAGAAAAGCACATTTAAAGTTTCCCATGAGACATTTGGACAAGCCAAGCTTGGTCAGGTGAAAACTTGATGTCCCTGCAAGTCGTCCCAAAACACAACAAACAGTAAAGTTTGGAAGTGACAGCATTATGGGGTTGTAGAGCAGAATGTGGTGTTGGTGTACTTCAAGTAATCAAATAAAGGATGAATGGAGAAATTTACAGACGTTCTTGAAGAGAAGCTGACTATGAAACGAGGGTGAATTTTTCAGGAAACAGTGAGGGGACACTCAGCTGGTTTCAGAAAAAGACTCAAGATTCTAGAGTGGCCCAGCCAATAACCTAAGTAGAGGAAATAACCAAGGATCAGAATGATCCATACTTCCTGAGCTTTCAAGATTTGTGTTAATGGATGGGACAAATTCACTCCTGAGAAATGCATGCGACAAGTTTCACATACAGGACAAGCTTTGAGACAAAAAGGCTTTCCGACTAAGTAAAACGTTTCAGTAGGCATGTTCGGTACTTATTCCCTGTGACATTCCACTTTACTTTACTTCCTTTACGGCTTAATTTGTTGAGATTTCTTTGAACGTCTGCGTAGATTGCTACCAACATCTGGTGTGAATTTCATGTTGACATATATCTTTGTCATTTTCTTCTTGAAAAACAAAATGAACAAATGATAAAACAGACATTAATAAGAGAAAGACATCACAATAAAACATAACTTTTTAACTTTTAAAGAGATTCCCTGTGCACTGTTATTACGTCTGCCGTTTGCCAGCAGTTGACACAGAATTGCTTTCGTCTTGCCACCATTTCCTCCCATCAGTCAAGCTGTTTCACAGCCTGTGGTTGCTTTGGGCCAGCCGGCTCAGCTGGGGCACAGATCAGCAGATTTCCAGTAAGAAATCATCTTTTCTGAGAAGTGATTTCATATCTAATTGCTTTTATTGACTCGACAGGGCTGAACTGGTGAACGCCCCTTTTGGCTCGCTGGGTAAAAGCAGCCGCCACAAAAGAAGGGTTTCTCCACTTGTGTTTCTGGCTTATTGGAATGCAGACTAAAACTTAAATGGCGAACATTGTTTAAAATAAAGTTTTAAAGTTTCAGCGACTTTTGAAGCGATGAGGAAACTGCACAAACTGTCTTGCGCATTGATCTGTTGTTTCTCTGCTCTGTTTTGAAGCACACAAACACAGATCTCAGCAGCAGACCAAACGATGATCAATGGAGAGCTAGCTGTATAAAATCAGTAGGACCATCTGCGTTTCAACAGAAAGGGCAAAGAAGAACTCCTATAAGTAAGGAGTAAAAAGAGTAGAGGCAGAAATGGTCATGTTTGGTGGAAATAAAACACGTCAAGCCCCTGACTGAGTCATTTATGGTAAACGTGTTCAATATTACAGAACCGGAAGAGCCCCTAATGAAGGTGGCAGTGTAATTAACAACAGGAGCAATAACAGAGGACATCTCAACATCATTATGATTAATAGAGCATGAAAACACAAAGGCCAGCGAACAGGAAGGGTATCATGGTACTAATGACCGCTTTGACTGAGTCATTTATTTCACTATAAACTTTCTCTAACACCCCCATGTGCATGAAAACTGGGAATTTGTGCAAATAGGTTTGTTCATACTTTAAAACAGTAACTTTTAATTAGAATTACCTGGGGGGGGAAGTTTGATCAAAGCATAAATTTGTGGTGCATGAAATGGCCTACTTTCACGCTGACAAGGATTTTGTGCCAAAGCGAATTTATTTCATTATCAGACACCTACGTTGAATCAATATGTCATTTCGGTTTGGACACCACAAGAGATGATGCATGTCTCACATAAATCAGCACCATTTTTCAGTGTTTAGACTAAAGTTTTAATGCTCAGTTCTTATTTTTTGATAGTCAGATTTGGTTTTTTGCTTTGTCACCCTTTCTACAAATTAAATATGACCGCAATTAGACTTCTGTGTGAACGGTCTATGACCTAGATGAGCAGGTGACGAATGTTGACATCACACAGCAGAGCAACGGAAGTAATAATGGATGCAGCCATCTGTGGATCGGTTTTAAAGTTGTTGAGCGAAGGGAGCCGACAGCATCATCACAACATCATAAGATGATGTTCATATGTTATGAAGCTAATAAAAAGAAAGTAGCAACAGCATTTTGTGGACCATTGACTGCAACTTCAGTAAAGAAGTCTGAATGTGTAGTCGGAACCATGAGTGGTGGGTTTGTGATGTGATGCGCTTCAGTGATACAGACGTCTGTAATAATTTCATAATTAACATTTTTAGCCAATGTTTGCATCCAATCTTGCTTTTTCTTCTTCAATGACGTAAATGTAGGATTAAGTGTGACATGACCGTTCTGAGTGTAGACGCTTTGAAAACTATCGGACACGCATCTGATTTAGTACCTTATTGAAGTGGCACAAATCTGGTTTTCTTTGTTTGTTTTTTTGGTGAAAACAATTCACCTGCTGTGTGAACATAGCCTGAGAATGGCGATGGACATGCCAAATCAGCTAATTTCCATGTTGATAGAAAAAATATTTAAAAAGTTTTGGGGGTTTTTGGTCTTTAAAAGGAGAGCAGGATAACTTTTTTGTGTGTGTGTGGAATACATAAACACACACAAAAATGGAAGAGGAAGAATACAGCTACCTGTTAAGGAGGAGGGCTAGCTTACTGAGCTAACAAACTGAGGATGCACAGAATGAGCTCAGAGACAGAGGCTGGGCAGCAGTACTGTTAGCCTTGCAGGGTTTAGACCTGATTTGAATGAAACAACTACACCTCTGCTGTTTCTTGCTAATGTTCCTTGAATAACAAGATGAATTATTTTCACCTACATGTACATTCAGCGGAACTGGAGATAAACATTCAACAGCACAGCTAGCAAAAACGGCAGGGACTGTTACAGCTATGCCATGTGGCTCATAGCTAAGCTAATACATAATGGGTGGGGATGGCAACCACACATCAACAATGAACAGTAGTTGGTTATAGAACCTCTCGGTGAGACATTGCTCGACAAGGAATCATAATGTATTTTTATGCAAATTCCCCTTATGGATTAAACATCAAGAGATGTGAAAGGTGCTTCTAACCTTGAAAGTAAACAAAAGAGGGAAAAGTCCTTCATTTTTTTTCTTTAAATTTATTAAACAGGAAAGAAGTTTCTTGTTTCCAATCATATATCTGCTCAAAATATCAAGGGCTGATTTACAGACTTTTAAACATAATTACAGCGCAACGTCTGTTAACATTTGCATGCAATGACTAATTAGTCATAGATAGTAGTTGTTGTTCCATGGAAAATATTTCAATGTTTTAATGATAGGATAAGTAAAGAAGATGCCATGTTCAATAAATCATCACAAGGAATGTGGTAGGAAAAAAAAATGCTGCAACTATAACAATTTTAAACTCACCAACTTCGCCTTCAAGCTCATCAGTACAGATGGTTTGATCTCTTCCACCCATATATTTCCAATTACAGGATAGAATTATGAGCCAGCTGTATTCTTAAATGCGATTGTTTTTTTGTTTTGCGTCACAGTGTTAGGCTGGCTGCTATTCCCAATTATGATTAATAAAAGTGATTCATAATGGAAAAACCATTATGACTTCACACACCCATAGAAAGCGGCTCAGTCATACACGCTATGGTTGCCAGACATGTCAAGTTTCCTGGCTGACAAACGTTGTTTTTTCGCAATTATTTCATGATCAATGGAATAAAAATGTTTTTCTTATGTCTGCAAATGCTTCCCGACACTTGTGTCATTCATCTGCTGTGAGCCTGAAGACACTGACAAATACTTTATAAAGAGACATCTAGTACGCTCTCAAACACACGCACTGTTTGTCTGATGGCTGAACTGAGCCTCGTCACCACATGGGGCAACATCTGTGTCACTGTTGTGGCAACTGTTGCGGTGAAACCTATTCTATATCATTCCACGGGCTTCTCATAAATAACATGAGCATCAGCTCTGAAATGCAGATTGCATGTCAGGGTGGATGTTGTGAACACAATGTTTTCCTCCACCACAAACCAGAATATTTGGGGCGTTTCAAACAGGCAACCGGAAAATCTGGAGTGCACCTTATGCTGGGATCTTATTTTACTTGGTCCAGATCTCACACACACACACACCCATCCGGTGCCTTTTATACACTCGTATGACTATAGCTCTGCCACGTGAGAAAAAAGGGACACAAGGTTGAAATTTTTGCCCATCTTCTCAAGGAAAATGAATAAATTTCCATCACATCGCAACAGAATCCTCCCTTTGAGCCAATCTAACACATTTCTAACAATAGCTATTACAATAGACGTGATCAATATCAATGGAAAATGCGTCCGAAAAAAATGTTGAACTGAACTCTGATCCCACACCGCACAGCATTCTGGGGGATGTAGGCAGAGAATAAGGTTTGACCGACCTCATGGCAAGGTTGGTCAAATCAACTAGCTCACTCACTTTTTGTTTAACTACCAACATCTGTAATACATCTGTAGTGTAATACATCTGTAACTGCACTGTGCATATCTTTGAATGACTTCAGTCCTCAATGATCATGTCAAACCTCTGGCCTTGTTGGTTCCATTATGAGGCTAAAGACTGAAACTTGATTTTGAATTGACAAACCAATTACATCCAGGGACCCGTACTGAACTGCTGCCCCTCACACTTTACACCTTTCCTGTAGCTTCTCATTTTTTGTGGGATAACATCATGTTTGTTTTAATCCAAAGTCATCTTACGACAATGAAGAGAAATAAGACGAGTTAAAAGAGACAAGAAGAAGAGGACCAGAGACTGAAAAGTCAGGAAAAGGGTTTGGGAAAAACAGAACATAAAGATGAATGGCAGCAAACTCGCATTATATGAGATGGCCCCTGCTGACTTTATAAAATAGTGAAGTCATGAATTGTGACGACTTGGACAGTTTGCATCTCTGCCTGGCTCGAGCACTGCTGGGTCTACACCGTTTGGTGTACACTCTAATGTCTTGAATAAGGCAGAGTCTGTTCTCAATGCACCATTTACCTCAGAAACCTTGGGCAATATTTCATCCACTGGCCTCTCTGAAACTTGTTGTCTTCCCCTCCTCCACTCCTCCTTTCTTTACTTAACAAGGCCAGGAGACAGAAAGGGGAGAAGACATTTGTCATTTTGCCTGTCAAATTGCAGAAGCTGCACACTCCTTCATGGTGTCTCTGTGCCGATGTGTATGTGTGTGGACTTGGTTCTGCAAGTATGGAAAATCTATCGTGGCTGCAAGCTAAAAATGAGCTCATTTTACACCAGAGACCCTTGTGTGCCTGCTGATGTGTGAGCACACACCGCAGGATTGTTGGTGTGAAGAAGTCAGGTGGTCTTTTGCAGCACTGTGATCACCTGTGGGTGGACATGTCGTTACTTTTTTTTTAATGTATTCATATATGGCTGAGCTCCAAGGTGAAAGAGACCTGAAAATATCTGATCTGTTTTCTCCAACGTGTCTGCAGGTCAGGGTCAGTGAGGTCTTCAGTCTATTAGATACGAGAGCATATATACCTACCTGTAGATGATGGCTGAATAAATATTTTAAATCAAAACTTATTTTCCAAGAAGGGCTTGGTGGATAATTTTACATGAGCAAATATGTGCTAGCAATCCTTCTTACAATAAAACAGAATTAAGTTGGAATAAACAGTGTATTTCAATAAACTTTCTGTTCAAGGAGTTGAGTCTTCAATCAAAGAACTCTAGTCCGTCTGCCTAGAACGTGATTTATTTGGGGAGGTCTGAATGCGTAAAACTCTCATGCGGACCAAAAAAGCAAACGCTGGTCCATCTAAAAACCTAGGTCTCTGTTTGGTTGAAGTGAACTCTGATGCGGATCAAATCCACATAAGAATGCCAAGTGGGCCAGCAACCACTCCAAAAGCTGGAAGCAAACTATAGTGCAGGGCATTCTGGGTAAATGCAACAGAGCTGGAGGAAATGGGGAAAAAGAATTTCTTTTTGCGCTACCTTGCAATAAATTTGCGTTCCCTCGCAATATGCTTACTGTTGTTGGTCTACAGTCACAAATGTCAATTTCAAATACACATGAAAAGAGCCTCGGTGAAGACGTGTTCATTCTTAACTCTTTGGTGTATAAAATTGATTGAAAATCGATTTATTCACTGCATGTTTATGTTTGTGTAAGGTTGAGATGGAGCTGCACATGAAAACATCCCTTTAAACCATTCAGACAAATACAAGAAGAACACAATCAAAACTGTCAGATGACTTTATTATCCTGTAATAACTGAGAAATAGACCAAAGGGTTTGGATGTATTTTTCTCTATATCCTCTGGAAAGTTTCTTTTTATATCATAGGTCTGTGGTGCATTTCTGTCCTAAAGAAAAAGATATAAAACTTAAGATATTTCACGAGATTTTGTAATAGAACGATGGCCACCGTAAGAAAGATTTACAGTATTCAATTAGGCCGCATGAACTGGTTAGTACATTATTACGAGGCAACGTAAAAAGAAAAAAAAAATAAAATTCCCCATGCCCCCTACCGTACTCATTCTCCTACAATGCCAGAACTTTTTTTTGAGCAAATCATAAGTAAAATCTCTCGCTTTTCTTCAGTGAGAAAAGTTAGTCTTCCAGTAAAGGGGCCTTAGTCAAACCAGATTTAAACACTCACTTAAATACTTACGGTACTCCAATTGTATAACCAGTGCAAATGGAGATGGACAGTGAATTTCTAAACTGGATAATCTGTTGCTGTCTGCATCACAGCTGTGTCTTTCCTGGATTTGAAGTAATTACTTAACCTGTGAAGATGCTCGTACCCATCAATATTGCACATGAGGTGTAAAATGATCGCAGATGTTATTTGTATGCAACTATATACTGAGATTTCCCTAAGAACTTGTTGTATTGCCTTCAAAAGGAATCTACTCCCTTCAGCCAGAAGTCAATAAGTGCTATGAATGCATTTAGCAGCTTCTGTTTGCCAGATTTTACACATAATTTGCTTAGGTTCGCTCATAAAGCTTTGTCTTTTAACCTCACTGTACAAAGAAGAGCTTGCTTTTAATAATACAAAAATCAGGCTCTCCTTATTGGATCTAAAAGCAAAAAAAGAACAGCTACAAGTCTAAACATTATAAATGTACAGCATCCCCCATGTGCCACAACCCAAGTTCAATATGCTAATAGGAGCGAAACCCGTTTCTTGTTTCCATCTGTTTGTGTCACTCTGCTTGAAATGATTACATTTAAATAGCTCCATTTACATGGTTCACAGAAAGTGGTTATCTCTGTAATTCCTTATGATTATAAATAACCTCTAACAAGAAACATGAGTTGGTTGTAATGGAAAAGTTGTGAAGAGGAAAATCCCAATCTGTTCTTTTCTCCACCTCAGTGGAGAAAACATGTAAAAATCAGAGTATTTTTACTGTCTGGAATCAAAAACTCCAGGAACAACGAGAGGCCGAACCAAGTTTCTCTTCTTTAACTGGCCATAAGCAGGTCCAAACAGCAGTATATCAAGTGGCTCTCTAGAGCCATGTGTTTCAGAAAGACAAAGAATTAACAAGCAGTTTTTTTTCCTAGTAGTTTCCCCAATAGTTATTAAACTTACAATCAGCAGCTTATACGCATCAGCAGCTTTAATATTGAGTAAGAGAAAACATCTGGACAGACAGACTAATTAATAGATTTTCCCTCTAAACATGACAAACTGATAAAACAATCCACAAAAAGGGAAACAAAAGCTGGGATACGTTTGTGCTGTGCCGGGTGAGCAGAGTTGTGTTGTGAACGGTCGAAAGAGAGAGATTTATGTTGATTAGAGACACAAATTGAAGGCTGTGACCTTCAGCCTTTGGCCCCCTTATTAGCAGCTTAATGCAGCCTTAGATGAAGTTGACATTTAGCAAGTGTAGCGAACGGGCTGACATATGTCCCCTCTTTCTGCTGCTAAGATTCCCCCCCCCTTTCACCCTGTTTGCCCTCCCATTCATTCTGACTTTACAGGGGATTTCTTTGGTATTTGTGCACTTTCTGTTTAGAGAGTGCTTATTGATGAGAGGAAACGAGCAGTTTCATCTTTTTTTGATGCAGGTCTTTTGGGTGAAGAAGAAGCAACAGACCCTCGATTTCTTAAGGCTTAGATAGACAACCGGGGCCGTGAACCGTTTCCACTAAGGGGCAGTTCAGTGAGAATGGCAGGAACTTAAAACACACACTACAAACATAGCATCTCATAACTTCGAATTTCTCTTGAGAAATTTTCATATTAATTACTTATGGTTTTGCTGTTTATTACCAATTTTAATTGTCCGTTTTAATTTTATATGAAAGTGGCTCTTGTGTGAGCTGAATTGCGTTGTACATTTTATGCCGTGACGATACTAAATGTAATCTCATCTAATTTTTATTTGGATTCTGAGCTGGTATTTTACAAAGGTGCTGCTACAGATGGAGGGTAATGTGATGTTGAGGATCCATTAAATTACGTCAGTGATTGCTTGTAAGCATAGATCTCAGGAGTTTTAGATTCAGTGAAGACACTCATGAGGCATAGCAAGTGACTCATTTGAGCAATGCGATGTTATCTGCCATTAAAACCAGCACGTCCAGATGAATTACTTAGAAAAGTGATTGTGGCCTGCAGTCAAAACCAAGAGCTTTTGTCTCAGAGGTGCACCGCATTATATGTATTCTCACACTAAACTGTCTCCTCAGCATCCGGCACCTCCCCAAAAAGAGCTTTACAATTTTTGTTCAGCAATGTTTATTCCAGTGTTCATTAAACAACACAAAATGCTAACTCATAGCTCACTGAGTCAAAAAGAGAGAGAGAGGAAGAGAGAGACTTTTTTGGCCTTTGTAAACTTAAGCACCTTTTTAAATTTTACTGAAGTATATTGTTCTTTTAAGTGTCATTGCCTCTCATTTAGTTTCTCAGGTGTCAGTAAACTACATCTACTTCAATCACATTTTAAAAGGTGCCGTCTCTCTTCACTTTTCACTCCTTTAGTAGACAGCATTAAAGGCTTTGATGTTAAACCCAAACAACTACCTGTCTTGCTGTGTCAGGGTAGTGGAAATGTTGGCTGCAGAACAGCTGAAGGCTTACTTAGAGAGAACAGAGGTTTACTCTAGTTCAGACTGACCATGAATGGATCAGCACAATGCCTGCACACATCTTCACAAGGACTTTACACCAACTTCCATTCATTCTTTTTTATACCCTAAAAATCAACTTACACCTTTGTCATAAACCCAAATTCTGATCCTAAAGCAGCACTTTCTGTTACAAGGCCCAGGCTTTGGGCCCCATAAGGAGCAGTGGGTCCTCTGTGTGTGTGTTTGTATTTGTGTATTTCTCACAAATACAAACAGTATTTGTGAGAAATGCTAAAAACAAACACACAAATTTGGTCTTTCTGCAGTTTCGAGGACACTAATTCCCCCAAATATACAAGACCACAAATCTAATCTGAATATTCACCACTAACAATTTGTCCGCCCAAGCGAACACAATCATAGCTGAAAAGGCTGGGAAATTTTGCTGGCATGAATTCCCTGAAATATTTTCTCTCCTCTTGGCTCATCTCGCCTCACACGTTTGCGATGGCATTTATGCACACAAAAGAAAAAAAAAATAAAGAAATAAATATTGATTGATTTTTTTAATGCTGGGTGAAGAATGGGCTCGATTCTTGTCAGAAATCCAGTTGCTTGGCAGAGCAGGCATATTGGCACATGCATTTTATCTTTTAATGAGGTAGTTTTAGTTTGGTAAGTGGGTGGGATTTGGACTGAAGAGTCCAAGCAGGTGGGCTTCAGCTTATATACACACGACAAACTTGTTTATAAAATCCTTCCAAATGAACATCAGAAACAAATTTAGCGAGAAGTTGGAGTCAGTGGCTCTATGGTGGAACTAAGAAACTCGTCCCGACACTTTGAATTTATAACAGATCTTCACCTGATTT
>NW_006799979.1:637091-677394 GCF_000485575.1 Poecilia formosa | reverse complement strand
AAGAAACTCGTCACGACACTTTGAATTTATAACAGATCTTCACCTGATTTGGCTTGACCTGACCTGTAAATGAATGGTTAATATAAACCATTGAAACCATATGCTTGTTAATGAAAAGTATTTTAATTGTCTTGTCTCCTGACATTTAGCCTTTAACAAGCGCTAAGATCAGTGCATATTAAGGGATAAAGCAATGTACCTAATTAAACCTCCAAGTTGAACATTATAACTAATTTAGCCTGGAAAATGTTTGTTGTCTTCTGAATTCATGAACCTGTTTTATTGCTGTTGCTTACAGAAGATAATAGAGCGCACCACTCTGGCAAATACGAAAAACAAATGTATGTTCTTGTCAAATTACAGCCTGTAAAGGACAAGCGTTCTGCTATGATGGCATTTCACTTAAGAACATTATGTTACTCTGCACTGCTAAGATGTTTTTCCCTTTTTTTTTGTTGTTTTCAGCCTTCTTACCCACACTTACAGGTGTACACTCTAGACTCACTCAATGACTTGCCATTATAAAAGCAACAGAAGTCGTCGCCGACTGTCCTTGTAATCTATCAAGTTATGAGGTAAATGACTTTTGGACATAAAAGAACAAAAAGCAGCTTCAAGACATGTTTAAACTTCTTATTCAACTCTAAGTGTTACATGTAAATGTAAAATTTTTATCTAAATGTTGAACTTAAAACTAAATGATAAATCAATATCTCAATGTTAAATCTAGACCTCAATTTCAAATTAGAATCTAAACATCCACAGCCAAATACTAAGTCTAAATTTGAATTTTACATGTATACTTTAATCTTAATGTTGAATCCAAAATGTTATAAAGATGTACAAATTAACCACGCCCCTTGAAGTGACCTCAATACTTGTGGCCAATCTCACAAGAAGGTTTGGCAAGACCGAGTCAAAATGACACATTTTCTGAATTTCTGCACCAGAAGCTGTATGGGGCTTTTGATTTCAAAGCAAAGTCTGGCATTAGTGAGTTTAAACACACCAAAATGACCAGAGAGAACAATATATTCAAAAACAATACAAGAAACTTTTTAAATCCAACTCTGAGAATGCAGCAAAACATTTAAATCTGTAAAGCTTTTCCTTTAAACTTATAGAGAAAAAACCCGAATGACAAAGAGAAATGTTACTCAAACAAGAGCTGCCATCTCTAATAATAATATCATAATAGCTGTGGCTACTGTTTGTGCTGTTATTATGCCATCGTTTAATTAGCTTAGCATTGTTGTTGGTCATTT
This sequence comes from Poecilia formosa, assembly GCF_000485575.1. Taxonomy (NCBI): domain Eukaryota; kingdom Metazoa; phylum Chordata; class Actinopteri; order Cyprinodontiformes; family Poeciliidae; genus Poecilia; species Poecilia formosa. The sequence continues at coordinate 676,129 of NW_006799979.1, read as the reverse complement.
TGAAGTTTCTGTGTTGAAGTCACTGACAAGCATGCATAAATTCAAGGGAAATATTAAAATAGACTCTCTTGTAGTTTGCAAAGGAAAGAGAAAAAGCTGCTCCTATATGGAATAGACATGTCATATATAAATAATCTGGAAATGAACTGATGTAGAGTCGTAGCAAGAGTACTGATCTTTGAATAAAGGAAAGCACACATGGAGTGAAGCAAGTCTTTGCCACAACAGCCTTTCAGGATCATTGAGCTTCTTATTAGGCATGCCATAGCAAAAGATGCATCCTAATTTTCTCAAAATTAAATCAAGTGCCAGTGGTTTAAAAAACAAAACACAAACAAGCAAAGCTTATGATCCACTGTTTTAGGCTCACAGCGACGCCCCATCTGGGCAAACAAATAAAACCAGATGATGGACGGGGCTGAAGCTCCCTTCTCCGGGGAATACCATTGAAGGTGGTGTTCTGTCTGGCAGTGGCTTTTAATAAAATACACTTTAGTCAGTCACACATATGCCAGATATTCTTCAGTGAGAGCACTTCAAAAGTGCGGGCGTGGATCAGCGACTCCACAACAAAAGAATTATCTTTAAAGGGCAATAAAGGAATCCTGATTCATAACAGATCCAACAACATAACAAGAGAGCGGAAATGTGTGAGAGAATCGTTTTAATGTCTTAATGAAGATAAAGTGAACACAGCTGGTTGATTCTGGTAGGTTTTGTAAACATATGTCATTATCTAACACGAAAGCAAAATAAAAAAAATAAAAAAAGTGGCACAGACAGGCTAATTCATCTGCAACGAGAGCAGACAGATTGCACAAGTCCGACTTCTGTCTTCGGTAAAGTAGAAGACTCGCCGTTTCAGTCACCAGCTGAGGAAATGTAATGAGTTCACACGAATAGCAAAGTCAGCTCGCACGCCTACCCACATCAGAGCTGTGTATTCTCAAGGAAAGTCAGAGGGAGGAATAAAATCATGTTAAAAACACTTAAACTTTACTCAAAGCCATTTCTGTCTTACATGCTTTTATGTTTTACACAGCATCTCCAATCTCCATCTCATTATGTCCACAAGGTTGATGAGATTCATCTTGTTTGAAATCTAGGACGATAATCAGTTAGAGGCTGCACAATGTTTGAGACGGGAGGGGAAATTTGCAATCTTCAACATACAGCCAGAGGTCCAGTGGATCAAAGCTTATTCATGAGTCCTGACCCAAATCTGACTGAGTCTTAGGAAAAATAGCTAGAGCCCTTCCAAAAAAGAAGAGTGTCAGTCTGGAGATGATAAAGCTGGTGGAGATAATAGACTTCAGAACAAATTTTAGCATTGTTGGTTTCTCCAAGTATTAATTTGTGAGGGTGGAATACAAGTGAAAACCACTTTTCACTCCTTCATATGTAAAGAAAGGGAAAAACATTTAATTTCCTTATGTTTCAGTTTCATGAGCTACTTTGTGTTGGTTTACTTCATTCAAACCCAATTAAACTCACTGGAATCTGACAAAAAAATGCAAAAGTCCATGGTGAATGAACGCTTTCCTTTTGCAGCAGGTTGAGAATGTAGCCAAGCCGATTGATTCTCATCTCTGGTCACTGAGATTTATCTCATTGAGCTAGATTTCTGAGGTAGAATTTCTACTGCGCCAATCAGCAAACAGAAGTAGAAGCTGTGAACATTGATTTTCTGTGTTGTTTGAGGATCGCAATCTGCCTGTAGTTCAGAAGTAGCGGAGGAAGTGAATGAAGTCATTCAATCCATATTGGTCAAGTCAAGGTTTTAGCCCATTTCAGTGACAAGGCAGTTTGAATTGCTTTAAATCATAAAAACCGTGCTTCCAGATATTGAATTAACTTAAATAGTCATCTCATTCGACACAGCACTTGGTTGTTTGCAGTGCAATCAATTTCTGGTAAGCTTCATAGCATCAAACCATCATGTTGCATTCATCATGGACAAACATTGGAGATTTGGTGAAATTTAAACCTCAACAGAGTCCACACTTCCAGGAAGCAATTGATTTTCAATAGCCGAAGGACCAACAACGAGCTGGTTTGAAACACACCTTAGTCCAAAGTCAAAATACTCATAACTTCAAAGTCAAACTTTTGAGGTTTTACTTTATCTGAACAGATCCCACAAAAACATTTCTTACAATCTTTGTCTAGGTTTACACAAGCACCAATTCTTTCTTGGACATTAGGAATCTTGAATGTTTCTACAGATCTGCTTCACATAGTGAAGGAAAAAGGAAAAAAAAATCTAACTGGTTTATAATGTGAAACTCGTCAATCATTTGAACCTTTGTCTTTGACGCATCTTACCGCAATCAGTCACATCACACAGGTCTTATTTCCACATACCCTAAAGAGCCAACCTGAAACTATATTTTATTTAACAGAAACGGCAATGCAGGTAATGGCATTGTAAAGTGTTCTTTAAGTGTGGTAATTATAACAGAGTCAGTCATCATCGCTACTGTATAATAATGCCTCTTTAAGGCAATCATTTCCCTGACACTCTTGACTTCCTTTGGGTCTGCAGATATGCAGAAACTGATGTTCGCCATCTCAACGCTTCAACAGACTCAAATAACAGCCTCTTCCTTAGAAGCCAAAGCAAGCACATGAAACGACACTGGCTATCATTGCACCTTTTAAATAGCCAAATAATAACTAAATCCGCAGGGGAAAGCACATACTAAAGCAAATGTGATGATATGAAAGGCTCCATTAGTCTTTATTAAATGTGTTTTAATATCGAAACAGATTGCGACTGGTGACACATGTGGTGTTTGGGTCCGCCTAATTAGTTTTCTAATGATGTTTATAATCGATTCACCGTAGGCTCACTAGGTCTAAATCAGCACATAAATGTGAATCAGCCATGTCAACCAAGACTCAAGTGGTATGCATGCATATAGAAAAATGTGGAAAGAAATCTCTGAATTGCATCATAAAGTACTAAGAAAGCCATACAATCTACTATGAGTCAGTCGTTTTATTTTCTGTGCAGTTTAAAAATTCATGCGAATCTTTAAACTTGTCAGTTTTCCACTGACAACACCTCACAGTTGGACAACTAACCTGTCAGGCTAACATGTCACCAGGTGGCAGGAAACACGGAGCAAGGATTTGAGTCTTCATTAATGATGCATGGTGTGTCAGGATGTAGTCTGCAGACACTGTTCAAAAATGGTCAAGTTTATGATTGCCAAGTGCCAACATTTCTATCTCCTAATGGAATTGACAGCCACTGTGCACATTGTTATTTACTTACCCCTCAGTGGGTACATGACAAAAACAAGACTCAACTTCAACTTCTGCCATAAAGACTTGAAACTCAACTTGGGCTTCTGGTCTAAGGATGAATTTTTGAGAGTGGAAGGAAGCCTGCATTTGAGTTACAGACTGAAGTTCCTGTGCATGTTTTACTGTGAAAGGATGAACTCAATTATTAGTCAGTGACATTGGTGGATAATGAGAGGTTAATGGCTAGCGAGCTGCAACTTTGCATATAGCTTAAAAGCTAAAAGGTCTAAACCCTTTTCAGTGCAATTCACCATGAAGAAGTGGACAAACTGTAGACAGAGATAAGCAGTTTTTAACTTGGTCATTAAGAAGAAAAATACAATTTCTTTGGAAATTCAACTTTAACAGGTTTTAATTTCTTTATATTATCTTTACTACACCAAAAATATTTATTTACGTTTCTAATAAGATAAATATTACACTATTTTTAAAGTGTTGTAAAGCAACCTTTAGCATCTCTTTGCATGCTGAAGTAAAAGATTTAAATATAACAATTTAAGAAAAGGAATATAGGAATATATTTAAAGATCCTTATTAAATGTCCATGTGGTAATTTAGACTTAAGGACATTTAGTCCAGCTTTGGAATCCTAACCTACAGTATTTAACCTTGATGTTGGGGATTTTATGAGGATAGACTTAGGGTGCAAGACTTCAGACATGACTTGGACTCGCCCCTCCAAGACTTAAGACTGGATTTGTTTTGGAAAAAATGACTTGTGAACATCTCTGTCTGGTGCTAGACTCTGTTCTTACTTTGGTTTATTAAAGAACACGGATGGTTTTCCACAATAAAGTCAACTCTGCGCCACCTCACTGCGTCTCCGTAAACCTCTCACCCAGTAAATATTTCATCCTGCCTCTGAGTTTTGTCAAAAAATGTACTTAATGGAGACAGTTTAGCTTCTCATTTCATATTATTTATCTCACTATTGCTCTAAACAGATGCTCTAATATCACAATTTCACTTCATCAATGTTGATTTTTGTGTTTGTGCTTCACAATCCTGATCAATATTGGAATCTGTGGAAAGCCATTTCTGACATAAGTGTGCTTTTTCACCATGACATCATGCCCAACAACCATAGTTAAAAGCGCCCCCTGGCGTTTATCTAACACCACTACAAGCTTAATCAAAGCCAGCAGGGTTTAATGAGCCTCACAAGGAGTTATTTAAACACCTGGTAATGCTGTTTATGACAAACATCTGGCTTACGTTAAGTAACTCAGCTTTCAGATTGTTACACCTATTGCATCACGACTGCTTTCAATACTACAGTAAAGCTTGGCTCTTTCAAAAGAAAATCTAAACAAATGTGAAGTAGAAGAGCATAAGTTTTGCACCAAAGCCTAAAATCAAATTAATTATCATATATTACATATACATATTTACATGTATAAATTAACATGTATAAAAACTTCAAATAAAACTTCTATACTTATAACAATAAAGAAAATGCACATATATAATTTTGTAGACACAAATATAAAATTGTTCATTAAAACTTTTTACATTTATAACCTGAACCGTCTCTATGACTTGTTGAATACGTCCCAATCTCAATGTTGCAGCTGTCATAACTCCACAGTGAAGTGTACAATAATATGTCTTACTTGCTTTGGAGTAGTTGAATCTTCCTTCTTGTTCCCTTACACATTTTCCCTTATAGTGTGTATCAGAGTGTGACCTTCCTTTTGCTCCCTGTGTGTTCCTGCAGGCATGGCTTCCTGAACCCTGGTACTCTGCATGGTTCAGCTGTTCCTCATTAACTCATCACCATGAAGTTTATCCACACTGTGACTCATTAACTCCTCATCCGACTGTGGCACTTGCCAGATGGGTAACATTCAATCCAGCTGAAAAATTTTAGTTTTTTTTCTGAAGTTAGTTTTTCCTTAATCCGCTTTGTTCACCGCTTTTCTCTTTGTTACTGCTCTTTCTGCCACTTGCTGACTGACCAACCTGTTCTGCAAACCTGTCAGAGTTCCTGGAATCACTTACAGCTGTCATTGGGATAACAGTTGGGCTGATGAATAACATTTACCACTTGTTTCTGCTCATGTCTGCTTTTCGGATTCAATTTCAGGTTGTAAGAATTCTAGGGTCTGCTGGTTAAAACCTGCACTTGTAATATTTCCCACCTATTTACAGCAAATATTACCTCCAACAATCAAGACGGCCCCCATATTTTTGTTGTTGTTAGTGCTCTCGCCCACACCAAACATAAACACCCAAAGGTGTTCTTCGTGTCACAGTTTTGTCACCTGTTTTATGAAGCTCTCTTTCAGAATTAAATGACCAGAATTTGAAATATTTCTTTCTTCCAAGCTTTCTTGCTGTGAGTGATCATTATGTGGTTTATGTTATTAGCAGAACAATGTGTGCACAAGGTAGCAGTTGCTGTAAAAAAGTTTTGGTATAATTTTAAAAACAAAATCAAATGATTTGAAGTTTTTTATTTATTTATTTAGTATCTTACATGTTGACTTCCTGAAGGCGGAGTTTCAGAAAGAGCAGGAGCTTTTAAAGAGACAGAAGTCCAATTTCAAGGCATTAAATCAGGGAGTCAAATTTCTTTTAAGTCATATTCGATGTATATATGGCATTTTCATGCTAGCTGAAACAGCTGAAACTAAGCTATATATAATGATACTATGTGCCTGGAAAATACATAATATTGTCTCTTTAAATTATGACACTATATACCACATATGTTTCTGTCATTTTCTATATAAGTTTTAACTGCTCTGTTATTAACTTTAAGCAGCAGCCTCTGAGTGTATTCTGTGGACCAGGAGTGTTTCTGCTTCAACACCCCTTGATCACATAATCAGGTCATTAGCAGAACTCAGCAGAACTTTACTGCATGCTGAGAAGGTACCGTAGAAGTTGCAGGTCCCACGGCCTTCAAAATTGGAGTTCGATATCCCCGACCTAGACAATACAGACACCTAACATTTCCACATCCCTCAAAGTCAATGACAGACAGAAGTAAAGACTCAACAGAACAAAGCAGAACAACCTCGGTTGAGTCTGTTCAAGTGGGTCTCCTGAAGACCCAGTCCTCATTTAAAATTAGCATCAATGAACAGTCGACACGTCTCTGAAGAAAGAGCATAATTTTAAACAGCTTCCTTTGTACTTCCCCAGACTTCATTTTAAACACTTCACTGACACTGAGAGTAGCTGACGCTGAGTCGTCTTTCCTCAACTTGCACACCTTACAGGCACCTGAACAATGGAGCAAGTGAAGCAAGTAGAAAACTTTTTCTTCTGCTCCCCTGTTATTTGACCCAGTAAAGTCTGATCACTCCCCGCAGTCACAAAAATGTCTCAAGTTACTGGTGCTTTTGATTCTCAATGCATATCTTTTTAACTATAAAATATATTCACATACCCCAAACCTTCAAAGCTACCGAGACGCCAGACTGATGTAACCAGCTGGTGGATGGAAGAATTCTCACAAAACCTTTTGACAGAATTATGTTTTCTAATCTCTCCTCATCCGTTAGTCTAAAGACTTTTCTCTTGCAACTCTTTGAGACGCAAGAGAATAAGCATTAGTCTTTGGACCTACCTCACCGTATCTAACTCTCCCAGCTATTCTGGGGTAATGATTCTGAGCTAATCTCAAGTTAAGAGTCAATAAATCAATCTACAAGCAAATCCAGCAAGTTTGATAGTATTCATGCCCTCTGCAGGTAAACTCGAATAGCAGAAGTGGACAAATTGAAGAGAAATATCAACATTGCTGCCTGAGCAAATTTCTGCATGAAACACAGCAACAAACTTCTGAACAATCATACAACACTTTGAACTGAGCTTGGTCAAAATAGTTAGACCAAAGCCTGGTGTCAAGTCTGGTGTCAAGTCTGCCTTTCTGAGAAACAAAATGATGTAATTTACGTCAAGAGAGCCAATTTCAGCACTTCAGATGAAATATGTGGGGACCTTTACATTGTGACCAACTCTTGAGGAAACAGAATAAAAACCTGAGTAACATCATTTTCTCATTTTCTTTAATGTAGTTCTTCGCCTGAACACCTCTGTTCTCCACATTGCTTGAACTTTTTACGTTCAACCGTATATCAGTTCCCTAACTCCAGGAACTAGATGGGCGTGATGAATGATGTGATCAAGGATCCTTCAACAAAAGAAAAACATGTCAAGGGAAGCAATCCCCTGTTCGTATAGATGACTCTCTAGAACTTGCTGTGGGATGAGTGGGTGAGATGTTGCTGCTCTTCCCGACTTGCCATGTCACCAGGAAGTGTGAGTGACAACCCAGATAAATTATCCATGGTGTGCGATTGGTAGAGCCTGTTTTAGATATGGTCCCTTATAGAATGTGAACAAAGATGGCAGGTTTAAATTCCAGCCAAGACTACTGGAATATTAACACTCGACCCAGGTGGTGCTGCACCAGTATAAGCAGCTCATAATTTTTATATGTGTGTGTGCATGCGTGTGTGCATGTGTGTGTGTGCGTGCGTGCAGGTGTGTGTGTGAGGAATTCAGAGGGTGACTCATAAAAGAGCAGAGTGTGTTTGGTGGGAAAGCAGTAAAAGGTTACCTATATGTGGAGGAGGAAATGTAATCCATGGAGAGCTCCACATTACACTGACAAAGGAGATCAAAACCATTTACATGTCTGTGGATAAAGCAGAGTGTTATGGAAATTTAACCTGTAAAATTAGATCATTTTTTTCAAATGTGTTTTTGAGGGTTGAAACTAATTAACATGCAGTTAAACAAGGAAGTACAGAGGCTTTTAATGGAGTCAACCAGTTTTTTTTGTTGTTTTTTTTGCAATGTATCGTAATAAATCACATCCTGTCCAACCTTTATTTTTAAACATCCTATATTGTATTTTACTTGTTATTTTGTTCTGTATTTATTTCATTTGATTTTTGGCTAAGCTGCATAGCGTTTTATGAATATTTTGTGATTTTAAATGTGCTATACCCATAAATTTGGCATGCAACATTCTGTGTGGTTCAACGGTATCGGTCAGGAGAAGGATGCGAAAATATTCTCCAGCATAATCATGATCTGGGCTTGCTATTCTTCAGAAGCAACAGGGCGTTTTGTAAAAGCAGATGGAAATGATAAACATTTCCAAGTTGGGTTAGGCCCAAAATAATCACGTTTTTCCAAGATAGCACAAGATGATGAAGGACTTAATTGTTTTACTTTACGGTAAACCCAAGCATCGAATATCACGCTTTGTACTAGAAAATCATTGGCTCGATTCCTGATGCTGTACGTCTTCCCCTTCTCTCCAAAAAAAGCTACTGTTGCCACAAAACCCTAAAATAAAACTACAGAAATGCACTAGAATAACCACAGTCTGAACTAGGTCTAGTAGAAAATCAATAGGGTAACCTGAAAAGGACTGAAGGTAAAATTTTTCCACCAAATCTGATAGCATTTTTTTGCAAAGCAGAGTTAGCAGACAGTGCCATCTTAAGATCTGAGATGCTGATACATCCCCATCGAGTATCACAGTGTGTGGACTTGGTGGGCCCAAATTCAAACAGTACACTAAAGGATCCATTAACCAAAGGAAACTGACACTAAATAAAGAGTCCAAACCAAAATATGCAAAGAACAAAGCAAAAAAAAAATGACATTTTATGGAACACCCTAAATGAAAACAATAGACAACTCTAAAGAATCCAAATTTATACAAAAGAGATGCTCAAAAACAGAAACACCCACAGCCTAATGGCACCAACTTCATCAACTTCTTTACTGCAATGAGCAATACCCCTCAAGTCTGTTGTGAAATCTTAAGAGGCAATCAAGAATGTGCATGAGCAACACTAGTTTAAATATTTATGTGTGCTAATACCCCTTCTGAGCAAGAATTTTCCGGAGGCAGAGTTAATCAAATTGGTCGAACGGATATGGAAATATCTGTCGCATGTGCGGCAGGGAGGGGGACACTGGTGTGATGCGCACCATTCATGGTGCACTCAGTGTGGGCAGGGGCACCAACAAGCTGAAATTGTCTCAATTCATCAGTTCTGCAGTCTACTTAGCAAAGCTGTTCCTCCGATAATGTGCTAGAGGACTGCCAGATGAGCACAAGCCAGTGTGGACACACATCTACTGACTGTAAGTGTGAAGAACTACACACGGGGAAAAAAAACATGCACACAACAATTTCACTTTCTCAGTCTCAATAGTCACAAACACACACACCTCTAGAGCCTAAACACTTCCTCTCTGACCTGTTTCAATACAACAGCGTCCATTTGCTACTGCAACACCTTCAAATCCTTTGCCTTTTCACCAATTTACCCTCATCAATGTAGATTTTTGACTATTTTCAGTCAACATCGCAACCAGAACCCAGCCTGGATTAGTTCAGTGTGTTTTTTTTTTTCATTAACACCTCAGAGTGAGTCCATAACATAACACCCACCATATGTGTCCGGCGCGAAGGAACCAAAGCTTCGTCGGAATCACTGCATGAAGAGCAGAGTGAAATGAGAAAAACTGAAATGCTAATGACTAAAACAAGGCAAAATGTGACTCACTGAACAATATGGGTGAGGGTTTGACTATTAATCATGAGTTTGAATAAGAAACTACACACCGTTCTCCTTTCTGGTAGAAATTACTTTGAGCATCAATTATTAGTAATTTAGTCTCAGAAATCAGTGGGGGTGAACTCCTGTAGTAGCCTTTAGCTGTGCTGTCAGGTAATTGATCTTTAAAAGGGTGCTTTCTGAGAGCTTTGAGAGCACTGAGTAACTTTAAAAACATGCTTTGCCCGCAACAGCATTAAGGCAAATTAGCACAATTTTGATGAGGAAACACTTTTTGTACCGTCGTGGTCCAGATTGCACTTTGTTCTTTCAGTTCTGTTTGTATATCTTGAATTCAAACCTGTCTGCCATCTACTTCAAATCAAGATATGCAACCAGATGTTGCCTGGAAATCAACAGCCTTCTGTCTGTTTCCTTTCCTAGGAAATGTGGAATATTTGCCTCCACCTCTTTCTTCTCCTTGTTCCTCTCCACTCATCCTTCTGCTAAGCCTGGCATGGCAGTGCACCAGCAAGTGATGTGGCGACACCACTCCCCAGTATCTGTCCTGGGTAACACTATCCAGTAAGGACTCGACACACACACACACGCACACACACACACACACACACACGCACACACACACACTGTCTTTAATAGTGCCAGTTCTGTGCCCATTCATGCAAACACCGGAACACAACATGACAGTATTTATGCGCAAACACAGACACGCACACACAAATCTCTCATTCTGCTCATCTGATCTAATAGGTCCTTAGCATTTTCCAGTATTTTCCATTGGGTGCTGGCCAGCTACCTGGAACTAACACTGAACCTAAACATAGAGTCTTTTATGCGCTCAGGTGTCTTAAATGTCTCTGTGTTCTCAGGAAACAAAGTGCAGCCTCTACGAGAGACCTTTGATGTTAAGCGAATCATACATCCCTTTTTTTTTTCTCTCTCCTGTTTTGATCAGTGCAGCTGTAGCTTAACAAGTGATGGAACAGAGTTTGGCAACAAGATCCTTTTGTTTGAGATTTAATAAAGTTGGTTGCATTGCTTTAGAGAAACACAATAAATGATCACGTAGCAATACAGGGTGATAAAATTTGTCTAGAAATGATTAAACTACCTGTGATATAAACTGTAACAGCTCTTACATAGCACGTGCAAAGCTACGATACACAATTATGTTTTGAAGAATTTATGTGAGTAATTTATATGACGTTTCGAATAAGTTATTGTGATAAATAATATTGTTTTAAGACCCTTTTCAAGTCGTAATGGCAAAATAAGTTTCTCATAGATTAATAAACTTTCAATTTTAGTCAACGTGTAGCACTGGGTCTGGATGACATTCTAAATATCCAAAATAAATAAACAAAACAATAAATAAAATAAAATGAATTCTGAAGTCTTTGCAAAACAAACATGTCCTTCAAAGAAAAAGTGCTTGATGAGACCAAAGCGCAAGACTGAAGACTTTTGTCATCCAGTTTTTGGCAGAAAGGGAGAGAGCGAGAAAAGAGAAAAACGATAAATTATTGAGTTTGTTTTAATTTGTAATGAACTACAAAATCTATGAGCTACAAAGTTTCTGTTTGTTGAAATACTTCTTGCTATTTAAACTTGGCAATAGTTGGTCATTCAAATGTTGAAATTTAATACATCAGCCAAAATATGACACAAATTTACAAGTGGACAAAATGGGGTTACTCTGTGAAACATGACTCAGAAAAGTTAAAAAAAAAAAACAGAAATATGAAATATGGGGGAGGGGGGAAGAAGAAGATGAATTTTAGACCCAGTCCATCATTCAGAGAGCAATTTATTTTGCAGAAATATAAGTGGGAACAGGCTCAGCTTGATCATTTTAGCAAGGTGATACTCACAGAGTGGCAATTCATTTGCCTTGGTTGATTTTTTCCTCCCCTGTCAGTAGACCAAAACAGCCTGGGGATCATTTGCTGACACACTCATACCATGGATAACTCAATCAGTTTCCTACAGACTCACACCCAAATACCAAACCTGCTTCTGTTACTCAGACACAATCCAACATGTAGACATGTCAGCGCAGTGCGTGTGGGGAAAGCAACACTTTACACACTGGTACGTATAAGTACATGGATGTGCTGTGATTTTTTGCGTACCAAAACAAAAAGAAACGTCAAAGAGTTTGTTGAAAGAAAACAACAAGTCGGTTCTGCACAAAATGCAGACTGTGGCTGGAACCCATTTCCTGCAAATGTGATTAGCGCAACACACGCTATCTCATTTGGGAGATAGAGACATAATGTCAACCGGAGGAGCATTATTCTGCGAGAAAGCAACAACAGCCACTCGTCTGTATCAAAATTCATCCAGCAGGTATAGTCGATCCCTCTATACACCCAAACACATTAGGAAGAAGAAACAAAACACCTTTGTGATGCTCGGTGTGAATCCTGACGCCAAAACAAACAGCAACGATCAAAGGGAACCTTTCTTTTATAAATCATGTGCTTTGTGCTTTGTTGATCACTTATGTGTGAAAGTATTTGTGAGAAGCATGTGTCGATGCCACGCAAGTTTTCGCAACTGTGCAGCTTTACCAAACATCTGTCGGTGTGTTTGGAAATTAGGTGACATTTTATGTTTTACATATGCATTTGCGTGCTGGGGTTCTTTATCAAAGAATGACTGCATCGCATTATGCAGTCAATTAAGAGAGGATTAGTTACATCCTGGGTTTATGAGATTCAGATTTCATTTGCAATATGTAAAGATTAAAACAGTGGACTCATGTAGCATCTTTGCAGCTATAGAAGATTTTTTTTTTCACTGATGCTGGAGCCTGAGATTGTTCGAATGCCCCCGTTTGTCCTGTGCCGCACACACATCCAGTTCATGTTTGCTTTTTGCCACAAAATCACTTAAACACACTTTTAGTTGAAGTAGCTGAATTAATATCCAATTTTTATTTTGATGCTGTGATTTTTGATGTTAGCTCACCGCTCAGGGTGTCATTCTATCATGGGGTGACAAAAGTGTTCTGTGGAGAAAAAATAATAATTTATCAGTTGCACCCAGATGTGTTTCAATAGGGAGTGGTGACCTGCTGGTTTTATCCACTGTGCAGTCATATTGAGAAGACACATTGAGGCTGGACAACAATGCTAAACCTGGCAAGTGATTATCTAAATTTGATTGAGTATTTACAGTTTGAGATTTGGGAGAAGGAAAATAACATTTTGAATGTTAAAAGGTAATAAATATAGAGCAATGGAACCTGGGCCTGGACTCCACATTGATACAGATTCTGTAAAAAAAAAAAAAAGAAAAGAAAAAAATGTCTTGATATGTTTAATAATTTTTCATCCTCATAAATCCAGGGCATCTTTCACATAATATTCACCTCTGACTGGAAATGAAGAGCACTGATGTGATATCAGAGCAAAGCAGACATGATTCAGCACTGAGCTTCTCTATCACCCCCTAGTTTTCAGATTAAATAACTGGTTTTCAGTGAACTGAAATACATTTTTAGAGAAAGTTAAACATCTCAAAGTCCAGGTGTGCAAACACTCACAGCTCTTCCACAAGAATATTTAAAAAAACCAAAGAAAAGCCACACAAACAAATTAATTACTAAAGATTAACGACGAGCAAAGGCCAACAACCATCTTTAAGCAATCCAGATCAAGAAAGCTGAGCCTAAACAACTTTTCCTTTGTCAAATAAAAGTGTCAAACATTCAGCCAGTCTAGCTTTATGAGTAAAGTTTTACATTTTCAGGTCATTTCATTTCTTTTCTGCTAAGTGTCATGTCCCGCTTTAGAACGCGCTGGCGCTTTTTCCTGCAAACTTGCCTGAAGCGTGAGAGATTACTTGTGCATATCTCCCCTACATCCCACTTAAACAAATGGTTTGCTTTGTTAAGTGTGCACAGCTGATCAGAACCGCTCAGTGTGGGAGGCTGCGGTCTGGAGCAGATGTAACGACTTAACCCCTGTGACCTCGGCTGTCCTGCAGGAGCAAATAAAATGTCAGCATCCGGCTTCGCAGCATCTCCTCTGCCAGCTCCACTTCCTTCTCACAGAGCTCTTCTTCCAAAAGAAAGGGCTCGGAATAGGGCGGTCCGATGATGGGAACACAATACCTCAGTGGAAGCCTTTTTCATTGGCACCACTGGTGTAGAGTTATGAAAAGCCTTAAAACAAATCCATCTTTTCATCTAAGCTTCAATGCCACAAAGATCTTGGGATCACCAAGACAATGAGACCAACACTAGAGGCGAATCTTTGCGATAACAGGTTGTTTATGAGTGATAAGTGATGGAAAAAAAAAAAAAAAACATCTTCTGACTTACATCTCAGTGATAAACCATTTGACTGTTATGTAGAAGACCACTTTATATCAAAGTACGGTGGAGGATATGTAATGCTGTGGACTTGTTACTCAGCTAAATGCGCCATTTCCTGCTTCGGAAGGAAGCTTTTCGGGTTTGTGCGAAGGCGACAAAAAAACTTTATGAATGCAGAAACCATGAACGTCAAGCAACAATTCATTCAGAGCGTTGCAAAAACCAGACAAAAACCAGGAGAGGTCAGAAAAGATCTGCAAATTGATTGTGTGAGAGTGGAGAGAGGAAATCAGAGTATTTCACATAAGAAAAAGAAGAAGAAAACAAGTTGTGGTCAGTGGGAGGCTGTTTTCACTCTAAGGGCTTTCCTCCCAGAACCCCTTTGTTTTGAATAAAGTTTAAGCACTGGCCTGTTGATATCTGTCACGTTTGTAGTCTGACTGATTTCCCAGATCTCTTGGAGAAAGTCCAAGTTGTACAAAGATAAGTTAAGCTGTGACCTAATTATATCGAGCGACAGCGAGCACACCAGAGTTTCTGTTTCAGCGTCACTTACTTTCGCTCTGTCTGTGTTGACCTGATTCACAACAAACGTTATCATGACCAACAAGCTCTGATTCAGAAATATAGAGCTCTGTTTACTGTAGCTCAGCTGTGCATGATGGCATGAGCCACCATGTCAAAGGACATTTTATACAACAGGATATCATCAAAAAGCTCTTGTTACAAAAATTGGTATTCAGCAATGTTAAAACTTATTAATTTTCATGGTTGTGGCTTACAGTGGCTAAAAACTCAAAATATATGTATTTTCTCAAAACTTTAGAGCAGTTCAACATAACATCAACATTAGCCTTGAGCCATCATGGATTCTGCATCTCTCTACTCTTCTTTTTTCGACTCTGGGACCTTAATTTCCAATTATTGTGACCATTATTCTGGCGCACTTTTTCTTTCCACTAAACTTTCAAATTGGTACTATTTTATCTGAACAACCAGCTTCTTTAGTAATGCCTTTTGAGGCTTACCATTATTGTGGAGGGCGTTGATGACTGTCTGCAGGACAACTGTGAAGTCCGTGTAAACAAACATTTATTTATTGGAGTTATGTAATATTTTTAATTAATGAACCCCTTTCACTTATTTAATTGAATCACCAAAAATAACCTTTTGACAACATTCTAATTTATTCTTTACTAATGTGTCTGAATTGTACTTGTACAGGTGATGAAGTCGATGTTGCGGGTAAATGAAGCAGCACAGCGGAAAAGACGTGTATTTTCTAAGCAGTTTTTCGACGTTTAAAAGTTAGAAGTTTTAAAAACCATGAATAAAATACGCAGCACTTTTTTTTCTGAATATTTGTAGCTAAAGTTTGTACTCACACAAAAGCGTGGTAGACAAAAGCCCACTCCCTCGGTCGCTCCAGCACATTGTAGAGGTAATTCTGGAGCCGCCGGTACCGCGCGTTCCTGCGGCCGCTCTGCGAGCTGTAGGTCAGCGGCTTCCCCAGCAGACTGAGCCGGGCGCCCTGGTTCCTCTCCGCTGCCGCCGCTGCCGCACCTGCTGCTGGGGGAGACAGCAGCCCGTCCCCGACCCGAGCCGCGTTATTCATCGTCCTCCGTCCAGATTCCACATCTTTTAACGGGTGCTCCTGAGTCCGGTTCCCAGCGGAAGTCTTCAGCCAGATCCCGGTGCCCCCGCTTTCATCGCCGGTGTGACTTCGCGGCATGGCATCACCAGCGCGAGCGTGGAGCGCGCTCAGAGACCGGCTCGCACTCACATGTAGCCAAGTGTGTTTCTCAGTATTCTAACTTCAGCTATGAAATGTAAATCTGATTGAGAGGTTAATAATGAGTTAATTTACTAATGACCTCCCATCCTGTCTCTCTACGCTCATTTGAACACACGCAGACTCCGATTTGGATACTTTGGCCATCTGCGCAAGGCTGGGAAAGAGTTGGGTTATGAAGGAGTGGATCTCCGAAGACATTTGTCGGGAGGGAGGACCCCTTCCCCTCCCCTTCCACCCTCCCGCACTCATTCTTTTACCAACGCATCCTCACTCGCCCACTGGACTATAGTCTTCACGCTTTGGACAGACAGAGGTGGTTCAGCACGAGCCTCGAAAACAAAGTCATCTGGATGAAGCTGGAGAGAAATGTGATTCATTTGTTAACTTTGATCACATGTTGATAGGAGCCAAATCAAGACTCCAGAAGGAAGTTTTCTTAAAAAAAACAAACTATATAAAACCAGAAAATTTAGTATAAAATCTTCTAGATAGATAGATAGATAGATAGATAGATAGATAGATAGATAGATAGATAGATAGATAGATAGATAGATAGATAGATAGATAGATAGATAGATANATAGATAGATAGATAGATAGATAGATAGATAGATAGATAGATAGATAGATAGATAGATAGATAGATAGATAGATAGATAGATAGATAGATAGATAGGTCACATTTGACAAGTGACTGAAAATTTTCAGGCCAAAAACTTTATTTACCTCGATAACAAGATTTCCCATCGTATTAACAATATTAAAGGATCAGTGCAGTGATTGCATGAATAAGAGGAACGAGTTTGCAATTACGTTCTGACACAAAACATTGGAATCTAAATATCCTGTTGGTGAGAGCAAAGCTTCTATTTGAATCTGAAGAAGCCTCTGTGTCAAATGATGCTAGTGATGTTCAGGCTCTAAAGAAAAAGCAAAAGATAACATCTTTTGGTTGAAAAGCAACTGGAAGTTATTTATCTATTTAATCAACATATATTTGTGGTTGAAATGTGAAGGTAAAAAAATGAAAAAAAAAGCGGCATATCAATGAAGCTGTCAATTAGTGCTTGAGTGAGGTTTAAGCGTTTTAGGTGTTAACATGGCGTGAAAAGTGAGCCTTCGTGTGATCCGAGATGGCAGCATTCTGCAGAAAGCCTCTTTGGCAACAACATAGTTTCATACAAGAGTGCAGGTGCTACTTTGACCTGCCATTTAAACATCTGAGTATTGAACAACTTCTCCAACCTAATAACATTTTTATTATTTACAAATGAAATCTGATGTATTCACAGCATAATCTCTGCAAATTTATTGATGACTCCAGTATTGGTGTTTACAAATTATTATTATTATTATTATTATTAGTAGTAGTAGTAGTAGTAGTAGTAGTAGTAGTAGTAGTAGTTATAGCAGTTTATTTATTTATGTTTTCTTTTTTTACATCCCACAGTATTAGGTCCAACAACTGATTGCATAAATTCCTTCAACTTTATTGCACATTTCTTTTTGCATGAATATTCGAATATTCGATCTTCACCCCGTCTCTTTCGTTTAAAAACCCCTTTCTCGCTGTGGTACAAGCCTGACCTCTAGTGGTAAAATAATCGCATTACAGCGATCCAGCAGAACCTAGGATAGGGGTCAGCCACCTTTACAACTCAAAGAGCCATTTTGCTCTCAGGACAGCCGAATAAAATTCTTATTTTATTCAGTGTTCCTTTGTCCTTAGTCTCTCTCTTTGTTTTAATTTGTTCCTTTTAATGTTTAGCCAAAGTTAATAAGAGTCATTGTAGAAGGTCCAAAGAGTCCCTTGCAGTTCTGGTTATTATTATAATATTTTGTCTCAATATCTATTTTAATATAAAAAAGTTGTTTGGAATCTTTAAGTTAGCTTGTGAAACCTAGATTCTGTTATCACTACGATTAAATATATAAGCTTTTGGCTATCAACCTATCAGCATATATAGACTATTCATCTTTACAGATAGCTAAAAGCAATTACGAAAAAGAAAAAAAAAACGTATTTTTGTTGTTGTAGCCATGTTTACATGAATATAAATTGTATTTGTAACCGATACAATGCATTCGTTTTAAATGTGTCTTCCATGAGTGTTTCTAGACACCACGAACACAAATTCAGCACCAAGGACAGCTGTCCAGCAAAGACACGCGCGAGAAGTGAGAGAAGTGGGCGCCATAGCATATAGTGGGGGAGTGTGTTGTGTGAGAGAGAGGGAGAGGTTTTTATTATTATTATTATTATTATTATTATTATAAAAGGAGAGCAGTGGTTGGGGTTGGGATTAGGCTCGTGCTGTGGGTTGGAGTGGATTACGCGGCGTCGCGCGCGCAGAGAGGGAGAGAGGCGGAAATGTGCCGCCGCGCTTTATCGCCCGACGAGCTTCTCGGTCCGCTCCTCCGCCAACTGATCGCGACACTTGAGGCGCACCCTGACTCTTTCCGCCTGCGCTAAAATCACAGCCCGCACCAAGGTGTCCTCTCCGGCTGCATGGAAACATGGCCGACGTTCCCCAGATCGTCAAAATCGGGATTTCCCTGAAGATGCTTCCGAACAACAGCGCGGTGTTCTTCAAGTCGGACGGAGCTCGGTTCGGACAGACGCGGACCATCAAGCTGCTGACCGGCTCCAAGTACAAGATCGAAGTGGTGGTGAAGCCGGGAGCGGTCCAGGCCACGTAGGTATTCACATGGATTATCCTTATCTGGTCTAGGAGGGGAAAAAAGGGGGCAAATCCGGTGAAGCTGGGAGGCAAAACCAACAGGTATCAAATTCAAATTTTCTTTTTATAGAGCGAAAATTTAGAGCTTAGTATTTGAATATTTTCTGTGAGGTTGCTGCTGCATTTTCTTTTTAAAATAAATACATTTAAGAATATTTTCAACTCAGATTAGTGACTTTTTCCATTAGATATTTCTTCATAAAAACGCTGCGAACATATGCACTACATTTTCTGAGTACTTTCTGTTTGACCATCGGACAATGGAAATTGTGCATTTTTATTATATAAAAAAAGTAGTTTAAAAAAATAAATTGTTTTATTATTATTATTGCTTCTTGCTGATACAGACTGATCAGCTCTTTTTTTTGGTGTGCATGGGTTTTTGCAATTATTATTATTATTATTATTTTTAATTGATCCAACATTTTTGGTCTTGAGGGCTCCACAGGTCATCGATGCAAGTTTAAAGCTGACTCTACGTGCGGCACGTGAACGCAACACAAACACCTCCTGGTTCCACGTCAAATCCACCAAGGATTACTCTGGGATGCGGGCCTTTGTGGTGTTGTGTCACCGGGCTCTAGTGATTTGGACTCCTGGTTATGTAATCAGAACAGTTGTACTGCCATCTCCAAACACGGATTAGAGACGGATGTTTGGCCGTAATTCTGTAAAACATCCCTGAGCATGCTCCTCAATAAGAATTATGTGAATGTAGGTCACACATGGGATGATGCAGAAGAGCTGCTCAGCTGAATGTGGGGCACAGAGCACAGCTGGGGGAGCCTGCAGCTCAAACCTGATTTGTCAGTGGGGCGGTAGCAAAAAATCTGTCAACGATGTCCAGCTGCTTGGAAAGAGTACTCACGCGATTTGAAGCTTTTTATATTTTAATGAATATGCAAACTACAATACATTTAATAGGGATTGTATGTTACGCATTGTAGCAAAATAGTTGAATGAATGAGAAATCATTTTTTTATTAATTAAAGACTCTTCAGTTCTTATCTTTCAATGCGATCAGTTGCGTCTGAGAACTACACTGCAAAACACAAAATTTTAACAAGTAGTTTTGGTCTAGTTTCTCGTCCAAATATCTTAGTACACTTGAAATAAGACAAAGCTAACTTACAAGCAACTTTTTAGCAAGGCATCGGAGCTTAATATTGTTTTTTTTTTTAAGTGCTAGTTCCTCTGACAGATTATGTCACTTTTGATAAGACATTTTTCCCTGCATATTAAGTGAAATAATCTGCCAGTGGAACTAGTACTTTAATACCAGTATTAAGGAATTATTAACTTAAAATAAGCTCCTGTGTTTTTCTTTAAAGTTAGTTTAGTCTTATTTCAAGTGTGATAAGACATTTCTACTAGAAATTAGACCAAAAGTACGTAGTAAGATTTTGTGTTTTTGCGTTTAACATGCATCTGAAAGTCCCAAGATAGTAGCTCTTGAGATGGAGGTGGGGATGGCTGGTTTAAACAAAAGGATATTTATGTCTTAGAACGGCCTAGTCAAAACATAGAATTGAGAATCTTTGGTAAAAAAAAAAAAAAAAAAAAAGGAAAGTTGATGCTCAAAGATGCTCTCCATCCAATTTGACCGAGCTTGAGCTGTTTCAGAAGAATTGTTCCACTTTGTGCTGGTTAGTCACAAAAATAGTTGTAGCAGCAACGTGGCAAAATGAATATTTTTGCAAGGTTCTGCATATGTCTTCAGTATGTTTTGCTGTGTTTCTGCCTGCAGCTCCATGAGTGTGGGTGGAGTGACCTTTCCCTTGGAGCAACAATCCAAAGACCCCCAGTCTGTGGTTTACACCGGTCAGTATGATACTGAGGGGGTGGCACACACAAAGAGTGGCGAAAGGCAGCCAGTTCAAATCAATATACAGGTATGGGTGTACTGCACACGTCTGACGAGTATGAACCCAGTGTGTGGTTCAATCGGCTTTTTCCACTATCGTCAGTGACACAACTGATCTGATATTTGTGTCTGTATTCTCTTCAAAATTCAAATTAGAGCAGTCATAAAATATAACATAAATCAGTACACTTAAACAGTACACTTGCAACGGCTCCCGCATTTCCGCATTAACCTTCATCCTGTGGTATCATAAGCTCTGTAGAAGTTTATAATGATGCAGCCATCTGTCCTAGCAATGTGTTCCTCTTTCTTGTCACTTTTAAAGGCTTTTCCACAAAATGTACTATATAACTGGATGTGCGTGAGGTGTTTCCTTTATTAATAATCACGTTTTCACAGCAAGAAATTCGATGATGCTCAGACCTTAAGGTGTGCATGTCTCGTACGTGTGTTTGTGCTTTCAGTTCACAGAGGCTGGATCTTTTGAAACCGTGTGGCAGGTGAAATTCTACAACTACAACAAGAGGGACCACTGCCAGTGGGGCAACAGCTTTAACAGCATCGAGTACGAATGCAAACCCAACGACACGCGCACGCTCATGTGGATCAACAAAGAGATGTTCGTCTGACGGCCAGAGGCGGCGTAAAAGACGTGGGTGCGTGCGTTAACGAGTCCTCCCTCCTTCAACCTTCTGTCAGTGTCAGAAAATGTGAAGCTCTTTGCAACCAAAACAGACCCATACTCTTGCTATTTTATGTAAAAGACTACATAAACTTCCTTGGAAAGTTTTTTTTTTTTCATTTACACTCTGGTATTCTGTCCCTCAAATGTGGAAAAAATACATTTTTGTGTAACAGTACTGTGTAGTTGTGTAAGATTACCTGTGTTTACGATGAGTGTGATGAGTCTGTGTTTTACAGATGGTGCTACCGATGTGGTTATGTGGATATGTATGTATTTTTAAGCTACATGCAGTACTGAGAAAAGTCTTGAGCTGTCTCTTATTTCTTGAGATTTATTTAATTTGTTTAAGTTACTTAGCGCTGAGTAATGATATTTGGTCACAAAGTCTCCATTGATTCAGTGTTGTTCATACAACAGGAAACGTAAAGAACCATTCATAAGCTTAGTTCAATCTAAGATACCAAAGACAACACAGTTAGTCACATACAGGAGAAATAATCTAGTATTTAAGCACCAATAAGATGATTCCCAAGGGTCTATTAGCATAGTGCTAGTGCTTAAGATTAGCACTAGCTTTTTGAAAAACCCTGAGAAGGAGAAATTGATGGAGATTTTATTGAAAAGTTTACCAAAAAAAATTTGTCTGAAATTTTTGAAAGGCATAATAATGTATGCCTTTCAATCAAAGGCATACATTATTTGGGGCAGCTTAAAATGGGGTACATTGCTATTTGTACACATTTTTCATATCCATTGTTAGCTTTAAAATATCTATTAAGCAACAAAAGCCAGCATAAAAGTCAAACAACTGCACTGTTAAAATCCATAATTTCACACCTTCCTTATGCCTGCTGTATTTGCTAGTTTTTATTTAACTGGCACCCAAATAATCATCCCCCAGCTGTCTGCAAAGCACTGCCATAAAATATGTGTGAGAATTTGGGGGCTGGGGGGAGACTAACAGTATGGCAGCAATGGTTGGCATGTAAAAGGTTCTTTGGCAGCAGGGTGCTATAGAGTCTAGGACATTTGTACCAATAAACTGAAGGGTGTAGATGTTACATAAACGAGATGCCTCTTCTAATGGTTCAAAAAGGACTTATGGCTGTGGCAAACTGAGTGGGTATAGTATTTTTTTGGAACGAGGATCTGAAAGTATTTCCTGACTTCAGAGGGATCCAACCTCTAAGTCTCCCTGAGAAAGTTTACTGGATACTCCGATCAGCTGTCTCTTTGTGTGGAGGGTGATGGTAGAGGATGCCAAAGCAAGAACTGCGTAAACACCCCAGTGGTGGTTGGATTTTGCCTGGTCTGCCTCTTATCTAGAATCCGGATGCAGAGTCGACAAGAGGGACATGTGTGGTTTGCAAAACTGCAGGGTTTCATCTTTGATTTTCACAGATAATGTGGTTCTTTTGATGTCTTCAAACAATGACTTTTGGCATTCACTTGAGGGTTATTGTGAAGTGGACAGGATGAGAATCAGCTCCTTTTTGCTTGAGACCCTGGTTCTCAGTTAGAAAATGATGATCTGCTTACTGTTGGTCAGTGATTCTTAACCCTGGTTCCTCCAGCTCACTGTCCTTCATCTTTTAGATGTGTATCTGCTCCACATGATTCAGATGATTGGAAAAGCCTGTTAACAACTCATTTGTTTAAGTTGCTTGTGGGAAATGCCTAAAACATGGAGGACAGTGGGTTGTAGGGACCAGGGTTGAGGAATAATGCTCTTGGTCAAGGTTCTCTCTCTGCCCTGCAAAGGAGAAGTTCTAGTATCATGGAGTCTTGGAGTCTTGTTTCTAAGTTATAGTAGGAGGAAGCAGGAGATGGATGGATGGATGGATGGATTGGGGCCTTATCTGCAGTAACGCAATTGATGTTCCAGTAAGAAAATAGTCAAAAATGAATTTCCTTATTTCAAGTCCATCAACATTCTGACCCTGAACTTCGATGATCTGATCAAGGGACCTTCATTTGGAGAATAAATGGTCATGTCCCACTGGTAGGAGACTTCAAGGCACACTCTGAATCCACTAAGGCAGGGGTCACCAACTCCAGTCCTCGGGGGCTACCATCCTGTAACTTTTAGATCCGTCTCTGCTCAAACACACCTGGATCAAATAAACTACTCGTTTCCAGCTCATTGCAGAGAGGAATGAATGCTGGTGGGTGAGGGAATTCAGACATTTTGGAGCAGAGGTGAATCTAAAAGTTGCAGGATGGTAGCCCTCGAGGACTGGAGTTGGTGACCCCTGCACTAAGGGGACTGTTTGTCCTTTCTGGACTGGGAATGCCCCCAGGTTGCCAGAACAAACTGGAGAATGTTTCTGATGAGAGTAATATCAGGTTTTTACTGCTGGACCTGATTCCCTTGTGACCCTTATTCTTAAAGAAGTGGAAGACGATGGACGAACATTTGAGTCGATGAACAGACCCCTCATGTAAAGTTTCATCTAAAATGCCCTCAGGGTGGTGATGCCATATTTGGAGCCATGTTTATGCATTCTTGATTGCTGACCTATTGATCAAGTTTTATTAACACAGTTTTAAAATGACTAAACATTTGGTGCGTTCTGACTGACTTGAAAAGCATCTTTTTTTGAAGCAGTCTATGTTTACCTATGTGGGACTTTCTTATGCTGAATACCATTATTTGAACATTAAATCCAACTATAAAAGTAGGTGTTTTATCTTTGGATGCAGTTCTTGTTTCTAGTGTGTTTGTGTTCTCTACCTCTTCTAAAAGGGCCTGGCTGGGTCTCCATTAGGGAGAGGGGGGGAAAAATGTTGTATTTGGAATATTCCCAGCCTAGACCTTTAGTGACCTGTTTATTGACTGTTTTTCTTTTATATTTTTTGTGACATTATATAAGAAAATTTTTTTTTTTTGTACAGAGAACCATTAACTCTTTTCAAATTGTTTATTTTTTCAGAACACACTTTCAATTCTGAATTAAATTGATCTATGCAGAATATTAGGGCAACAAAATGACACGTGCAATATACTGTTCTGATGGGATTTATATTAAGAAGAAACTTCCTGTTGTTGAAGTGATGTTTATAATGTTATTATATTAAAAAAGGAAATATATATTTTTTGCGTCAGTTGTTTTCAATCACAGTAAGTGGTTTACATGGTTTAATTGCTCTAATAATCCTTTTAAATACCATTTCTATTAAACTTTCAGCACCTGGAAGAATACAAAACTCACGCAGGAAATTTTCAGCAGGACATGATTTGAAATTTCCTTTTAGGCTGTGGTCAGCAGAAGGTCGTAAATAAACATTTGATTCTCACTAATCTGCTGTTTGGTATTACATAGACATTGATGTTAAATGCAACTGAAAAGTGACCAAATTTTGTCTTCAAATTTGATGCTCCTTGTAGATTTTTTTTTATATTTACTGAGAAATGTCCGTCTTATTCATACCAGAAACAAACGTTAAGTTCTTATATGTGTATATTAAATGGCGTCCTGTATTTTACATGACAAAGACCTAGCATTCATATTTAACATGCTTCAGAAATATTAATGTCTTAAAGTGTTACAACTGTTTGCTTCACTCCGTGTGTCCTTTGCAATCCTATAAAATTCAAGGTTGATGTATTGAATTTCGTGCGTTGCAACTTTAAACGCTTCTGTGGCTGTTCAAAAAAGCACAGATTGTATGACTGCACCTGTCTTGAATGACTCACACGTTCAGAGTGAGGAATAGAAGTTTGATGAGATCTGAGGCAAAAACTAAGCATGCTACACAACAAACAAAAACTGCTGGGTTGTTTCTTTGGCTGGATTTATCCTGCTGGGAAAGAACTTGGGTAGTTTTAACCAAATATTGGGTCAAAAACCGTGACCAGTTTGTTGGGTAACAGAAGACACTCATTCCTCCCAGAGTGAGATTGTCAACTAAGCGACAACCTGCTACTTTTTAGTTTACAAGGCCTTAGCAAAAGCTAGTCCTGTTTGACATTTACACTTTACCAAATAATTGATTGTAAAGACCACAGTCATTATTTTATATTGTTGTACAGTATGATTTATTTTGTCTATTGAGATTCAGTCAATAAAAATCTTTTTTAGACTTCTTAAATGAAGAATAAAAATCCTTTTAAACAATATTAATTGATGAGTCTCTCCGGATTGAGGGCTACTGGAAACTCTGGCTTTTTACCACGTCCAAGAATTTGACTGTTTCATTTCTGTAATTTACTCTTTGGAGTGAGCTTTTTCATTTTTATTGCATATCTTGCCCTGTGATAAATATATGATTTCTCTCGCAATGATTACTGCACAAGCACCCCTGCTTGCTTGTGCAGACCCCAAAGATTAGCCCACTCTTAGGAAGTTCAGACATTCGTAACTTTAAGTTATTTTGGGGGGTTGAAAACTTTAACCAATATGCTGGGTGTGAACCATGTGCCATCTGTAAATCAACTCAGGGTTTGAAAGTGAGAAGTGGAACAAATTTTCTCGAGGCTCATCTCAGAGAAGACAAGGCCACCCTGCGCACTAGGGGGTAACTTTTTCCTCAGAATACTGTTTGTTTTTTTCTTTCTTTTGTTTTTTAAATACTGTTTACTTTGACGGTTAAAACAGGGTTCATTTTTGTGTTTCCCTATTTAAATTACTTTATTTTACAGAAATAAACAAAAACAAGGTTAGAAACCAACATATGAAAAGTTATTTTCAAGAAATAGTATTTTACAGGGTGTTCTAGTTTTGCGATAAAGTTTGGGGAAAATATCTCCCTGCAATGTGGAGATTCCACCACCAGGAGGAGCCCATGAACAAAGCTGCTTTGTGTGTAGGACATAAAATAAAAAAAACATGCAACTTGTAGTACCCGGATGTACAGTACTGCCGCACCTCCCCCCTTCTCACTCTCCCTCCGCCCCTCCGCCACCGCCTGCTTGTCAAACCGAACCTCCTCCTCCGCTTACTGTCCCCTCCCAGCGGCTCTCACTCCCTTCGCCACTGCAGTGAAAGCCTCGGTTACTGAGAGAGACGGCGAGGAGAGTCTGAAAGCTGGGTACAAATCCAGGACCAGACCTCTGAAGAGGCACTACTACCGTGTTGGTTTTTTTTTTTTGTATCGTTCCGCTCAGCTCGGCGGCCCGCTGACTCTTCCTGTTTCACCTCTTTTCCGTTCTCATCGCCTGGATTTCATCATCCGACCCGCAAGATGGTAAGCAGCAGAAGCAACGACTCCTATTTTCAGCCTCCGCCGACTGGTAAACACACCAGCTGGCAGGCCTGTGCTCTAATGTGTCGAATAATGTGGCGTTTTCACAGCTTCTTTTCCGCCATGAGTATTTCGCTTTGAGTGAACGGTCGAGAAACGTCGAGCTTTGCGAGGAGGAAACGCTTTTCTTCCCCACTTTTGACTCCAATACCCCAGGGCTCTGCTGACAGTAGCCTGCAGCTTGTGGCCCAGATATTTCTCATCCTTTCTCGACATAGCCCACACTCTTATTAGCAACCAGGGCCTCGCAAATTAGTTTTAGTGACATAAATACCCGCTTATTGCATGTGGGTTTGCGGTTAATTGTGGCACACTTTTACCCACCGAGCAGGAAAATGCACCGACTAGTCATGTAGCGGCAGTGCTGTGCATTAAATAGAAAGCGCATTTTATTTCCATATAGGAAGCACGACGCTGTATATGAAACTGCTGCATTATATAATATTACTGCATATGCTTTGAATAATAGGTTGGGGCTTTTTAGAGTCAATTTACAACGATTTATTTTTAGGGAAGCTGACATAGTAGGCCATAGGATTGCTACATTGCCACACACCGCCTGCTGTAGTAACCATCAGGCAATCATTTGAAAATGCATTATAATCATAAACATGGTGATACTTTAATGCTGCATTAAAAAAAAAATGCATATATACATGCACAACAATGCTACAAGGAGTCAGTGAAATACCAAAGAGAGCGTGACAATGACTGTAGTGTGAACGGCTAAATTAGCAAGTCGACTATTAAAAAGGAAATGGTAAAAAAAAAATAATGTAGGGCAGCGGAGATGGCTCCATGGTTCTGTGGGATGGAGGGTAGGTTTTGGTCAGCAGGTCCAACCATTCAGAACCTGAGACAATAGCATCTAGGCCTCAATCCATATATGTTCAGCTGAGATGCAGGGAATAGTGCCAATAACCTTTTGAGGTACCTTTTTAAATGGCTGAAGAACATGGCGACAAATTTCAATGTCGTCTTGTTCTCGTATTTTATTTTTCCAAGTTGAGGAGTTACAATAGCTTTCATTTTTTTGTGGAACACACCAATCAATATATTTATTTATTTTACCTTTGAATGAGTTCTGATCTGTGATCAGCATGCCAGATACTAAAGTCACATATTCTTTTCACCCTGAAAACTAAGAACTTGATCTGTAAATCTGTCAAAAAAACTTGAACTTGTATGCATTTTTTCAGTTTAATAAAAAAAAACCCCCACAAAAGTTAGGGATGTATTATTTAATGCTTTCATGATATAGTCTTGAAATTCCCTCATTTACTGTTTGGGAACAGTACAACACTGAAGTTGAACTGGACTATTTCCACACAGTTTCAACCTCAGTTAAGTAAAAACAAAAAAAGACGAGTACAATTTATTTGTACAGTTTTATTTATAAAACTTTACATATCTTTGCATTTAACTGCCATGTAGATCATTTTACAGAGGGTCAAACACTGAAGCTACAAAACTGCTGAAGTTTAAGTGGATAATTTTTACACTATTTTATCACAAATGGAGGAAAACGTTTCAGAAATCAAAGTGTTTATAGAATATCAGTTTAGTGTAAAACAATTCAGGTTGGATTTCAGAGATTTTAGGTATTTTAAACAAAAGATCTCCCAAGGTAGCTCAGATTCTAAAAAAACAAACAAACAGTGAAATAATGTCTGTTAGATTAGTTAGCCGAGTTAGATTTCATTTGTTTACTATTGCTGCTGTATTAGCCGGCATAACTGAAATGGTTTCAGTAAGCCGCAGCTAACATGGTAAGACTTTCAGACTCTTCAGTGCTAGTCTTTACATGTTTGTTCACGGTGAGAAATAAGGTACAGAAAATGTCGCCATATTCTGTCTGAATCGTCCTGAAGTGGGCACATGGCCCCAAAGTGCATCTGTCGGTGCTCGCACATGGAACTAGTTCTACCGTGGAGGACGAGCTCTGCTGTTTTTTTTTAACAGACTGCATTTAACTCGCTGGCAGATGATTGAGACAATACGGTTCAACCAACTTCCTGTGGCGCGTCGCAGTTATAAATAACTAGACTTCGTGTTTTTGCCGTTTGTAGATAAGGTTTTGCATGGACAGTTATTTGTAGATGACATCATCCCTGGTGTGCCAGGTAGGCGTGGTTTGCAGGCTATTTTCAGAGGTGAATCAGCTGGGGAACACCCTGGATGCTCCGTTAAGATCCACCAGTGCTAGTGGCAGATGCCGGTGTGACTAATGCAAACATTAGTTGTTCGTCTGACAAGATGAAATTATTGTCCAACATAATTTAAAAAGTGATTCTGCTGAATGTAATGAATTCCAGCTGGTGTATTTGTCAGCAGGTGATCTAAATAATATTTCCACTTTACTCTTTTTATGTCATAAATGATATAATAATAATATATTTCATTTATAATGCCCTTTATATCTTGAGATCTCAAAGGGCAACATTGGACCCAGAATTTCACCTACAGGGGAGAGCTGGCAATTGCATTGCATGTTATTGGATTACTTTGTGCAAATATTAAGATGTCATTGGTTGGTAAATATTTTTCAGTGTATTGATCTTATGATCTTTTAAAGAAACTCTTGTCATACACATGTAATCAGAAGTTTGCTTCAAAATGTACATTAGGGTACAACCAACAAGTGATTAACAGGCTGTTGAGCAAAATAACAACTAGCTATATTTGTTTAG
This sequence comes from Poecilia formosa, assembly GCF_000485575.1. Classification (NCBI taxonomy): domain Eukaryota; kingdom Metazoa; phylum Chordata; class Actinopteri; order Cyprinodontiformes; family Poeciliidae; genus Poecilia; species Poecilia formosa. Next base: position 646,917 of record NW_006799979.1, on the reverse strand, counting down.
GCTGCATAAATGTATAAAACATTGAGGAAGAATGAGAGTGGGTCGTTATAATAAAGATGAACATGGACAAGGAAAAGCTCAAAACATGAATAAGGTCACAGAATCATGTCTGATCTCCACCTGACAGGTCAGATGTGTCACCGTTTCACCATGAAAAGAAGGTCAGATCTGTGTATCACAATGCATTATTTCTGTCAGTGGTGTCTAAACCACTGACGGTGGTTTAGACACTGTCAGTGATATTTTTTGATCCTTTTTATCAGTAGTTAAAATTGACTAATTTTAACTACTGGCAGGTCATAAAATTCACTAAACAAACAAACAAAACAAAAATGCAAAAATTACTTTGTTTTTAGTTTTACCTGCTCAGCAAAAAACAAACTGTGTATATTATTAAAGATCCAAAACATAAAAAAGGTTTGGACTGTTGCCTTGATAAAAGGAAAACAGACAATTTCCAAAAAAAAATTTCAGCCAAATTTTTAACCATTCTTGTCTTGTGGTCAGAAGCTGAACAAAAAAAAGGGCAACACTTCAGACATCTATAGAAAATATGAAATATAGACTCGCACACAAAAACACAAATTGATTCTAACCAAGCTAAAATAGAAATTCATGAAGGAGCTACATAAACTGCACGATCTAAAAGTCTGTACATTTAAAACTGTCCTCCTCTCTCTGTACAATCTTGTTTCAAATCTTTACTACCAAATCTAAATATTGCTACTTTAGATATTTTATTTTCTCTAAATTGTAAATGACGCCGACCCAGTTTTTGCCTGTGTAAACGTCAAAAAAACTGGGAGAAATTAAAATCCAAATTCAAATGGATATTGACTTAATCCCTTTAAGGAGATTTTATTCATTCAGTCATTTCAGTTCATTTATGCAGCGCCAATTCACAACAAATATCGTCTCGAAACACCTTACAAAAAACTCAATTCAATCCAGTCAAACACTTTCTAAGTCAAATAAATAGATTTCAATTTGATCCTTTTTTTTATCAAATAATACAGTCAGGAACTACATGTAAATCAGTGATAAATTTTTGGTGCTGTTGCTTTTTGAGCTTCCTTGTATTGAAAATGTCATTGTTCAATAAAGCATCTACCCTTAAATTCACTAACATTTAAGGGTAGACGCTGAGGCTTGCACATCGTTCAGCCATCTTATTGTTTGTCTTGGATGGATCTATCTCTGCTGCAAGGCTAGACTGGAGCTAGAGCCTCGCAGTTGCTAAAGCATGTAGTGGAATGATCTGATGCTAAGGGGACCATATGCTGCCTAGCAATCAAGCGCCACCCACATACGGATTTAGCTGTAGCTAATGTAAAAGAGATAAAAGCCACAGAGAAACTCCAGCACAAGTGATGATCAACACGACGTGATCCACACTGCTCTTCCCAGCCAGCCTACTCAATCTGGATTTGTCTGTCCTCGCTGACTGCTCCGCATCTGCAGCCTTCAGCGCTGGAGCCAGGCGTCACTGGCACGGGCTGAAACTCTACGTCACCAGTAAACAACTATTTGCAAATATTTCAAGTACCATTTAGCAGGTTAGTTGAGGTCAGCCTGTCTTCGTTATGTCTGGTTTACAGCAGGACATGTCCAAGTTTTACAGACAGCAACTAGGCCTGTCACAATAACCCATTTTACAAAATATGTTATTGAGACATAAATTGTCACAATAACAGTAAATTGTCCCAGAAGTTATTGCAATAAACGATGATATTCTTGCTTTGACACCATTTTCAAGTGATATAACGGCAATGGCATAATAATGCAAAAGCACGTTCTCAAAGATCAATAATCTTTAAATTCTAATGAACATTTAACATAGGTACCAAAGACATTTTAATTATCTGAGAATAAATAAAGAAAACAACAGAAACAAACAAAAAAATGAATTATGAAGACTAAACGGAACTGTCCTTCCAAAAAAAGGGGGCTAGTTGAGACCAAATCATTAAACTGAAGACTTTTGTCTTCCAGATTTTGGTAGAGAGAGAGAAATAAAAACAATAGATAAATTATATTAATATTAATTTATCATGTGATTAAGTTATTTGTTGTGTATTATGACAGGCCTAATGGCAAAAAGCAGAACTTATGGAAGGTTGATGGGTTTTAACTGGATCAAATTAGCATCTCTAGCTGCCCCTGCTGAGGACAAACTACCTAAACAATCTGCTGAAGCAAAGAAATGCTATATTTTTCACTTCCTGCTAAATATGTTGTCTGTTGTATTAAGATGTGCAACATAAACATTAAAACCAAAAGTAGATAAATTACTGTATATATGGTTTCTTTTAAACTGGTATACCTTCTTAAATATGTTTTTAAAAATTCCCTAACAAAACTATTCGAAGGGGAAATGAAATGAGCCCCGTTCTAAAATCAGTAGCTGTTATGTGGACTTACAAACGATCCTTTAACAAAATGCTAGCATAAGTGCTCAAGTATCTAATAAGTCTTTTAATCAGAATGTTTGTCTTGTAACCTAGTTCTTGATTAAAAAATACCGTTTTCCTCTGATACTCTGATGCGTAACTTGACTGAGACAGCTGGTTGTTTGGTTGACAGCATTATGAGGGCTTTAAACTCTTTGTACAAAGGCTTGAGTCAGGCCAAGTAACGGTTGAGAGCTGGGGTTCCTTCAGGCAGCTCAGATTGTGCTAATTATTTTTTTATATTTTCTCCTAAAACTGCTGGAGCTTAACACAGAGAAATTACACATACATCCACTAACAGAGAGACTTTAACACTGAAAACACATCCACACATCAGGCTCAGAAACTGAACCGGAGGGGAGAATTTATATAACCAAAAACCTTTCTGAAAAGGTTCTTGGTTATGTTGCTAACCTGTGAGATTAAACATTTATTTAGACAGGCTAACAGCTATAATTCCCTGCTGCTTGTTTTTCTGTGTCCCCCCATCTGTATAAAGAGGAAAAACGGTAAAAGTAACTTCTGTTTAAAGAAAAGCAGAGAGCCCATATCTGCTCTGACTCTTTAACTGGTTCAGTCTATCATAAAGCTCTCCCGTAAGCTTGATATTCTCAGACATGGTTGTGTGGGGGCGGCGTGTAGTTCTGTGATCCCTGATCGAGAGAAATGAGCCGGGAGAAAATTCTAAACAAATCAATTTGAGCTCTCATGAATGTTGTGGTTTTAAGTCGGAACTTATTTACTTTACTTGAGTACAAAACAGATGGTATACATATCAGCCTTGCATATTAGGACCTACAGTACGTACTTGTTGGTAAACACAGTACTTGTTGGTATCGTGTCGTAATATTGTGCAGGAATATTACAGAGAAATGTAAAAGTTGGGTTTCCCCAAACATATTGCCTCTGACTTTGTTTTCCTTGGCTGTGCTGTAATTGTATCAGGCTGGTACTCAACCATAAATGCTTCATTTGTGTAACTTTGAAAACTGTGAGCCAGACTAAACAAGTATACTGGCAACCCTCACGTCTACATTGTAATCGTACTTTAATAGCGCTTTAGAAAGGTAAATGAGGCGGATTTCTGAGACAGGAGTGGAACATTTTCCTAACGCAGTTGAGATGCATTGTGTGGTCTTGCCCATTGTGTCTTATTCCATTCAAACCAATAAACAGAGCACCAACGATTAGATTAATTGATGACTTTCTCCTTGTTTATTGTACAATGATTTCTAAGCGTTGTGCTTGTGTATCTACTGCATTTTATTCATGTTTTTGACAAGTACGATTTTTTTCTTTTACTTCCAGGTTTTTTTCCATTAACTTTTACAGTAAAAAAGTACCTTTCCACAGCCATTAACCATTTTTAGTTTTATTACACAAGGACCTGGAAGTGTTAAATCTTAAGATGGGATGTGGAGCTACAACCTGAGGTTATCACATTCTAACATCCTACTTGATCAACAATATCCATGTCTATGTGCTATTTATAGTTGGACATTTTTGCAGGGACATTAAGTAATGGAGCAAAATATTAGATAAATGTACTTTCAAAGTAAACGTGTCTTAGTTATTAGGGCAAACAACTTAAGGGAAACACATTTTATGCAACCCATAATATCAGTTCTTTAAGGGGGAAGCAAATAAAATTGCTGAGAGGTCAAAATCAAGCATCCCCCCGTTCATGTTGTAGTTCATTTTACCGTGACCCCAGTTGGGGTAAACAGTTTGATTTCTTTGACAGTCAGTATTGGAATATTTGATGACTAATGCTTCTGTATCTTTATAGCACAATCTATTAAAAGGATGAAACAACTTGCTGGTAGTCACTTATTTCCTGCTATTTTGATTTGCCAATTTTCTTTATTTTATTTTTTTAAAAAGAGGAGAACACAGGTTCAGAAAAGTACTTCAGCTCTGCAGCCGCATGCACTGTAATAGCCTTTCATGTTACGAGTCCTGCAGATCTATAATTAGCCGGGTTTTTGGGTCGGCTGCAGTGTTGCTACTGAACCAGCCACTTTGCCAGACTCTTCATTATGCAAAACGTGTTTTGTGCGCATTGGTCTAATTGATTCTGAATGAAGCATGCATTATTGATGAGCAATCTAGTCCATCCCTCCCTGCTGCTGTTTCTCTCCATGTATACAGGGAAGAAATTCATGCTTTTTTCCTTTGTTTCTTTTTTTAAAATTATTATTATGCCTTTTATCCCATCTGAGCATCAAGTGCAATGAAATGGTTTGTCACAGGAAGACATAGCAAGAGTTACTCCTTGATGGCCACAGAAAGGAACTAACGCCTTGGTCAATTAACCTGTAATCCCTCAAACCAAATCTCCTTTGCCCTAAGTCTCTTTACCTGCAGAGACCCTGCAGTTTGCATTTAAACGAGAATGAACGTCTGGGTTGTAGTTAAGAGTCAAGCTACCCAATGCTTATTTAACCTCTGTGTTTTTTAGCTTATGATTAAAGCTTTATTAAAATTACATGATGTATAATGAATCACTCTTGGTGCTCTTCCCTTGTAAGAGTTCATCCGTTGTCCTTGTAGAAATGTAGCATATTGTAGCTTACTGAGCTCTGCAGCAGGGAGAAAAATAACAAACCTAAGGACTTTTCCCTGTTCAGATCAATAAAGTATCACATTGCCACTATGACAGGACAGCGACGACAAAAAGACACCCAAACGCGATACTAGCAGTGCTGTGCAGCACCAGTCGAGCTACTCCAAAACTTCCCTCTCTTGAACTGGCTGTGCTCAACCAATGTGAAGCAGTTTCAGAGGAAAACCATGTACATGTCAACCATTGATCTCTGTGCTGACTCCACTCTCCCTTTAGGGTGTCAAATGCTAAGGCGCTCTCCTGGTTAATCCCGTCTCACTTCTTTCTCCTTGTCACTCTTAAAATACCTCAACTTGTGTGTGGCAAACCCTTCCTCTTTGTTACAGCACAGAGTTAAGCTGATATGACAACTTTTTGACTCTGTTTTTGTTAATTTGAACTGCTTTGGCATTTACGTTGGTTCAAACTTTACTTGATTGTGGACCATTGAGTAAAATCGTTCAAAAGACTGTTCAGCTGGAGTGGGGAGCTGATGTCTTGAAACAAAATGTTGTCCTTCTTTAGACTTAACTGATAGAAACGTTCAACTTTGTTGCAGATTTGGCAAATAGAAATTTGCTTTGGCAATCCTTGGAGGAGCGATCGATTGCTCCCTGGCCTGTTGGATCTCTTACTTGGCTTCGGGAATGCATCCCATCAATTCTACCACTTTAGTAAAGGCTTTTCTCATTGGCTTCCACACAAAAGTGTTTGGTCTCACTCTGCCAATTATCCGACCACCTTAGTTGACACTGCAGTCGAATGTAATGGGGATGCTGCTGATGTGAAGGTTGAACATGAGCCAGAATTTCACAAAAATGTTATTTCTGTCGAGAGCCTCGGTCTTGCTCCTTAAGATTGGGTACAGTATAAGTACTTGGCTTTGAAAAACCATCAATATATAATCCTGTAACTGTAACCCCAAATACACCTACCTGGAAGTCAATGGGTTCACAGGGACACTGGTGTCCTCATGACAGTTTTAAGCAGTTGAATTTGTTGAAATGTATTGAAAGACGCATTAAGGCGTTTCAGATTAATTGATAGCAAACGCTGCGTAGCAGAAGTCTTTAAGGTTTCCAGTGCAAAATGCCAAAGGGCTGGAATGATCACCTTTCAGCACATCAAACCTGTTAGAACCTGTCTGAATACAAAGAATCTTATCAGCAGTGCTTTCCAACAAAATGCTATTACTATTAATGTACTGTATCCATCTTACAAATGCATTCAGAACTACTAGCAATTTTTTTTAAATTTTTGTAAGAAATTGCACACATGATCACTAACAGTTAATGTTTAATAATAACTACACACATTTAATAATGTTTTATGTGGCTGTGGTTTCGAATGTTTTGTTTTTTTCCAGACAAAACTTGTTGTAAAACGGCAAAGATGTTTTTGTACTTTCACAATTTCATAACTATTTGAAAACTGTATTTTCTGAAAGCAAAAGGCTTGTAAAGTTTGCCTTAAGCCACCCCATAAGGATGAAATAGATGTTAGAAAATGTTTGAGCACTCGTCTTGTATGTAAAATATTCCAAAGCAGATGGCAGTCGTGTAGCATTATTACAGAAATGGGACATTGCCAGTTCACGTTGCACTGAGCTGGCACAATTACCTTGGTGTAGTATATCTATAGGATGTGTTAATAGTGACACATTCATTGAGCTAATTGAATTAAACTGCAGGGTAAAGATGACATAGTGTGGTAAACACATTATTTATATTCTCATCAGACTTGTTGATGCTACTCTTATGAAAAGCATGTGCCTCGTCTGTGTGTGATCATGTTTTTCTGACGCACAATTGCACCAAAAATGTACATTTGCATGTAGAAAAAAAGTGAAATACTACACACAGATGCTAGGGAATAATAAAGCTGTTGCAGTGATTATTTGTTGATTTAAAAAGTAAAGTTTATATTTCTTTGTCCAAGTAACTAATAAAGTGACTAACTCAAATTAGAGTTTCATGTTTCTGTGGTTCAAATAGTGAAGTGAAGAGGACAAAGCACCCGCAGGGAACCTAATTAGAGCAAAAGCAAACTATCTGAAACTGAAAAAATAACTTTTCACACCACTTAAAGCGTTGCTCTCCATTGTTTGACTTTAGTTTGTACTTATTATATAGGTTCCAAATCAATAAAATGGGTTGAACTGTATACCCTATCTTTTTTTTTTTTTTTAACAGGAAATATTACCAGCCTGTTCATCAATCTTTGGTATGAAGCAAATGTTCCCCTTTTGTTGCATGGTTCAGTGTACCAGGGTTTACCAAATGAACTGTAAAATCAGCAGGGCATGTGATTGCTTCAACATCTGCCAGTCTAACCACCTTAATTAAATCTGAGGTTTTTGCATCTTGAACAACAAGTGAAGAGGCAAGAAATGTATAAAATGAAAGCGTACCGTTTGAACTATAAGCTTAACTTTCAGTATTATTTTGGCTAACTTTTTCTTTCTTTATTTCTCAGGGAAATGAAGCCAGTTACCCCCTGGAGATGTGCTCACACTGTAAGTACTTTTAATCTTTGCCTCAGCTTGATTTATCAATTATAATAATATTTACAGCTTCCATTGTTTTTATCTGAAGGGCTGATTGACAAGATTATAAATATTTTGGTTTTTCTGGGACAAAGGGAACATATTCATATATATTTCGTTTTACTACAGTTCCTTCATTACTTGACCAGCTTACTTTTTATGCCATCAGTTCCTCTGCATGACAGATTGACCTTAACATTTGTATCAAGGTCAACATAACAATATTATTAATATCAGATATTGACATCTGCCCAAATACCCACATCGATGCGTCTGTGTCACCTTGTGTATTATTAGCGAAGCCTGAATGCAGGGTGTTTAAAGAATGAGCTGATGTTTCACAGTACAAGCAGTTCTTTGTGTGTGTGCATTTCGTGACCTTATGACCTGTATAACTGTGATTAACTTTAGTAGCATTTTACTAGCTTAGTTTTCTTTTAGAATAGTCTATTCAGTAAATGTTAATTTCTTCAAAAATATCATGGTTTAAAAAAAAAAAAAAAAGAAAAACAAATCAACCCTCAGATATGAATTGGTACTGAAATTTTCCATCATGTTAAATCTCTTTTGGTTTAGATGTGGAAGGCACCCTTCCTGTCTTTGCCTACTCCAGTTGTTATGTAACTTCACACAGCAGACTGACACTTTGCTCAGTATCTGCAGAGCACACAAGCTAATGTAATATTGTTTTACTGTTGATCATCATGGATCCAGATGATGATGTGCATTTTGCCACCATGTTGAAAGCAAACGGTGTTGTTTTACTTTTGTGTGTTTTAATATATTGAAGCACAAAATTGTTGAGTAAAGTTGAGAAAATTATGAAATACATTTATTATTTTGTTAAACCTTTACCTTCTAAGTCTACAATTGACTAATTATACCGATTTCTGGTAATGGAATTGGTATAGTTGGCAATAAATCAACATTAATTGATTTATTATTGTTTGTAATCAATCAATCAATCAATCAGGAAGAGTTTTCTAAATTGAAACTATTCAATCCCTTCATGATGACAATGTTAAGTTCTGGGTTTTTGCGCCTCACCCATGAGCAAACATCTACCATTCACTTAAATTCTCCAAAGCAGCCACAGAGCGTCACTGAGCCATCACCATGCTTCACTGCAGGTATTAAGTCTTGCTACAGAACTAATAAGTCAGTGTTTCAACTATCCACCTCCTCTTCCTCTTTCTGCCACTTCCAGGTAAAATTTTAGGGGATTTTCAGGGACTTTTTGAATCATTTTTCCTTGTTTTGGCAATTTAATGGCGTACTGAACTTCTTGGACAATTTTTCGACCATATTCCTAACATGCAGTGAAATGTTGCAGTCAAGAGTCTTTCTTCAAACAGCGCTGGAACAATTCATTTGTAATTTTGTGCTCTTACAAGGAAATCTGCTCAGGGAGTTGAATAATTTTGAGGCTGTTGGAAAATATAATTTAGTGCTGAGTATGGATAAAATCCTTCTATTTGCTTTTCTTTCTTTTTTTTCTTGGGTAATTTGCTTATTGTCCAATATTGAATTTGCACATGGGTTTGAATAATTTAGATTCATCTGTAATACCTCTGTTTTTGTTAAAGCATCCTCTTTCTGCTGCAGAATACACTCTGCTGCAGAATACACTCTTTACAGTTGGATATTGTTAATAACCAGCTTAAAGGCTCCATTGCTGCTTGTGTTAATGAGCATGCAGATGGTGGCTGGTGCCTATGCAGTGTAGGTGGTCTTTGGGGACTGCAACTCGGTATAGATTGACCTCATCAGTCATTCACACCATCAGTAATTTTTACATCAGGGCTTTGAACATAGCTGCACAGACAGTTTTAAAAGGCATGCAGGAGGCAGAGGTGTGGAAAAACATCCTATATTCTCTCAAATGGTAATCTTATGCTGTAACATTGATCAGAGCTAAGGAGCTAAGTTTTATTATTTTTTTGTTATGATGTAGTTTTTGGATAAAGTTGCTTTTTATTTTTTTATTGGGATTTGTAAAACACCAACTCGACTTCCGTTATAGACTTAGATGATGCCACATACAGTGCAGAATTATTCATACCACTTTTTTTTAAATCTACATTTTATCTGTGAAGGTTTCAGAGTATTGGAGAACATTTGTTAAACAAATATTGATTATGAAGAACCAAGTAACAGAGAAAGGTCTGATGTATAACTGTTGAGAAGTTTAACGCAAATGAGGATTTTATTAATCAATTAATCTAT
>NW_006799979.1:583858-637081 GCF_000485575.1 Poecilia formosa | reverse complement strand
TAGATAGATAGATAGATAGATAGATAGATAGATAGATAGATAGATAGATAGATAGATAGATAGATAGATAGATAGATAGATAGATAGATAGGTCACATTTGACAAGTGACTGAAAATTTTCAGGCCAAAAACTTTATTTACCTCGATAACAAGATTTCCCATCGTATTAACAATATTAAAGGATCAGTGCAGTGATTGCATGAATAAGAGGAACGAGTTTGCAATTACGTTCTGACACAAAACATTGGAATCTAAATATCCTGTTGGTGAGAGCAAAGCTTCTATTTGAATCTGAAGAAACCTCTGTGTCAAATGATGCCAGTGATGTTCAGGCTCTAAAGAAAAGCAAAAGATAACATCATTTGGTTGAAAAGCAACTGGAAGTTATTTATCTATTTAATCAACATATATTTGTGGTTGAAATGTGAAGGTAAAAAAAAAAGCGGCATATCAATGAAGCTGTCAATTAGTGCTTGAGTGAGGTTTAAGTGTTTTAGGTGTTAACATGGCGTGAAAAGTGAGCATAGGCTTTGTGTGATCCCAGATGGCAGCATTCTGCAGAAAGCCTCTTTGGCAACAACATAGTTTCATACAAGAGTGCAGGTGCTACTTTGACCTGCCATTTAAACATCTGAGTATTGAACAACTTCTCCAACCTAATAACATTTTTATTATTTACAAATGAAATCTGATGTATTCACAGCATAATCTCTGCAAATTTATTGATGACTCCAGTATTGGTGTTTACAAATTATTATTATTATTATTATTATTAGTAGTAGTAGTAGTAGTAGTAGTAGTAGTAGTAGTAGTAGTTATAGCAGTTTATTTATTTATGTTTTCTTTTTTTACATCCCACAGTATTAGGTCCAACAACTGATTGCATAAATTCCTTCAACTTTATTGCACATTTCTTTTTGCATGAATATTCGAATATTCGATCTTCACCCCGTCTCTTTCGTTTAAAAACCCCTTTCTCGCTGTGGTACAAGCCTGACCTCTAGTGGTAAAATAATCGCATTACAGCGATCCAGCAGAACCTAGGATGGGGGTCTGCCACCTTTACAACTCAAAGAGCTATTTTGCTCTCAGGACAGCCGAATAAAATTCTTATTTTATTCAGTGTTCCTTTGTCCTTAGTCTCTCTCTTTGTTTTAATTTGTTCCTTTTAATGTTTAGCCAAAGTTAATAAGAGTCATTGTAGAAGGTCCAAAGAGTCCCTTGCAGTTCTGGTTATTATTATAATATTTTGTCTCAATATCTATTTTAATATAAAAAAGTTGTTTGGAATCTTTAAGTTAGATTGTGAAACCTAGATTCTGTTATCACTACGATTAAATATATAAGCTTTTGGCTATCAACCTATCAGCATATATAGACTATTCATCTTTACAGATAGCTAAAAGCAATTACGAAAAAGAAAAAAAAACGTACTTTTGTTGTTGTAGCCATGTTTACATGAATATAAATTGTATTTGTAACCGATACAATGCATTCGTTTTAATTGTGTCTTCCATGAGTGTTTCTAGACACCACGGACACAAATTCAGCACCAAGGACAGCTGTCCAGCAAAGACACGCGCGAGGAGTGAGAGAAGTGGGCGCCGTAGCATATAGTGGGGGAGTGTGTTTTGTGAGAGAGAGGGAGAGGTTTTTATTATTATTATTATTATTATTATTATTATAAAAGGAGAGCAGTGGTTGGGGTTGGGATTAGGCTCGTGCTGTGGGTTGGAGTGGATTACGCGGCGTCGCGCGCGCAGAGAGGGAGAGAGGCGGAAATGTGCCGCCGCGCTTTATCGCCCGACGAGCTTCTCGGTCGGCACCTCCGCCAACTGATCGCGACACTTGAGGCGCACCCTGACTCTTTCCGCCTGCGCTAAAATCACAGCCCGCATCAAGGTGTCCTCTCCGGCTGCATGGAAACATGGCCGACGTTCCCCAGATCGTCAAAATCGGGATTTCCCTGAAGATGCTTCCGAACAACAGCGCGGTGTTCTTCAAGTCGGACGGAGCTCGGTTCGGACAGACGCGGACCATCAAGCTGCTGACCGGCTCCAAGTACAAGATCGAAGTGGTGGTGAAGCCGGGAGCGGTCCAGGCCACGTAGGTATTCACGTGGATTATCCTTATCTGGTCTAGGAGGGAAAAAAGGGGGCAAATCCGGTGAAGCTGGGAGGCAAAACCAACAGGTATCAAATTCTAATTTTCTTTTTATAGAGCGAAAATTTAGAGCTTAGTATTTGAATATTTTCTGTGAGGTTGCTGCTGCATTTTCTTTTTAAAATAAATACATTTAAGAATATTTTCAACTCAGATTAGTGACTTTTTCCATTAGATATTTCTTCATAAAAACGCTGCGAACATATGCACTACATTTTCTGAGTACTTTCTGTTTGACCATCGGACAATGGAAATTGTGCATTTTTATTATATAAAAAAAGTAGTTTAAAAAAATAAATTGTTTTATTATTATTATTGCTTCTTGCTGATACAGACTGATCAGCTCTTTTTTTTGGTGTGCATGGGTTTTTGCAATTATTATTATTATTATTATTTTTAATTGATCCAACATTTTTGGTCTTGAGGGCTCCACAGGTCATCGATGCAAGTTTAAAGCTGACTCTACGTGCGGCACGTGAACGCAACACAAACACCTCCTGGTTCCACGTCAAATCCACCAAGGATTACTCTGGGATGCGGGCCTTTGTGGTGTTGTGTCACCGGGCTCTAGTGATTTGGACTCCTGGTTATGTAATCAGAACAGTTGTACTGCCATCTCCAAACACGGATTAGAGACGGATGTTTGGCCGTAATTCTGTAAAACATCCCTGAGCATGCTCCTCAATAAGAATTATGTGAATGTAGGTCACACATGGGATGATGCAGAAGAGCTGCTCAGCTGAATGTGGGGCACAGAGCACAGCTGGGGGAGCCTGCAGCTCAAACCTGATTTGTCAGTGGGGCGGTAGCAAAAAATCTGTCAACGATGTCCAGCTGCTTGGAAAGAGTACTCACGCGATTTGAAGCTTTTTATATTTTAATGAATATGCAAACTACAATACATTTAATAGGGATTGTATGTTACGCATTGTAGCAAAATAGTTGAATGAATGAGAAATCATTTTTTATTAATTAAAGACTCTTCAGTTCTTATCTTTCAATGCGATCAGTTGCATCTGAGAACTACACTGCAAAACACAAAATTTTAACAAGTAGTTTTGGTCTAGTTTCTCGTCCAAATATCTTAGTACACTTGAAATAAGACAAAGCTAACTTACAAGCAACTTTTTAGCAAGGCATCGGAGCTTAATATTGTTTTTTTTTTTTTTTTTTTAAGTTCCACTGGCAGATTATGTCACTTTTGATAAGACATTTTTCCCTGCATATTAAGTGAAATAATCTGCCAGTGGAACTAGTACTTTAATACCTGTATTAAGGAATTATTAACTTAAAATAAGCTCCTGTGTTTTCCTTTAAAGTTAGTTTTGTCTTATTTCAAGTGTGATAAGACATTTCCACTAGAAATTAGACCAAAAGTACTTGGTAAGATTTTGTGTTTTTGCAGTGTAACATGCATATGAAAGTCCCAAGATAGTAGCTCTTGAAATGGTTTAAACAAGCCATGCCCATGTCTTAGAACGGCCTAGTCAAAACATAGAATTGAGAATCTTTGGTAAAAAAAAAAAAAGGAAAGTTAATGCTCAAAGATGCTCTCTATCCAATTTGCCCGAGCTTGAGCTGTTTCAGAAGAATTGTTCCACTTTGTGCTGGTTAGTCACAAAAATAGTTGTAGCAGCAACGTGGCAAAATGAATATTTTTGCAAGGTTCTGCATATGTCTTCAGTATGTTTTGCTGTGTTTCTGCCTGCAGCTCCATGAGTGTGGGTGGAGTGACCTTTCCCTTGGAGCAACAATCCAAAGACCCCCAGTCTGTGGTTTACACCGGTCAGTATGATACTGAGGGGGTGGCACACACAAAGAGTGGCGAAAGGCAGCCAGTTCAAATCAATATACAGGTATGGGTGTACTGCACACGTCTGACGAGTATGAACCCAGTGTGTGGGTCGATCGGCTTTTTCCACTATCGTCAGTGACACAACTGATCTGATATTTGTGTCTGTATTCTCTTCAAAATTCAAATTAGAGCAGTCATAAAATATAACATAAATCAGTACACTTAAACAGTACACTTGCAACGGCTCCCGCATTTCCGCATTAACCTTCATCCTGTGGTATCATAAGCTCTGTAGAAGTTTATAATGATGCAGCCATCTGTCCTAGCAATATGTTCCTCTTTCTTTTCACATTTAAAGGCTTTTCCACAAAATGTACTATATAACTGGATGTGCGTGAGGTGTTTCCTTTATTAATAATCACGTTTTCACAGCAAGAAATTCGATGATGCTCAGACCGTAAGGTGTGCATGTCTCGTACGTGTGTTTGTGCTTTCAGTTCACAGAGGCTGGATCTTTTGAAACCGTGTGGCAGGTGAAATTCTACAACTACAACAAGAGGGACCACTGCCAGTGGGGCAACAGCTTTAACAGCATTGAGTACGAATGCAAACCCAACGACACGCGCACGCTCATGTGGATCAACAAAGAGATGTTCGTCTGACGGCCAGAGGCGGCGCAAAAGACGCGGGTGCGTGCGTTAACGAGTCCTCCCTCCTTCAACCTTCTGTCAGTGTCAGAAAATGTGAAGCTCTTTGCAACCAAAACAGACCCATACTCTTGCTATTTTATGTAAAAGACTACATAAACTTCACTGGAAAGTTGTTTTTTTTTTCATTTACACTCTGGTATTCTGTCCCTCAAATGTGGAAAAAATACATTTTTGTGTAACAGTACTGTGTAGTTGTGTAAGATTACCTGTGTTTACGATGAGTGTGATGAGTCTGTGTTTTACAGATGGTGCTACCGATGTGGTTATGTGGATATGTATGTATTTTTAAGCTACATGCAGTACTGAGAAAAGTCTTGAGCTGTCTCTTATTTCTTGAGATTTATTTGATTTGTTTAAGTTACTTAGCGCTGAGTAATGATATTTGGTCACAAAGTCTCCATTGATTCAGTGTTGTTCATACAACAGGAAACGTAAAGAACCATTCATAAGCTTAGTTCAATCTAAGATACCAAAGACAACACAGTTAGTCACATACAGGAGAAATAATCTAGTATTTAAGCACCAATAAGATGATTCCCAAGGATCTATTAGCATAGTGCTAGTGCTTAAGATTAGCACTAGCTTTTTGAAAAACCCTGAGAAGGAGAAATTGATGGAGATTTTATTGAAAAGTTTACCAAAAAAAATTTGTCTGAAATTTTTGAAAGGCATAATAATGTATCCCTTTCAATCAAAGGCATACATTATTTGGGGCAGCTTAAAATGGTGTACATTGCTATTGATACACATTTTTCATATCCATTGTTAGCTTTAAAATATCTATTAAGCAACAAAAGCCAGCATAAAAGTCAAACAACTGCACTGTTAAAATCCATAATTTCACACCTTCCTTATGCCTGCTGTATTTGCTAGTTTTTATTTAACTGGCACCCAAGTAATCATCCCCCAGCTGTCTGCAAAGCACTGCCATAAAATATGTGTGAGAATTTGGGGGGTGGGGGGATACTAACAGTATGGCAGCAATGGTTGGCATGTAAAAGGTTCTTTGGCAGCAGGGTGCTATAGAGTCTAGGACATTTGTACCAATAAACTGAAGGGTGTAGATGTTACATAAAGGAGATGCCTCTTCTAATGGTTCAAAAAGGACTTATGGCTGTGGCAAACTGAGTGGGTATAGTATTTTTTTGGAACGAGGATCTGAAAGTATTTCCTGACTTCAGAGGGATCCAACCTCTAAGTCTCCCTGAGAAAGTTTACTGGATACTCCGATCAACTGTCTCTTTCTGTGGAGGGTGATGGTAGAGGATGCCAAAGCAAGAACTGCGTAAACACCCCAGTGGTGGTTGGATTTTGCCTGGTCTGCCTCTTATCTAGAATCCGGATGCAGAGTCGACAAGAGGGACATGTGTGGTTTGCAAAACTGCAGGGTTTCATCTTTGATTTTCACAGATAATGTGGTTCTTTTGACGTCTTCAAACAATGACTTTTGGCATTCACTTGAGGGTTATTGTGAAGTGGACAGGATGAGAATCAGCTCCTTTTTGCTTGAGACCCTGGTTCTCAGTTAGAAAATGATGATCTGCTTACTGTTGGTCAGTGATTCTTAACCCTGGTTCCTGCAGCTCACTGTCCTTCATCTTTTAGATGTGTATCTGCTCCACATGATTCAGATGATTGGAAAAGCCTGTTAACAACTCATTTGTTTAAGTTGCTTGTGGGAAATGCCTAAAACATGGAGGACAGTGGGTTGTAGGGACCAGGGTTGAGGAATAATGCTCTTGGTCAAGGTTCTCTCTCTGCCCTGCAAAGGAGAAGTTCTAGTATCATGGAGTCTTGGAGTCTTGTTTCTAAGTTATAGTAGGAGGGAGCAGGAGATGGATGGATAGATTGGGGCCTTATCAGCAGTAATGCAATTGATGTTCCAGTAAGAAAATAGTCAAAAATGAATTTCCTTATTTCAAGTCCATCAACATTCTGACCCTGAACTTCGATGATCTGATCAAGGGACCTTCATTTGGAGAATAAATGGTCATGTCCCACTGGTAGGAGACTTCAAGGCACACTCAGAATCCACTAAGGCAGGGGTCACCAACTCCAGTCCTCGGGGGCTACCATCCTGTAACTTTTAGATCCGTCTCTGCTCAAACACACCTGGATCAAATAAACTACTCGTTTCCAGCTCATTGCAGAGAGGAATGAATGCTGGTGGGTGAGGGAATTCAGACATTTTGGAGCAGAGGTGAATCTAAAAGTTGCAGGATGGTAGCCCTCGAGGACTGGAGTTGGTGACCCCTGCACTAAGGGGACTGTTTGTCCTTTCTGGACTGGGAATGCCCCCAGGTTGCCAGAACAAACTGGAGAATGTTTCTGATGAGAGTAATATCAGGTTTTTACTGCTGGACCTGGTTCCCTTGTGACCCTTATTCTTAAAGAAGTGGAAGACGATGGACGAACATTTGAGTCGATGAACAGACCCCTCATGTAAAGTTTCATCTAAAATGCCCTCAGGGTGGTGATGCCATCTTTGGAGCCATGTTTATGCATTCTTGATTGCTGACCCATTGATCAAGTTTTATTAACACAGTTTTAAAATGACTAAACATTTGGTGCGTTCTGACTGACTTAAAAAGCATCTTTTTTTGAAGCAGTCTATGTTTACCTATGTGGGACTTTCTTATGCTGAATACCATTATTTGAACATTAAATCCAACTATAAAAGTAGGTGTTTTATCTTTGGATGCAGTTCTTGTTTCTAGTGTGTTTGTGTTCTCTACCTCTTCTAAAAGGGCCTGGCTGGGTCTTCATGAGGGAGAGGGGGGAAAAAAATGTTGGATTTGGAATATTCCCAGCCTTGACCTTTAGTGACCTGTTTATTGACTGTTTTTCTTTTATATTTTTTGTGACATTATATAAGAAAATTTTTTTTTTTTGTACAGAGAACCATTAACTCTTTTCAAATTGTTTATTTTTTCAGAACACACTTTCAATTCTGAATTAAATTGATCTATGCAGAATATTAGGGCAACAAAATGACACGTGCAATATACTGTTCTGATGGGATTTATATTAAGAAGAAACTTCCTGTTGTTGAAGTGATGTTTATAATGTTATTATATTAAAAAAGGAAATATATATTTTTTGCGTCAGTTGTTTTCAATCACAGTAAGTGGTTTACATGGTTTAATTGCTCTAATAATCCTTTTAAATACCATTTCTATGAAACTTTCAGCATCTGGAAGAATACACAACTCACGCAGGAAATTTTCAGCAGGACATGATTTGAAATTTCCTTTTAGGCTGTGGTCAGCAGAAGGTCGTAAATAAACATTTGATTCTCACTAATCTGCTGTTTGGTATTACATAGACATTGATGTTAAATGCAACTGAAAAGTGACCAAATTTTGTCTTCAAATTTGATGCTCCTTGTAGATTTTTTTTTATATTTACTGAGAAATGTCCGTCTTATTCATACCAGAAACAAACGTTAAGTTCTTATATGTGTATATTAAATGGCGTCCTGTATTTTACATGACAAAGACCTAGCATTCATATTTAACATGCTTCAGAAATATTAATGTCTTAAAGTGTTACAACTGTTTGCTTCACTCCGTGTGTCCTTTGCAATCCTATAAAATTCAAGGTTGATGTATTGAATTTCGTGCGTTGCAACTTTAAACGCTTCTGTGGCTGTTCAAAAAAGCACAGATTGTATGACTGCACCTGTCTTGAATGACTCACACGTTCAGAGTGAGGAATAGAAGTTTGATGAGATGTGAGGCAAAAACTAAGCATGCTACACAACAAACAAAAACTGCTGGGTTGTTTCTTTGGCTGGATTTATCCTGCTGGGAAAGAACTTGGGTAGTTTTAACCAAATATTGGGTCAAAAACCGTGACCAGTTTGTTGGGTAACAGAAGACACTCATTCCTCCCAGAGTGAGATTGTCAACAATGCGACAACCTGCTACTTTTTAGTTTACAAGGCCTTAGCAAAAGCTAGTCCTGTTTGACATTTACACTTTACCAAATAATTGATTGTAAAGACCACAGTCATTATTTTATATTGTTGTACAGTATGATTTATTTTGTCTATTGAGATTCAGTCAATAAAAATCTTTTTTAGACTTCTTAAATGAAGAATAAAAATCCTTTCAAACAATATTAATTGATGAGTCTCTCCGGATTGAGGGCTACTGGAAACTCTGGCTTCTTACCACGTCCAAGAATTTGACTGTTTCATTTCTGTAATTTACTCTTTGGAGTGAGCTTTTTCATTTTTATTGCATATCTTGCTCTGTGATAAATATATGAATTCCAATGCATGACTCTCTCGCAATGATTACTGCACAAGCACCCCTGCTTGCTTGTGCAGACCCCAAAGATTAGCCCACTCTTAGGAAGTTCAGACATTCGTAACTTTAAGTTATTTTGGGGGGTTGAAAACTTTAACCAATATGCTGGGTGTGAACCATGTGCCATCTGTAAATCAACTCAGGGTTTGAAAGTGAGAAGTGGAACAAATTTTCTCGAGGCTCATCTCAGAGAAGACAAGGCCACCCTGCGCACTAGGGGGTAACTTTTTCCTCAGAATACTGTTTGTTTTTTTCTTTCTTTTGTTTTTTAAATACTGTTTACTTTGACGGTTAAAACAGGGTTCATTTTTGTGTTTCCCTATTTAAATTACTTTATTTTACAGAAATAAACAAAAACAAGGTTAGAAACCAACATATGAAAAGTTATTTTCAAGAAATAGTATTTTACAGGGTGTTCTAGTTTTGCGATAAAGTTTGGGGAAAATATCTCCCTGCAATGTGGAGATTCCACCACCAGGAGGAGCCCATGAACAAAGCTGCTTTGTGTGTAGGACATAAAATAAAAAAAACATGCAACTTGTAGTACCCGGATGTACAGTACTGCCGCACCTCCCCCCTTCTCACTCTCCCTCCGCCCCTCCGCCACCGCCTGCTTGTCAAACCGAACCTCCTCCTCCGCTTACTGTCCCCTCCCAGCGGCTCTCACTCCCTTCGCCACTGCAGTGAAAGCCTCGGTTACTGAGAGAGACGGCGAGGAGAGTCTGAAAGCTGGGTACAAATCCAGGACCAGACCTCTGAAGAGGCACTACTACCGTGTTGGGTTTTTTTTTTTGTATCGTTCCGCTCAGCTCGGCGGCCCGCTGACTCTTCCTGTTTCACCTCTTTTCCGTTCTCATCGCCTGGATTTCATCATCCGACCCGCAAGATGGTAAGCAGCAGAAGCAACGGCTCCTATTTTCAGCCTCCGCCGACTGGTAAACACACCAGCTGGCAGGCCTGTGCTCTAATGTGTCGAATAATGTGGCGTTTTCACAGCTTCTTTTCCGCCATGAGTATTTCGCTTTGAGTGAACGGTCGAGAAACGTCGAGCTTTGCGAGGAGGAAACGCTTTTCTTCCCCACTTTTGGCTCCAATACCCCAGGGCTCTGCTGACAGTAGCCTGCAGCTTGTGGCCCAGATATTTCTCATCCTTTCTCGACATAGCCCACACTCTTATTAGCAACCAGGGCCTCGCAAATTAGTTTTAGTGACATAAATACCCGCTTATTGCATGTGGGTTTGCGGTTAATTGTGGCACACTTTTACCCACCGAGCAGGAAAATGCACCGACTAGTCATGTAGCGGCAGTGCTGTGCATTAAATAGAAAGCGCATTTTATTTCCATATAGGAAGCACGACGCTGTATATGAAACTGCTGCATTATATAATATTACTGCATATGCTTTGAATAATAGGTTGGGGCTTTTTAGAGTCAATTTACAACGATTTATTTTTAGGGAAGCTGACATAGCAGGCCATAGGATTGCTACATTGCCACACACCGCCTGCTGTAGTAACCATCAGGCAATCATTTGAAAATGCATTATAATCATAAACATGGTGATACTTTAATGCTGCATTAAAAAAAAAATGCATATATACATGCACAACAATGCTACAAGGAGTCAGTGAAATACCAAAGAGAGCGTGACAATGACTGTAGTGTGAACGGCTAAATTAGCAAGTCGACTATTAAAAAGGAAATGGTAAAAAACAATTTAATGTAGGGCAGCGGAGATGGCTCCATGGTTCTGTGGGATGGAGGGTAGGTTTTGGTCAGCAGGTCCAACCATCCAGAACCTGAGACAATAGCATCTAGGCCTCAATCCATATATGTTCAGCTGAGATGCAGGGAATAGTGCCAATAACCTCTTGAGATACCTTTTTAAATGGCTGAAGAACATGGCGACAAATTTCAATGTCGTCTTGTTCTCGTATTTTATTTTTCCAAGTTGAGGAGTTACAATAGCTTTCATTTTTTTGTGGAACACACCAATCAATATATTTATTTATTTTACCTTTGAATGAGTTCTGATCTGTGATCAGCATGCCAGATACTAAAGTCACATATTCTTTTCACCCTGAAAACTAAGAACTTGATCTGTAAATCTGTCAAAAAAACTTGAACTTGTATGCATTTTTTCAGTTTAATAAAAAAAAACCCCCACAAAAGTTAGGGATGTATTATTTAATGCTTTCATGATATAGTCTTGAAATTCCCTCATTTACTGTTTGGGAACAGTACAACACTGAAGTTGAACTGGACTATTTCCACACAGTTTCAACCTCAGTTAAGTAAAAACAAAAAAAGACGAGTACAATTTATTTGTACAGTTTTATTTATAAAACTTTACATATCTTTGCATTTAACTGCCATGTAGATCATTTCACAGAGGGTCAAACACTGACGCTACAAAAATGCTGAAGTTTAAGTGGATAATTTTTACACTATTTTATCACAAATGGAGGAAAACGTTTCAGAAATCAAAGTGTTTATAGAATATCAGTTTAGTGTAAAACAATTCAGGTTGGATTTCAGAGATTTTAGGTATTTTAAACAAAAGATCTCCCAAGGTAGCTCAGATTCTAAAAAAACAAACAAACAGTGAAATAATGTCTGTTAGATTAGTTAGCCGAGTTAGATTTCATTTGTTTACTATTGCTGCTGTATTAGCCGGCATAACTGAAATGGTTTCAGTAAGCCGCAGCTAACATGGTAAGACTTTCAGACTCTTCAGTGCTAGTCTTTACATGTTTGTTCACGGTGAGAAATAAGGTACAGAAAATGTCGCCATATTCTGTCTGAATCGTCCTGAAGTGGGCACATGGCCCCAAAGTGCATCTATAGGTGCTCGCACATGGAACTAGTTCTACCGTGGAGGACGAGCTCTGCTGTTTTTTTTAACAGACTGCATTTAACTCGCTGGCAGATGATTGAGACAATACGGTTCAACCAACTTCCTGTGGCGCGTCGCAGTTATAAATAACTAGACTTCGTGTTTTTGCCGTTTGTAGATAAGGTTTTGCATGGACAGTTATTTGTAGATGACATCATCCCTGGTGTGCCAGGTAGGTGTGGTTTGCAGGCTATTTTCAGAGGTGAATCAGCTGGGGAACACCCTGGATGCTCCGTTAAGATCCACCAGTGCTAGTGGCAGATGCCGGTGTGACTAATGCAAACATTAGAGTTGTTCGTCTGACGAGATGAAATTATTGTCCTACATAATTTAAAAAGTGATTCTGCTGAATGTAATGAATTCCAGCTGGTGTATTCGTCAGCAGGTGATCTAAATAATATTTCCACTTTACTCTTTTTATGTCATAAATGATATAATAATAATATATTTCATTTATAATGCCCTTTATATCTTGAGATCTCAAAGGGCAACATTGGACCCAGAATTTCACCTACAGGGGAGAGCTGGCAATTGCATTGCATGTTATTGGATTACTTTGTGCAAATATTAAGATGTCATTGGTTGGTAAATATTTTTCAGTGTATTGATCTTATGATCTTTTAAAGAAACTCTTGTCATACACATGTAATCAGAAGTTTGCTTCAAAATGTACATTAGGGTACAACCAACAAGTGATTAACAGGCTGTTGAGCAAAATAACAACTAGCTATATTTGTTTAGGCTGCATAAATGTATAAAACATTGAGGAAGAATGAGAGTGGGTCGTTATAATAAAGATGAACATGGACAAGGAAAAGCTCAAAACATGAATAAGGTCACAGAATCATGTCTGATCTCCACCTGACAGGTCAGATGTGTCACCGTTTCACCATGAAAAGAAGGTCAGATCTGTGTATCACAATGCATTATTTCTGTCAGTGGTGTCTAAACCACTGACGGTGGTTTAGACACTGTCAGTGATATTTTTTGATCCTTTTTATCAGTAGTTAAAATTGACTAATTTTAACTACTGGCAGGTCATAAAATTCACTAAACAAACAAACAAAACAAAAATGCAAAAATTACTTTGTTTTTAGTTTTACCTGCTCAGCAAAAAACAAACTGTGTATATTATTAAAGATCCAAAACATAAAAAAGGCTTGGACTGTTGCCTTGATAAAAGGAAAACAGACAATTTCCAAAAAAAAATTTCAGCCAAATTTTTAACCATTCTTGTCTTGTGGTCAGAAGCTGAACAAAAAAAAGGGCAACACTTCAGACATCTATAGAAAATATGAAATATAGACTCGCACACAAAAACACAAATTGATTCTAACCAAGCTAAAATAGAAATTCATGAAGGAGCTACATAAACTGCACGATCTAAAAGTCTGTACATTTAAAACTGTCCTCCTCTCTCTGTACAATCTTGTTTCAAATCTTTACTACCAAATCTAAATATTGCTACTTTAGATATTTTATTTTCTCTAAATTGTAAATGACACCGACCCAGTTTTTGCCTGTGTAAACGTCAAAAAAACTGGGAGAAATTAAAATCCAAATTCAAATGGATATTGACTTAATCCCTTTAAGGAGATTTTATTCATTCAGTCATTTCAGTTCATTTATGCAGCGCCAATTCACAACAAATATCGTCTCGAAACACCTTACAAAAAACTCAATTCAATCCAGTCAAACACTTTCTAAGTCAAATAAATAGATTTCAATTTGATCCTTTTTTTTATCAAATAATACAGTCAGGAACTACATGTAAATCAGTGATAAATTTTTGGTGCTGTTGCTTTTTGAGCTTCCTTGTATTGAAAATGTCATTGTTCAATAAAAATAGCTAAACTTCCCTTCTATTAGCTCTACTGCACTAACATTTAAGGGTAGACGCTGAGGCTTGCACATCGCTCAGCCATCTTATTGTTTGTCTTGGATGGATCTATCTCTGCTGCAAGGCTAGACTGGAGCTAGAGCCTCGCAGTTGCTAAAGCATGTAGTGGAATGATCTGATGCTAAGGGGACCATATGCTGCCTAGCAATCAAGCGCCACCCACATACGGATTTAGCTGTAGCTAATGTAAAAGAGATAAAAGCCACAGAGAAACTCCAGCACAAGTGATGATCAACACGACGTGATCCACGCTGCTCTTCCCAGCCAGCCTACTCAATCTGGATTTGTCTGTCCTCGCTGACTGCTCCGCATCTGCAGCCTTCAGCGCTGGAGCCAGGCGTCACTGGCACGGGCTGAAACTCTACGTCACCAGTAAACAACTATTTGCAAATATTTCAAGTACCATTTAGCAGGTTAGTTGAGGTCAGCCTGTCTTCGTTATGTCTGGTTTACAGCAGGACATGTCCAAGTTTTACAGACAGCAACTAGGCCTGTCACAATAACCCATTTTACAAAATATGTTATTGTGACATAAATTGTCACAATAACAGTAAATTGTCCCAGAAGTTATTGCAATAAACGATGATATTCTTGCTTTGACACCATTTTCAAGTGATACAACGGCAATGGCATAATAATGCAAAAGCACTTTCTCAAAGATCAATAATCTTTAAATTCTAATGAACATTTAACATAGGTACCAAAGACATTTTAATTATCTGAGAATAAATAAAGAAAACAACAGAAACAAACAAAAAAATGAATTATGAAGACTAAACGGAACTGTCCTTCCAAAAAAAGGGGGCTAGTTGAGACCAAATCATTAAACTGAAGACTTTTGTCTTCCAGATTTTGGTAGAGAGAGAGAAATAAAAACAATAGATAAATTATATTAATATTAATTTATCATGTGATTAAGTTATTTGTTGTGTATTATGACAGGCCTAATGGCAAAAAGCAGAACTTATGGAAGGTTGATGGGTTTTAACTGGATCAAATTAGCATCTCTAGCTGCCCCTGCTGAGGACAAACTACCTAAACAATCTGCTGAAGCAAAGAAATGCTATATTTTTCACTTCCTGCTAAATATGTTGTCTGTTGTATTAAGATGTGCAACATAAACATTAAAACCAAAAGTAGATAAATTACTGTATATATGGTTTCTTTTAAACTGGTATACCTTCTTAAATATGTTTTTAAAAATTCCCTAACAAAACTATTCGAAGGGGAAATGAAATGAGCCCCGTTCTAAAATCAGTAGCTGTTATGTGGACTTACAAATGATCCTTTAACAAAATGCTAGCATAAGTGCTCAAGTATCTAATAAGTCTTTTAATCAGAATGTTTGTCTTCTAACCTAGTTCTTGATTAAAAAATACCGTTTTCCTCTGATACTCTGATGCGTAACTTGACTGAGACAGCTGGTTGTTTGGTTGACAGCATTATGAGGGCTTTAAACTCTTTGTACAAAGGCTTGAGTCAGGCCAAGTAACGGTTGAGAGCTGGGGTTCCTTCAGGCAGCTCAGATTGTGCTAATTATTTTTTTATATTTTCTCCTAAAACTGCTGGAGCTTAACACAGAGAAATTACACATACATCCACTAACAGAGAGACTTTAACACTGAAAACACATCCACACATCAGGCTCAGAAACTGAACCGGAGGGGAGAATTTATATAACCAAAAACCTTTCTGAAAAGGTTCTTGGTTATGTTGCTAACCTGTGAGATTAAACATTTATTTAGACAGGCTAACAGCTATAATTCCCTGCTGCTTGTTTTTCTGTGTCCCCCCATCTGTATAAAGAGGAAAAACGGTAAAAGTAACTTCTGTTTAAAGAAAAGCAGAGAGCCCATATCTGCTCTGACTCTTTAACTGGTTCAGTCTATCATAAAGCTCTCCCGTAAGCTTGATATTCTCAGACATGGTTGTGTGGGGGCGGCGTGTAGTTCTGTGATCCCTGATCGAGAGAAATGAGCCGGGAGAAAATTCTAAACAAATCAATTTGAGCTCTCATGAATGTTGTGGTTTTAAGTCGGAACTTATTTACTTCACTTGAGTACAAAACAGATGGTATACATATCAGCCTTGCATATTAGGACCTACAGTACGTACTTGTTGGTAAACAGTACTTGTTGGTATCGTGTCGTAATATTGTGCAGGAATATTACAGAGAAATGTAAAAGTTGGGTTTCCCCAAACATATTGCCTCTGACTTTGTTTCCCTTGGCTGTGCTGTAATTGTATCAGGCTGGTACTCGACCATAAATGCTTCATTTGTGTAACTTTGAAAACTGTGAGCCAGACTAAACAAGTATACTGGCAACCCTCACGTCTACATTGTAATCGTACTTTAATAGCGCTTTAGAAAGGTAAATGAGGCGGATTTCTGAGACAGGAGTGGAACATTTTCCTAACGCAGTTGAGATGCATTGTGTGGTCTTGCCCAGTGTGTCTTATTCCATTCAAACCAATAAACAGAGCACCAACGATTAGATTAGGAGACTAATTGATGACTTTCTCCTTGTTTATTGTACAATGATTTCTAAGCGTTGTGCTTGTGTATCTACTGCATTTTATTCATGTTTTTGACAAGTACAATTTTTTTCTTTTACTTCCAGGTTTTTTTCCATTAACTTTTACAGTAAAAAAGTACCTTTCCACAGCCATTAACCATTTTTAGTTTTATTACACAAGGACCTGGAAGTGTTAAATCTTAAGATGGGATGTGGAGCTACAACCTGAGGTTATCACATTCTAACATCCTACTTGATCAACAATATCCATGTCTATGTGCTATTTATAGTTGGACATTTTTGCAGGGACATTAAGTAATGGAGCAAAATATTAGATAAATGTACTTTCAAAGTAAACGTGTCTTAGTTATTAGGGCAAACAACTTAAGGGAAACACATTTTATGCAACCCATAATATCAGTTCTTTAAGGGGGAAGCAAATAAAATTGCTGGGAGGTCAAAATCAAGCATCCCCCCGTTCATGTTGTAGTTCATTTTACCGTGACCCCAGTTGGGGTAAACAGTTTGATTTCTTTGACAGTATTGGAATATTTGATGACTAATGCTTCTGTATCTTTATAGCACAATCTATTAAAAGGATGAAACAACTTGCTGGTAGTCACTTATTTCCTGCTATTTTGATTTGCCAATTTTCTTTATTTTATTTTTTTAAAAAGAGGAGAACACAAAGGTTCAGAAAAGTACTTCAGCTCTGCAGCCGCATGCACTGTAATAGCCTTTCATGTTACGAGTCCTGCAGATCTATAATTAGCCGGGTTTTTGGGTCGGCTGCAGTGTTGCTACTGAACCAGCCACTTTGCCAGACTCTTCATTATGCAAAACGTGTTTTGTGCGCATTGGTCTAATTGATTCTGAATGAAGCATGCATTATTGATGAGCAATCTAGTCCATCCCTCCCTGCTGCTGTTTCTCTCCATGTATACAGGGAAGAAATTCATGCTTTTTCTTGTTTGTTTTTTTAAAATTATTATTATGCCTTTTATCCCATCTGAGCATCAAGTGCAATGAAATGGTTTGTCACAGGAAGACATAGCAAGAGTTACTCCTTGATGGCCACAGAAAGGAACTAACGCCTTGGTCAATAAACCTGTAATCCCTCAAACCAAATCTCCTTTGCCCTAAGTCTCTTTACCTGCAGAGACCCTGCAGTTTGCATTTAAACGAGAATGAACGTCTGGGTTGTAGTTAAGAGTCAAGCTACCCAATGCTTATTTAACCTCTGTGTTTTTTAGCTTATGATTAAAGCTTTATTAAAATTACATGATGTATAATGAATCACTCTTGGTGCTCTTCCCTTGTAAGAGTTCATCCGTTGTCCTTGTAGAAATGTAGCATATTGTAGCTTACTGAGCTCTGCAGCAGGGAGAAAAATAACAAACCTAAGGACTTTTCCCTGTTCAGATCAATAAAGTATCACATTGCCACTATGACAGGACAGCGACGACAAAAAGACACCCAAACGCGATACTAGCAGTGCTGTGCAGCACCAGTCGAGCTACTCCAAAACTTCCCTCTCTTGAACTGGCTGTGCTCAGCCAATGTGAAGCAGTTTCAGAGAAAAACCATGTACATGTCAACCATTGATCTCTGCGCTGACTCCACTCTCCCTTTAGGGTGTCAAATGCTAAGGCGCTCTCCTGGTTAATCCCGTCTCACTTCTTTCTCCTTGTCACTCTTAAAATACCTCAACTTGTGTGTGGCAAGCCCTTCCTCTTTGTTACAGCACAGAGTTAAGCTGATATGACAACTTTTTGACTCTGTTTTTGTTAATTTGAACTGCTTTGGCATTTACGTTGGTTCAAACGTTACTTGATTGTGGACCATTGAGTAAAATCGTTCAAAAGACTGTTCAGCTGGAATGGGGAACTGATGTCTTGAAACAAAATGTTGTCCTTCTTTAGACTTAACTGATAGAAACGTTCAACTTTGTTGCAGATTTGGCAAATAGAAATTTGCTTTGGCAATCCTTGGAGGAGCGATCGATTGCTCCCTGGCCTGTTGGATCTCTTACTTGGCTTCGGGAATGCATCCCATCAATTCTACCACTTTAGTAAAGGCTTTTCTCATTGGCTTCCACACAAAAGTGTTTGGTCTCACTCTGCCAATTATCCGACCACCTTAGTTGACACTGCAGTCGAATGTAATGGGGATGCTGCTGATGTGAAGGTTGAACATGAGCCAGAATTTCACAAAAATGTTATTTCTGTCGAGAGACTCGGTCTTGCTCCTTAAGATTGGGTACAGTATAAGTACTTGGCTTTGAAAAACCATCAATATATAATCCTGTAACTGTAACCCCAAATACACCTACCTGGAAGTCAATGGGTTCACAGGGACACTGGTGTCCTCATGACAGTTTTAAGCAGTTGAATTTGTTGAAATGTATTGAAAGACACATTAAGGCATTTCAGATTAATTGATACCAAACGCTGCGTAGCAGAAGTCTTTAAGGTTTCCAGTGCAAAATGCCAAAGGGCTGGAATGATCACCTTTCAGCACATCAAACCTGTTAGAACCTGTCTGAATACAAAGAATCTTATCAGCAGTGCTTTCCAACAAAATGCTATTACTATTAATGTACTGTATCCATCTTACAAACACATTCAGAACTGTTAGCAATTTTTTTTAAAAATTTTTGTAAGAAATTGCACACATGATCACTAACAGTTAATGTTTAATAATAACTACACACATTTAATAATGTTTTATGTGGCTGTGGTTTCGAATGTTTTGTTTTTTTCCAGACAAAACTTGTTGTAAAACGGCAAAGATGTTTTTGTACTTTCACAATTTCATAACTATTTGAAAACTGTATTTTCTGAAAGCAAAATGCTTGTAAAGTTTGCCTTAAGCCACCCCATAAGGATGAAATAGATGTTAGAAAATGTTTGAGCACTCGTCTTGTATGTAAAATATTCCAAAGCAGATGGCAGTTGTGTAGCATTATTACAGAAATGGGACATTGCCAGTTCACGTTGCACTGAGCTGGCACAATTACCTTGGTGTAGTATATCTATAGGATGTGTCAATAGTGACGCATTCATTGAGCTAATTGAATTAAACTGCAGGGTAAAGATGACGGTGTGGTAAACACATTATTTATATTCTCATCAGACTTGTTGATGCTACTCTTATGAAAAGCATGTGCCTCGTCTGTGTGTGATCATGTTTTTCTGACACACAATTGCACCAAAAATGTACATTTGCATGTAGAAAAAAAGTGAAATACTACACACAGATGCTAGGGAATAATAAAGCTGTTGCAGTGATTATTTGTTGATTTAAAAAGTAAAGTTTATATTTCTTTGTCCAAGTGACTAATAAAGTGACTAACTCAAATTAGAGTTTCATGTTTCTGTGGTTCAAATAGTGAAGTGAAGAGGACAAAGCACCCGCAGGGAACCTAATTAGAGCAGAAGCAAACTATCTGAAACTGAAAAAATAACTTTTCACACCACTTAAAGCGTTGCTCTCCATTGTTTGACTTTAGTTTGTACCTATTATATAGGTTCCAAATCAATAAAATGGGTTGAACTGTATACCCTATCTTTTTTTTTAACAGGAAATATTACCAGCCTGTTCATCAATCTTTGGTATGAAGCAAATGTTCCCCTTTTGTTGCATGGTTCAGTGTACCAGGGTTTACCAAATGAACTGTAAAATCAGCAGGGCATGTGGTTGCTTCAACATCTGCCAGTCTAACCACCTTAATTAAATCTGAGGTTTTTGCATCTTGAACAACAAGTGAAGAGGCAAGAAATGTATAAAATGAAAGCGTACCGTTTGAACTATAAGCTTAACTTTCATTATTATTTTGGCTAACTTTTTCTTTCTTTATTTCTCAGGGAAATGAAGCCAGTTACCCCCTGGAGATGTGCTCACACTGTAAGTACTTTTAATCTTTGCCTCAGCTTGATTTATCAATTATAATAATATTTACAGCTTCCATTGTTTTTATCTGAAGGGCTGATTGACAAGAATATAAATATTTTGGTTTGTCTGGGACAAAGGGAATATTTTTATGAAGAATACTTGATATATTCATATATATTTAGTTTTACTACAGTTCCTTCATTACTTGACCAGCTTACTTTTTATGCCATCAGTTCCTCTGCATGACAGATTGACCTTAACATTTGTATCATGGTCAACATAACAATATTATTAATATCAGATATTGACATCTGCCCAAATACCCACATCGATGCGTCTGTGTCACCTTGTGTATTATTAGCGAAGCCTGAATGCAGGGTGTTTAAAGAATGAGCTGATGTTTATTACAGTACAAGCAGTTCTTTGTGTGTGTGCATTTCGTGACCTTATGACCTGTATAACTGTGATTAACTTTAGTAGCATTTTACTAGCTTAGTTTTCTTTTAGAATAGTCTATTCAGTAAATGTTAATTTCTTCAAAAATATCATGGTTTAAAAAAAAAAAAAAAAGAAAAACAAATCAACCCTCAGATATGAATTAGTACTGAAATTTTCCATCATGTTAAATCTCTTTTGGTTTAGATGTGGAAGGCACCCTTCCTGTCTTTGCCTACTCCAGTTGTTATGTAACTTCACACAGCAGACTGACACTTTGCTCAGTATCTGCAGAGCACACAAGCTAATGTAATATTGTTTTACTGTTGATCATCATGGATCCAGATGATGATGTGCATTTTGCCACCATGTTGAAAGCAAACGGTGTTGTTTTACTTTTGTGTGTTTTAATATATTGAAGCACAAAATTGTTGAGTAAAGTTGAGAAAATTATGAAATACATTTATTATTTTGTTAAACCTTTACCTTCTAAGTCTACAATTGACTAATTATACCGATTTCTGGTAATGGAATTGGTATAGTTGGCAATAAATCAACATTAATTGATTTATTATTGTTTGTAATCAATCAATCAATCAATCAGGAAGAGTTTTCTAAATTGAAACTATTCAATCCCTTCATGATGACAATGTTAAGTTCTGGGTTTTTGCGCCTCACCCATGAGCAAACATCTACCATTCACTTAAATTCTCCAAAGCAGCCACAGAGCGTCACTGAGCCATCACCATGCTTCACTGCAGGTATTAAGTCTTGCTACAGAACTAATAAGTCAGTGTTTCAACTATCCACCTCCTCTTCCTCTTTCTGCCACTTCCAGGTAAAATTTTAGGGGATTTTCAGGGACTTTTTGAATCATTTTTCCTTGTTTTGGCAATTTAATGGCGTACTGAACTTCTTGGACAATTTTTCGACCATATTCCTAACATGCAGTGAAATGTTGCAGTCAAGAGTCTTTCTTCAAACAGCGCTGGAACAATTCATTTGTAATTTTGTGCTCTTACAAGGAAATCTGCTCAGGGAGTTGAATAATTTTGAGGCTGTTGGAAAATATAATTTAGTGCTGAGTATGGATAAAATCCTTCTATTTGCTTTTCTTTCTTTTTTTTCTTGGGTAATTTGCTTATTGTCCAATATTGAATTTGCACATGGGTTTGAATAATTTAGATTCATCTGTAATACCTCTGTTTTTGTTAAAGCATCCTCTTTCTGCTGCAGAATACACTCTGCTGCAGAATACACTCTTTACAGTTGGATATTGTTAATAACCAGCTTAAAGGCTCCATTGCTGCTTGTGTTAATGAGCATGCAGATGGTGGCTGGTGCCTATGCAGTGTAGGTGGTCTTTGGGGACTGCAACTCGGTATAGATTGACCTCATCAGTCATTCACACCATCAGTAATTTTTACATCAGGGCTTTGAACATAGCTGCACAGACAGTTTTAAAAGGCATGCAGGAGGCAGAGGTGTGGAAAAACATCCTATATTCTCTCAAATGGTAATCTTATGCTGTAACATTGATCAGAGCTAAGGAGCTAAGTTTTATTATTTTTTTGTTATGATGTAGTTTTTGGATAAAGTTGCTTTTTATTTTTTTATTGGGATTTGTAAAACACCAACTCGACTTCCGTTATAGACTTAGATGATGCCACATACAGTGCAGAATTATTCATACCACTTTTTTTTAAATCTACATTTTATCTGTGAAGGTTTCAGAGTATTGGAGAACATTTGTTAAACAAATATTGATTATGAAGAACCAAGTAACACAGAGAAAGGTCTGATGTATAACTGTTGAGAAGTTTAACGCAAATGAGGATTTTATTAATCAATTAATCTATAGATTATTCTGACAATTGCGTATGCAAATAAAATATTGTGGTGTAGTACCTACTTAAGCTAGTAAAATAAACATGTGAGAGAAAAAACACTCTTTGGTTACTTTAATAAGAAGATATTTTACTGTTTAAAATGCAGTGCCACATAAACATCACTTTTAGACTCAAGTTTGTATGTAAAGTATGAAAACTTTTTTTAAATGTAAAAACGAATGAGAAATAAAAAAAGCTAAAATACTTTTTTAAAAATAAAATATATCATGTATAAGAACCGATTATCAAATTTTTATTTTTTCACTTCCTTATTCTTCATGCAATGTTAATCAAAATATGTTTCCTTGTAACAAGCTAATTCATGCACTAATAGTCACAGATAAATTAGTTTTTTTTCCCAAGGAGAATCAAAACATCGCCTGTGACCTCAATGAGCATGTAGTGGATATTTCACGACATGCTATTGTGACACTTAAATTCTGTTTTGCACTACACGTCCCAAACTGTGTTATTTTTTTATTTAGTTTCAAGTGATCCCACACTTTTATCTTTTTTTGTCTTTCTTGGCGATGCTTCCGTCACTCGCCGTCTCCCTGCATACCTGCTAACAGCGCTTAGCATTTCCTCCCCAGCAGATTGGCGTAACCTGTCAGAGTTGATGGGAAGACATCAGACAGATGAGGGCGTCCATGCATCTTTAAAAACGTCTTAAAATCATCTATCTCAAATTAAGGCCTTGAAATGTCTTAAATTCATTGAAAGCTGTAGGTTGGTCTTAAATACATTAATAACAGGTCTTAAATTTTGTTTTTGCAAGACTATTTAATCGTGTTTATTCCATGTACGCCTTTCAAGCGGGACTTTTCTGTCCAGCAAATGTTTTGGTCACATGCAACCATCTCCATTGCAGGGCATGACTTACATACCCTTGCTAGCTAACTAGCAAGCCAGCATTCTTGCGTCTATCTTGGGTAAGTGCAAATTTATCGTCAGTTGGTTGGACAAATTTTTGTACATTTCTTTTGACATGTATATGTCTTAAATTCCATCCATAACGGTCTTAAAAAAAGTCTTAAATTTGAGTTGGTGAAACCTGCAAAAACCACAATCCTGAAAGAAAACCTGTTGGCAGCTGTAAAAGACTTACAGCTGCCAAAGTTTGGTTTACCTTTGGTAAACCAAACTTTGGTAATGGTTTACCTTAAAACAGGACAGTGATACAAAACATGCAACCTGAACTACAGTGGAGATCAAGGCGGATCAGTGTGTAAGAAGGTTCCAGTCAAAGTCTAGTCATAAATCCCACATTGCTCTCTCAAAGTTTAACGAGCAATATGTTTAGTCTCCAGATGCTCACTTGGCAACATTAGCACATAGTTCTACAGAGTGTGCTTCTGGGGCTAAATGCAAATTCACACAAACATTTACTTGACATATTTGAAAGCCCATTCATTTTGTTTTTCTTCTGCTTCACATCAATGCTCTTTGTGTTGGTCCATCACATCATACAAATAAAATCTCTTAAAGTTTGTACGTGTAACATTGCAGAATGTGCAAATGTTGAAAAAATAGACACTTTTTCATAACTTTTTGAGAGTGATATGTCTTGGTAAAGTGAGCAGAGCTGTGAAGAGGACAACACTCTAGCTTGCCCATACTTAGTGGGGGACAGGACCTTGGCCGGCCTGGCCTTCCAGGCATCCCTCCGGATTAGGCCGCCACAGAGAGGAGGGGGGGATTCAAATGAGGCATGACTGAACACTCAACCAATAAAGGCTCTGACCATTCTGCTTTGAAGTTTTATTTTTTATTATGTGTATTCTTCTCTCTCTCCATGAGCTTTGCTGTAACTTCAGCAACTAGCCATGCGCCATGACTTCTTGTTCTTAAATGTTCTGCATGAGCCTGGAAATACAGTTACTCCAAGTTTAGCAAATAAAATAAAAACACCAGATTTTTACATCTTCCTATTAAGAGGGTGATTATGGATATCTTTGAGTTTCAAACCAAACGGATAAATACTGAAGGTATCGTTACATAATTTCTACATATTATTATGGATCTTTCTCTAATCTTTCATGTTTCTTGAAAATTCTTACAGAGGTGGGTGATATAAACTTAATGTTTTATCATAATATTTTGTGGTACTACTGAGATAACATTAAGTTACAATAACTATACATTACTACTTTTTTAGGTAGTAATGTAAGACAAGATACAGCAATTGTAGTCCTATAAACACAAATGCTAATCTTGAACAAGATACCCACTAGACACGTAAAGAAGTGATTTGTGTCACTAAGCCTTCACAAGGTAGCTGTATTTTCAAACTTACTGATGCTTTTCATGAACAAATGGTGGAGAAAATGGAAAAATCATTGATCATGATAATATGGACAGTTTTGGGGGTTCA
This sequence comes from Poecilia formosa, assembly GCF_000485575.1. Classification (NCBI taxonomy): domain Eukaryota; kingdom Metazoa; phylum Chordata; class Actinopteri; order Cyprinodontiformes; family Poeciliidae; genus Poecilia; species Poecilia formosa. The sequence continues at coordinate 612,195 of NW_006799979.1, read as the reverse complement.
AAACATCAGAAATTGGAATTTGTGGCATCAAAATTTATCGTGATAAATGATAAACGATGCAATGACCCCTATGTCCTTGTCTTTATTTTGACCGTCTCGGTCACCTCTCTAATCAGCAGCTGTTCAACTTCTCAACTGCTCAGACAGGCAGACCCTGACTGTGAACTCCAACAAGTTGGAGAAATCTGTCCTTCTGCAGGTTAAAGTGACGTTCACCAATAAATTCTTGCCATCAGTCACTCCCTCCTCAGCTCTGTGTATTGATGTCCGCCAGATAAACGTGAATATCTTCTTTGCGCTTCACCTCGATTTGACTGATTTATGTAAAAAGTGGGAGGAGGGAAGCTTTGAAGGCCTGCTTTTGGCGGCGCAGTACTTGTACCCTTACTGACAGAATTTAATAGCCCACTAGTAATAACATGCATATTTTGGCATAAAAGACGCACCTCCACACATTTCCAGCACACACTTTGCTTAAAAGCATGCCCACTCATAAATGCACAGTGCTTTGACAGAAACGCAGCAGCGCGCTTCACAACCACCACGGCTCGGGCTGCGGCCATCCAAAATAAAAATAAAACAGCGGGCAGCTTGTTGGAGTTCCTTGTTGCTAGGGGTTTCCCTGAGGGCGGGTGGGGGTGAGCCACCGACTGAGGGGGGTTGGAGAGTTGGGGGTTTTCTGGTGATGGAACTGCTATAAATACATGCCATCAATGTTGTGCCCTGCTGTGTCCTCAGTTCGGCCCATGCAAGCAAACTGTATGTTATCAGAGCAGTCGGCACAATCAGCCTAATGCACAAAGTGCTAGAGCTGTAGTATACAATCCAGGTTATACAGCCTGGTGTCACCGCTGGCCTGTGTGAGATGAGACTTAATGTGGCTTTATTTAGCCTCAGAAATGGCCTGATTCTGAAATCCAGGGTCTACTTAGTTCAAGCCAATTTAAGCCAGTCGTTTGGTTTGAATTTGAACTCTTCTTATTGAGTTCCACGATGGAGTATTAGGTCCCGGCTACAAGAATTGTTTTTTATTTTATTTTTTTAAATAATGAGAACGTAGTCATGATAACAAAACAAAAACATATTTTTACTTGACGACTTCTTACAATTATGAGACATCATTTAAGTAAGAAAAAAGCTTGGATAATTTTTTGCTTTTGTGTCGGCGTTCTCATACATTTACTACGTTCTTCTAATATTGCAACTTTATTCTGGGGATATTCAGTTGTAGTATTTGTATTTCTACTTAGATGCTGTACTATTTTATTCTCGCATTACTACAACAGTATGTTTCTAATATAATGACTTTATTATTGTAATGAACGAAAAAAAAATCGTTGTAAAATGTTTTTGTAAAACGCAATGGCGGCATTGGGCGTGCTGACATCACTCTGAACTATGGAAACGTAAGGAGTGCATTGGTGAAAAAAATCCAGATTTTCTAAACATTAAATCTTTAAAAAACAAAAATTAGATTAATCAATAAAATTGACTCATTGCCCAGCCATATGTCAGTTTAAAATCTTTTTAAACTGTTGAAATTGAAAGACTTCAACCAAGTTAGCTACTTTGTCTTAGTTTGCACTAAAATATGCACTAAAGTTTCTAATCTCTGGTTTGGTTAAAGCCAGAAATAAAGATTGTCATGGTCACCCAAATGGAGAGGGAGAGAGAGCCTTTAAAGCTGGGTTTTAGTATTTTTTTTTTTTTTTTTTACTTGACATTTTGAAATGTCTTTTGGAGCTTCTGTTAGCGATTAGCAAGATTACCTTGGCTATCATGACGAAAACGACAAAGACCTAGAAAAAAAATGGCTAGTGGTGCTTTTCTTTGTCGAGTTATTATATATATAAAGAAATTGTTATAAAAAATGGTTATGAATTAGATATGATGGTAAAGTTAAAAAATTTAATTTATTAAGGTATTTTATATAGATTTGTATAAAAACCATTCGTTTTGTCCGTGCACCATTAGAAGTTTAGATTCTGTCAACCTGAAGATAAATGCTCTGTTTTAAAGGTCAAAGGGCATTCTCGTATCCTTTTTCAGCCTCTAGTTCATTTTAAATCAAAGTTACAATCGGACATTTTTAAGTTTAGATGCCAAACAAAGCATCCAAACTCCATTTTTTGCTAACTTCTACAAACATCAAGGTATATAGACAGTTTAGTCCAGATTTATTATAGATTCAGTTTTAGCTAAAATCTGACTTTCAAACAAACATACACATAATAAAACCCAACTAAATGGAGATTCTGGGCTGTTAAAAATAAAAAATAAAAAATCTAGTTTGGAATCTGAACATGGTCAATTTTGACAAGTATGTTGTTTATATTACATCCTGCCTCTGTGTCCTTCAGTATGATTGCTACACCCTCGTTTACTCAACCCAACCCTATTATGCTAATTGGCTCAGTGTCATGTGTCAAACCCATGTAATTACTGGGCTGTGCATGTAACCTTCTCATGTTTACCCACCGTCATGCCTCATCTTGGCTGCCCGGAAAGCCACACAGAACGAGGCTGTTATTTTCAGTCACACTGCAGCTTCCATGTTGCTTCCTCTTTCCAACGCCCATCTCGATTCAGGCCGGCTGGCCGCTAATGGAGTCACATGTCTCCATCAATGTGCAGGGTGAACTGTTTAAGGGCTTAGCATGCTCAGGAGGACGCAATCATTAATGACACTTTTGGGAACAATGAGTTTTTGTTTTTTTTTGTTTTTTGTTTTTTAATAATTACTCAGAGAGTGGAAATGGATAGATTTTCTGGGTTCTGCTTTGTAGCGGTTGGGCCTCGGATAGCTCAGCTGTTTCAGGGTTATCTTGCTGATTCGGGAGGTAAATTATCAGCCAGACTTCCAGACAACTTGCAGGGGTCTTCGTTTTGTTACCGTCGCTTTTATAATAATATAATAATGCAGTAAAAACGACTCATTCTCAGAGGCCGGCGCCATCTACATACGTGTTTTCATGCATTCCCCTTCTGAACAATTGTTTAAGTGTTCCTTTTCAGTGTGTGTCTGCGTTTAAATGTGTGTGGATGTGGGCTACCTTGGGGGCTAATGGGTTCCCGTTGCCTAGTAACACTGTTGTGGGTGCATACAGCATTTATGAAAGCGTGTGTGTGTGTGTGTGTGTGTGTGTGTGTGTGCGTGCGCGCGCGCGCGCGCGCTCAGTGTTAGACTATATGAGATTATCATAATCATCTCACAGTTACATCGGGTGTCCCTCAGAGCTGCTCATTAGCATGGCGGTGTGAGGAGCCTCTGATGATGCAAACCGTTCCCATTTCTTCTTCTCGCACTAAATGAAATCACAGCTTTAAACGCATCATTCTGGCATGTTTTATAACAGATTAAGCTTTAAAAACACTTTATAACGCAAGATATCTTAACATACGTGTCTTCTTATGTTTTTACATTTGACAGCTTATACATGTCGAAGCGTCATAAATCCATCGTGTGTGGCTGAAGTGTGAATTCTTACGCTGAGGTGAAAATCACATCCGTCTTTCTCCTCAGGTTTATGTAGGAGGTTTGCGATCAACGGCGGGGTCCATTTTGTGTCTCGAATCATTGAGCCTCTCGTTTCCTCGGTAAAAACCAAGGAAACGAGGCGACAGCAGACCACGAATGCATACTACTGTATTAGTCACTTTCTTCTTAACCCCCTCCTGCTTTGTGATTTTTTTTTTCTTTTTTTCTGTAGCAGGTGTTGCAACAAAAAAAAATCACAGAACATCTCCTACCTTTCTTGGCTCTCACATCTAGTTGTCACCTTTTCATCAGACTTTTCTGCAGGAACACAGCTGTCTGTAAAATTCAGACTGCACTTTTTTGTTGTTGTTGTTACTAGAAGTTATTTGAAGCTTTGACTTTTTGTGGGATTTTCTCTGCATTCAGCAGGAGCGCCGCCTCACTTCTAACCCTGATGATAAAGACTTTGAGCTTACGTTGATCACACAGTAGGAAGAACTTGCATAAGTGCATCATGTGGTTGTAGTCGAATCAGACATGCTCATGTTTTCCTCTCTTAGCCATCAGCTATGACGCAGTTCTGGTATATTTGCCAATTTCTTTTTCCTGCCATAGTATATTGTTGAATTGGTAACCGTAAAGTATGAACTAATACTGTACACGCAAGATATTTTAACACTGCTTTTCTCCAAAAGGGTTTTTGCTTATGTAAGACCTAAATATTTAAAATACAAAACAGTTTATTGAGGCCCAGTGATGAAACATTAATTATGTAAAAAAGTAAAAATAAAAGTGTATAATGGCAATCATCCTCTGACTGAATGAGTTTTACTTCTGTAGTTCTTTTTGCACACTTGTATTCAGGTACTTAAGCTCATGACAGTGTTGTGGTCTAATTAGCTTCCTGTTGAAGATGTTGGTGACCAGATTGTAAATTATTCTCAGTGCCATTTATTCTTTTCTTTTTAGACAGAGAGGTTTCATAGCGAAAGAAATGAAGAGCTACGTTTTCTTTTGAAGAATGCAGCTTGGGTAGACAAAATGCCAAAAAGTGGTACATAACATGCTAATGGCTGCTGAATCCAGTGGCGCTATTTATTTTTCTTGACGCTGATTGGCTGTACTCAAAAGAGCAGAGATAAGGAAGGCAATAGATGTTATCATGGCAGTGCTATGACGATTTCCTCTGGGCATATTAAAGCCTTTTAAGCTCTTTGGTGTTTATTAAAATAAGCAGTTTTAAGCGTCCTTAAAGGGCGTCTCATGTATTAGCAGATTCTGGCTATTTGCAGGCATTTGTGGTTTCTAACCTTGATAGAACTGGTTTCAGGTCAGTTTGATTAGCTTAGCTCAAGTTTTCTGGGTGTTTTTAGTAAAGACTTTTTGTTCTCAGTAGGTGTTGAAGGCACTAACGGCACCGCATAGGGAGAAAAACTTGAACCCCTGGTTTTGTAGTACCTGAATGAAACGTCATGTCTGTCAGTAATCCTAATAAATCACCTGCTTTCTTCACGACTTTGACACCAAATCATAAACCCCGGATTTCTCTATTATCACAACTTTATTTCCTTCCAATCACTGTTGCTGTTTTCAGTCTAAAGAGGCTCAGAGCCTTTGAGCTGCTCCACCTGCAGTTTGCATGACACCAGATCTTCTATTTGGCTCTTTAGTGCCTCATGCCTCTGCGTCAGTTTTTGCATGATGATAGTTACACAGTAAATATTAAGTTCACTGGAAAAGCCAGGCTTTTAAAAAACTGAAAAAAATGGCCCCATTTGCCAAGTTTTTGATGATGTTTTAATATTGTGCTAAGCTAACTCAGTTTAGCGCTAAGTTAACTCAGTTTAGCACAAAGCATCTTGATATTGTCCTTCATTCATGGCCCCACCAGATCGTGATCAGATTGTCCTCTTATCTTTGACTTCCTCTCACATTCATGTAAAAAAAAAAATCAGTAACATGACAGGTGAAATTTGTAGTTATAGAATATAAATCAAGCACAGACAGACATAAAGGGTGAAACGATTAATCGTGATTAATCAATTATTGAAATGATTGTCAACTAATTTAGTGGTTAAGTGGTTAAATACAAAGAATCTGAAGAACATGATAATTTTTTATTTGATTGATAAATTGCCTGATTAATCTAGAATAATAGATTACTAAAATAATCATCACAGTCAGATTTTACCTCCACGTTTTTGCAGTGGTCATTCGAGGGATCTTTTCAGTCCTATTGATAACAAAATAAGCCAGCGCCCCTTCCTGAAAACGTTGTGGTGTCGTAAACGCAGCATATCCAGTGCTGTAATGATGAGCTCCTCTTGGCTGAGCTGGCTGCCATGTGGTTCTCTGATGCTGGCAGACATGAGACTTGTTGGATTGAGACCGAGAAGGGTACTCGGGCTGTGAGAAGGCAGTCGTCTTTGCTGCCATGAATAATACATGTACCTACACTCTTGGCAGCTTCTGACATCAATGAGGGATCTGGCCGCTGTGCTCAGATGTTCTCCGCTCAATAGCTGTATCAAAATTTGCATCAAACATGTTGTAGGGCTTTTTTTTTTCTTTTCTTGTCTTTCTCATAGTGGGCTTCAGTGCATCTCTGAGCCGATGATGTTGCACTAAAAAAAAGCGGTTAGATTTAAAAGACCTACTTTGTAGGCATATTTGATTAACATATTTATTTATTGTACCAACTACCCTAAAGATTTTAGGTACTGTTGATTCATTAATTAAAAAAGAAAAATACTGGTAGTCTTTGGTAAGATGTAGCCAAATAACTGAAGTTATTTTAAGGGAGGAGGGGCAGTTTTTATCTTTTCAGAAATTTTTTTTAATTCCTGCATTGTTCTCACATTACGGTTAGATTTACGAAAAAAGATACAGAATACTAGTATACAACATAGAAAAGAAAATTTTAATTAACATTCAAATAAAAAAATGTTCTGGAAAAACTCAAATTCTCAGAAGAACTCTTGTCAGCTGAATTCTGCTTTATGTTAAGCCAACCATACTTTTGGAAAGCTTGGGTTTAATTCTTATTAATTGAAGACTCACATTAAAATAGCAAAAATAATAAAGTAGCCATGCTGTGTTCATGGCTGAAAACAATTGGATTAATCACAATTAATTGACATCAGCTAACTTGGTAATCAAATGATTAACGAGACCACAGAGACTAGCAAAGTAAATTTGCAGATTGAACAGTCGGTGTAGTAATTAAGCAAAAACATTAAAAGTAAATACATACTTTTTTCATTTAAGAGAATAAAACATCTATGAACTAATGTCCAACCCAGAACTCAAGTGGCACAATTTTAGCTTCCCTTGTACAAATTCTGTAAAGAAAACCTGCTTTTAAGAAGTAAAGAAGTGCTTTTTCATCTTAAATGTCCATGACTTGAAAAGCTTATGGACTCTCGCACCTCGGGTCGGAAAAGGACACGTTTGGCTGTGCGGCAGGCTCTCCTAAACATGGCTTTGATTTACAATACTAAATCTGTATCTGTAACATTGATACTCCATGTACGGGCTCAGCTGTTATGAGCTAAGCTGGTGTCATCTGCTGTGAACAGGAAACGGGAGGCTGCTGATAAGAAAGTGTTTTGTGTCAAAGAAGAGCCGCTTGCTCAGCTCCGATAACCGGTCCTAGTGGACAGAGCCAGGCCCAGGGGGAAAGTAGCCCGTTTTAAAAGCGTGTGCTTGTTTGTGGATTTATTCCCTCTAATTAATTGAAATAATTTGTTGACCTCTCCCTATTAATAGTTACGTTTTATATGTGCAAATTTAATGGAAATCAGATACAGAGCGATGCATAGTAATTGCTACCAAATGCTCAAAGGAAATATATGAAACGAGGTAAAATAGCTGTTGTATAACCAACTGAATTCATCATGTTTTTTCAGCTGAAATTTCCCATAGTTTGATTAGAAATGTTGAGAATGTTTTCTTTGAGCTCCTGTTCTTAATAGATCTTGTTTTTGTTGAAATATTAACCCTCTCCCTTTTAATAGTTATTCTAATTTTAGGTCTGTTCCTTTAAGGATTTACGTTGTTGGACCAGTGACCCCATCTTATCTCTTCTCTTAGAGTTTAGTGAACTCAACGCTCCTCAATAATATTTCATACTCTAGAGCCATTTAATAAAATGTATTGCCAAATAATCTAACACTTTATTATTCAGGGGAAAGGAAATGAGAGGTCATTCCAGGCCACTGAACAGTGTGATAGGTTTACTTCTCTTGGCCGTAAACATAAAAGAATATGGTCCTAAAAGCATTTTATTGGGGCTGGTGACAACTTGCGTGCTCCAGGTTTAGGAGTTTTCTTCGGATCATGCTCTGAACTATTGCCTTACATGACTGCTGGACAAGCACAGGATTAAAATAAAGATTGCTGCAGAATTGAACACTAAAAAATATTGAATTGCAACCTAATAAAAATAAAGAAAGACATTGGTGGCCTCATTTTAACTTTTGTTTGATTTAGAATGGATGGTGCCATGCCCACCATGTTTTTGTGCAGCTGTTACTGGTGTGTTAAAATAAACACAAGCAAACAAAGCTTAGCCTGGTGGGCTGACGAGCAAAGCCTGGTGGCCCGCCAGACTTATAATACACTGGGGGAAACCCTAATACATCTGGCCAGTAGGTTAAACGTCCACTGCCCTTAATGCCCTAGCCTGATCGATTCTAGTAAATCATGGTGAGTAGGACTTGAATGGGGAGATGGGTTGGTATCCAAAAGGAATGTACTTGTAAATGGAGGACTTGAAAAAGTTAATCTAATTGTTAGGGTTATTTATTTACTTTTAATGTTGAAAAGTTGATGTAGTAAAGTCATCAACTGATTCAAACTAACTTAAGTGACCCATCGGTATGAAAACGGGCTCAGCTGTCAACCAAAAGCTTCATAGCAGGCTAAACGGATCCCAGTATCTTCTCAGAATAACTATAATTCTGTTTTTTTTCTTGCTTAGATTTTTCTTTCTTCAATGTATTCTCTTATGTTAGATGGACGATATGCTAAACTGATTTGTATTGTTGGATTCCCACTAAAACTCATGACTGTTGCAAATCGTCACAACCCCTAAAGCAAAGCCTTTTTTTTCTTCTTCTTCTTCTTTTGCCAACATTCATACAACAGTGCTCTGCTAACATCGTGTACCTGAAGGCAAATTGAGGAAAACGGTTCACATCGGACAAAAAACTGGACCCAAAAAAATCCATACACCGGGTGGCGGTTTTAAAAAATTTCCACCCGACTCTGAGTTTATTGCAATTTTGCCATCCTAAGTTTCTCCCTCTCAATCTGTCTTTCTCACCCTCTCTCATTCCTCCTCTCCTTCCTCCAACACATGCAGATTAGTCATCGAGCTGATGTAGCTGGATTGCTGAAACGCAGGCACCACGCACACCCGCCGTCCTGCGTCCCTTGCCTTGCATCATGTCAGAAAACAGCAGAGTCATGCAATTACAGCCTCTCCTTTTTGGTTCAGATCACATCTAAACGGCTGAGGCCAAAATATCAGCTTTGAACAATTCTCATTGTTGTCATAAAATGGACGTCACTAAATGGGATGAAATCAGCTTGGAAAAAGCCCCATCATGACTTCTTAGAACTTTGGCTTCATTCAAATTAGCCACACATATCTTTTTGAAGATCTATGCCTTTAGGGACCCAGCGTAGAGCACATAAAGTAATAGTTTGTGGTTGGCTAGTGTGATCATGTGACTGTGTGAATGAGCTTATATAGTAATTAACAACAGACCGCGTTATTGCTCCTGGATTACTCCTAGCTTATTGCTCAGCATAGCGACCTAAGAGGTGAAGCGTTTCCTTTATGGCTGGAGAAAAAAACACCCAAACGGCGTCTAATAAAAATGAACCACCGGCCGACAACAAAGGCTGTAAGTTTGCAGAATTCAGGTACAATCTCATAATCTTTCTTCTTGATTCTATTTTTTTTCTTTTTACTTTCTCTTGATTTAGGTTGAAAGCAGTACTTCTCATTTTGGGTTTCCTTAATGTTTGCAGTCTAGTAAGTCAGTGGTTTCAATAGTTGATGGGAGCATAACGGGCAGCTGTGGTGTGTGTGGTTCTGTGTCTTGAGGACGTCTGTCGGGTCGTCATTGACCCGTTTGTAAAACTTGTAAGATTCATGACATGCAGGTTTCGTAAAGGGTGTCATTTGCATAAAAATCTAGTTTTGTTTCTGCTTGACATGCTTTCAGATCGGTGCTTACAGGCCAGTTTTTTGTTCCTTGTGTTCAGGCTGTCAACACAATGTCAATCCAACACTTTCACACATCGCAGCTCATAACCGCTGTGATAATCTAGAACTTTGGTCAGATGCCCACAAGGACAATGTCTCATCCAGATCCTTGTCCGTCTCTTTTCTTTTTCTCCTTGTTCAGTCGATGCTGATGAGATTAAGAGGCTAGGGAAGAGGTTTAAGAAACTCGACCTAGATAACTCGGGCTCGCTCAGCGTGGAGGAATTCATGTCTCTGCCGGAGCTGCAACAGAACCCGCTGGTGCAGAGGGTTATCGACATATTCGACACGGACGGGAACGGAGAGGTGGACTTTAAAGGTAAGCCACAGACCCGGCCGGAGGGTTTGATGCCCAGTTCTCAGCTCCAATGTTATTGGTCTGTTCTTCGTAAATGAAGACACTAACGAGATGATTTTGAGTTTTATCTATTATGAGCTATGGTTTTATGGGGCTGAAAGATTTGTTTTTGCTTTAAATAGAAAAGTTTGCCTAACGTGTTTTTGTGGTTAAAGGATGCTAGAAAACAAACTGCACATCTCAAGAGTCTCAGGTGTTCGTATGATTGCTAAATGAAGGCTGACAGTAGAATCAGTCTGGAAAAACTCCTCAAGTTGAAAGGACAACACTGTTTTTTTCAGACCTTGGGTGTATTTTTTTACGTTTTAAACTCAACTACATTTGTTAACTGTATTGTTTTGGTTCTGTTTTTGATTTAGTGCAAATTTGTCATGCATATCATTTGTGTACAAGAAAAAATTATTAGTATTCTCTCTGTTTATAAGGAAGAATTACTTTGTTAAAAAAATAAACTACAGAATAAAAAAGTAAAATAGTAGTAGGTCATTAGTAGTTTTTTTTTTTTTTTTTAATGGAAAGTATTTTGATGTGCTTGATTTGTACTTTAAAGCAATAATTCCCAAATTCAAATTAAGAGAATTCAAACGAAATGTAACTTAATGTCTGCTTTTGGGTTGAAATTAATATTTTTGGTTTCTCCTCAAAAACAAACAAAAAAAGTCTGATCATTTTCTTCAATCAGACAAATGTACTTGGTCTTTATATTCATTTAGAACATTTTTGATTAACGTTATACCAAAATTCAATTCAGTATTATGAATCATTTCAAGATTGTCACCCTGCCCTGCTAGACCTCCACAAATGACCAAATTTAAACAGTCTGTCAATGTATGACTAAGACGGGGTTTCATCTCTGCTTCCCCCTGACAGGTGTGTGGGAAAACCCTTAGTACAGCACAAATCATGGCTGTATCACCTAATGGATGTTAAAATTTACAATAATCGGTTTTTGAAGCTGCAGAATATCTTGGTTTAACTGGAAACATGTGGGCTAAATTATCAATAAGTCATATTGATGACTTATTACACAGCAAAGGGAATTTTATTTAGTCAGTAAATGATTCCCATTAAGTTTCTCTGTTAAACTTTTGACATTTGGTCCCATAATTGAAACTTGGGTGAAAAAAGTTACTGTCCTTTAATTTAGTCTTTAAAATTTGAAAATCAAAAACTTGAGCAATTTGTAAAAAAAAAAAAAAAAAAAGTAAAACTGTCTTCCTGTGTTTGGGCCATATTTGTGTGAAATTATTCCCAGATGTGGGTCTGAATTGAGCTTTGAATTTTGTAGAGAAATGGTAAAAGATGTCTATGAAGTTCTAGTGGAGCCTGAATTTACATACTTTTCTTTTTTTAATCTTCTCAGAGTTTATTGAAGGAGTCTCACAGTTCAGCGTCAAGGGAGACAAAGAACAGAAACTCCGATGTAAGTAAATCTGGCCAGTTCATCTTATCACAAAGCCATGCGTTTGCTTTGTTCCTCAAAAGGAGAGTTTTTATCTGTTTAACTTCACCTTTCTAATCGGGGCGTTTCACTTCACCATCAAAGACGCATTTCTAAACAATAAGTAAAACGTTGCACACGAATAACTTGCGCTTTCCCCTTTTCTTTTCATGCACATTCCAAACCGCAGTCGCTTTCAGGATTTACGACATGGACAAGGACGGCTACATCTCCAACGGCGAGCTCTTCCAGGTGCTGAAGATGATGGTGGGCAACAACTTGAAGGACACGCAGCTGCAGCAGATCGTGGACAAGACCATTATAAACGCAGACAAGGACGGAGACGGCAGGATATCCTTCGAAGAGTTCTGTGCAGTAAGTCGAAGCTCTCCTGAGGGTTTTCAGAGGGGAACGTTGACGTTTCTGCTGATCCTGCCGACTTGCGGAGGCGGCAAAAGGTCAAAGGTGAAAGAAATCTCTGGAAATACCACTGGGTTTTTTTTTTTTATTATTGTTGTTGTTTTGCTGGGGCTTAACAGCTCTGGGTTTCAGTTTCAGCACTGCTTATGTGGGAGGAGCTGTGTGTAAGGCTGCTGTGGTGAGACTGCAGAGATGCTGTTTAAAACCAGCGGCTTCTCCTGTCATACTGATTTATAATCCGGCCTTGTTGTGGAAATTAAAAGTCTACTATCCAATTTCAGATCAAAGGGGCAAAGACAGCTGTTTGAACACAGTGGGTGTTCTCATTTTTTTGAAAAGCCACATCCACCGGCTCGTCTCTCGACGGCCCCCAGAGGGAACCGGTTTTGCTCAGAGCCAAGTTCTGAAATGAAAGGCTCCATATCTGGCTCTGACAGACACAGGGTCCGTATTTGACAGCTAGATCCCCAGAGCCTTGAACTAAAACGGCTCGCCGTCCCTTTCAGGGTGTATTTTCGGAACGGTGCAGGAGAAGAACTGCAGCTCAAACATTTCACGCTTCAAAGAGTTTATCACCGTTTTGGCCTGAGCCGTTCTGTTAGAAAATCTGTTTAAAAAATATAAAGATTGAGTTTGAAGGGTGTTGATAGTAAAACAAGGTTTGGAGTATTTACAACCTGGTGGTGGGCCTGTGTTGCTTTGTATTTAGGTGCCCTTTTATATTTGGGTTTTTCTTGCCCTCACTTATCAGTTTTTGTGTTACTAATACATATACACACATAAAAGTAGAATTTCTTTTCTTCATTGTGGCCGTGTATATCCTTTAACATTTTGTTCGTAAACTATGCCAAAGCTTTATAACCTGTTTTCAGTTTAGCTCGCCAACAAACCAACACAATAAATGTCTTGTTAATAAAGCTGATGTTCATACTACAATAATCCAGTCCAGATTTTTCAATTTAATCCAAATTTGTCCAACTACATCACTGTTGAATTGTAAGCTATCTTAAGCACTGTTGACTCATGATTTTCTAGTCAAATATTCATAATGCCATTAAAAATTAGTTGATTTGTTTTTTTTTAGCCGATGACCAGAGGTGACCATTCAACAAATGCATCTACGTCTTTTTTCCCCATATGTGATTTTACTCACATTTGAGTTTCTGCAACACTTTTTAATTTAACCTGGTAGAGCTGTGATTTAAACTTTGATTTGTTCAAGGGTTTTAGTCTAATCTGATTTTTGTGAGTAGATCGGTACCTTTCTGTTGTATTCCGTACGTAGCTGTATACTTTGAAGAGATTTTATTAGCACAAGGATCCTACTTACACCCAAAATGTTTATCATCCATTTGAAGCTGTTTGGTGTAAAGAATCAGCTGTTAACCTTGAAATAAGAATGTTACGGTTTGCTATAACCACTTCCTACATTTTATCTATTCAATAAACAATAGAGCAACAATTATCCCTACTCAAACAAGTATAGCTGTTCAAATGTTAGACAAACATTGAGCAAACATTTAAATTAAACACTCAAATTCTCCAAAGCGATTAGATTTGTAGTAGTAAATTTTCTTAGTGCACCGACATTATTGCTTGTTGCTTCTTAGATTAACCCTGAAAGTACAGCAACCAGATGTCTTATTTGGTTGATCTATTTAGCTAGCTGCTTGATGGACATGAAATGTACACTTTCTAAACTGTCTTAAAAAAGTTGACTTAAACTTAATAATTCTTGTTTTAGGCCTTGACCTCCTGCATAGATCCAGATCTTCTACGAAATCTTAATTTGTCGTCTTTTGTTAGCACTTTCATTTATCCACTCCTTCTTGTGTCAGTTACTTTTAGCTCTTTGTTAATGTTTGTTTAGAAAATTAAATTCAAAACCGTCTTGCACATCAGACTGCTCTTTTGTCACAAAAAGGTTTGTGTAGCAGAGTTTTGACAGGGATTTCAGTAGTTTTGAAAGTGCAAATTTATTGTCAGATGGCTGGACCGTTTCTGTGGAGATATAGGTCTTAAATTTCATTCATAATGGTCTTAACAAGTCTGAAATGTGAGTTGGTGAAACTTGCAGAAACCCTGATTTTACTTTCACACTCTTCTCCGGCATCTCATTAAAAGAAGCTTTAAATAGTAGACAACATTTTTGTGGCTTTGACCTCAAAGCTTATTAAAACCTTCATACAGTGGTGCCCAACTCACGCCTCCATGTTTTACAAATATGAGCACATTTCTCAGTTTGGTCGGTTCCGTCTTCAAACTTTTTGGATTTTTATGACTTATTCATGAGTAAAAACTCCCAGCATAGAGATGTCTGTGTTCAGATGTTTGTCGTCTCACCTCGGTTTCGTCTCTTCCTCCTTTCCTTCACCCCCAGGTGGTCGGAGGCCTCGATATACACAAAAAGATGGTGGTGGACGTGTGAGCGCCCTCCGCTTGCTGAATCCCCCTCCTCGCCCTCAACACTCGCTTTTCTCCACCATCTCCGAAGATCTGCTCAAAGACGTCTGGCAAAACGCTCTCTGTGTAACTCAATGGAAGTATTCTCTCTCTTTATGTCTATCTCTCTGTGAAGCCGCTTTTTCTTTTCTCTCTTATTTCTTTCTTTTTTTTAATTTTTTTTTTCTTTTGTGCTTTTTTGCTTTCAAAAAACCACGGGCCTCGTGAAGCCAACTTTGAAGTGTTATTGAACTGTAAATCCGCAATAACCCGGTCGTAGCACTTTAAGAGACTGAAGGACATCCATTTGGTCATTTGCAAAGAGCATCTCTGGTTGTGGAAGAAAAAAAGGAGGGAACAGGGGATAGAGGAGGGGCGCAGTGAAGAGGCTGGTTGGCTTGTTCATATTTCATCCTTTTTTTTCTCTCTTTTTTTTGGTAATTGTTATTTTTGATATTTATTTTTGTTGTCTTTTATAAAGAAAAAAATACAACTATATATCTGCATTTCTTTTTCTTTTTTTTTTCTTTTGAGAGGACGTGTGTAGTGTATTTACACTTGCAGCAGTACAGCTAGAAAGTAGGGTATGAAGTGCCAACCAGAACATATCCAGAACCAGTTCGTTATTAACTATCATCACTGCATTCATTCACACGGAGGGGAAAACCGGAGGGCGACGCTTCCAACTGCACGACTGCGAGGCATCGTAAATACAAAACAAAATTTCGTGACGTTTTTTTTTTTTTTTGGCTCCCGCGCTCAGTTTGAACCGACCAGTAAAAGCTTCCAATCTTAGCGACGCTTCTCATCGTCTTTTTTTTTTTTTTTTAAATAAGATTGCTAGTTTTATTTATACGTAAGAATGTGTTTATATTGTTGGACATCATCCCTGTTTCCTATCATGAGATTCTAGCTAGGTTCAATTAATGCCAAGAAAATGTCTTTCCAGATAAAGAAAAAGGAAAAAAAAAAAAAAAAATTAAACCAGTCATGGCTGCAAACTGACATCATGGTTTACTCGTGAAGAAAGCATTGCGCATCCATAATGACAATCTCCAATGCAAAGAATAGTTAAGCACTCGCTATTGAACCGTAGTGGAAATCATGCTTTTTTCCGTGACGCTAGCAGACCATGCTGGATGACGTTTTGACAAAGAACCGAGAGAGAACAGTTATGAGATTTTTAGGCTGTTTGTGCGAGGATAAAGCAACTTAAGAGACTTACCTGCAGGCAGCAGTTGTCATTTGTTGTTGTTTTTTTTAAGGAAAAAAAAAAAACCCGATATGTGTATATTAGGTAAACGATGTGTGCTCATCTTATCGAACCGCAGCAGGAGGAGGAGGAGAAAGAGGAGGAGGAAGGCTTTGCCTCTGAAATGTCTCAGTGCAGCACAGGACGGGTCAGTTTCCTTCAACGCAAAAACACTTAATCTTAACACGTTAGCATGATCGGTGTGCAATGGCGCTAGACTAGTTTTTAGGATTTTCTGTTTTTATCTGGAGCGTGTACATTTCAAAAGTTGGCTTCCACTCCCACTTTTTTTTTTTAATTATTACTATTTTATCTCACAGTCATGTTGTTTTTCTCTCCCCCAATCCTTCTTTTTCCAAACCTGCTGATTCAAGCAGGGAGGGGAAAAAAAACAAAAATTAAAAAAAAAACAACAAAACCTTAAATTCAACCAAATTTATTTATTTTTTATTTTTTTTTTCCCCAAGGGGAAAAATGCTTCCTTCTATTAACAGCATTGGGATAGATGTCCGTTTTGCTTTGGAGGCCAACTGCTAGTTTTAACAGGACTACTCAGTCAGATCTGGAGTGCTCTATTGTTCCCCATCCCTGAGCTCTGCACGGCTTTGGGCCTCCCTGTGCTTGCATGACATGGAAGTATATTTTTTTTTTGTTGTGCATGTAGATCAATTTTTTGAAATAAAACTCTTGTTTACACATGGATGGTGATGTTAATATATTTAAGAATTTTACGGTATACAATATGGATGTTGCCAAACTTTGGTAAATGTACACATATTATGAGCGGTAATCCAAATGAACTGAACTACATGTAACTTTTTTGTATTTTACCCGGGTCAGCGAGATGCTTCGATTCCAGTAAAAGTTGCATATCTGATCCTGTCTCAAACTGCCACACACTGTACTCAGCTTAAAGGGGAAATTTGATTTCATTTTTTTTTTCTTTCTTTTGTATATAAGTATTTGTTAAATGCAGTTCTGGCTCTCTGTTCTCTGTATAGTTCAGACCGCGCTTTAGTTTGTAAGTGCTACTTTTTTTCTCTGAGGGAATTGGGTTCTTTTTAGTTTGCGTGGGAATATCTGAAAAGATTTAAGTTTGAGAACCTTTTTTTTTTTTTTTTTTTTTCCTTTTTCTGCATGCTGCATATTATGCTGTGGGACTGTTGGAAACTTGATACTGTATGAAAATGAAATAAAATTTAAATAAACTTTGAAATGTTGAAAGTAACATTTTTCCCTCCCCTCATTCTGACTTCTGAAGATGTGAAAGATGGGGAAACAAATCAACACATTGATGCAAGAGCTGTACTACTTTCTGATGGAGAAGAGAGAGTTGAGTCAAAAAGTGAAGCTCTTGATTTACTGCTCGATATACGTTCCTGCGCTCATCTGTGGTCAGGGGCTTTGGGTCATGACCGAAAAGAATGAGATCATAGATATAAGCAGCCGAAATGAGTTTTTATTTTATTTTTTTTTTTTTAAAGGTTGGATGACTGTACAACAACTTCACTGACCTTAAAAAAAAATTGAGTGGACAAAATGTATGCTAAATGTATTGTGGACTTGTGATCTAAAAACTGTCCAGTGCATACAACAGTTAGCAAAAAGTGTTTAGCAAGTTGCTGAGAAACTACGTTATCACCAAGTTTCTCTCATTATTCTATCAGGACGTGTCACTGCTCTCAGCAGAACTGGTAGGGCTCGTTTCAATCTGCTGGTTCCTTGGCATTTCCACTGCTGTTAAGAATAGACCACACGATTTCAGAAGCCTGGAGGTCAGAGCCGTCTGTCCCAGGAGCCTAACATCGTCCTGCTTCATCAGCCTCAGTCATTGTCCTGTTGGCCTCACCTTGACTCATTTAACTATGTCTTGTTATAGTGGCCAAATGGCTGTCATTGTCTTGTCTGAAAATTTCAGCAAACCTGTAAGGAGCAGGGACTTCTGTCTCGGTCAGCAACCTTCATGTTGGTAAACTTGCTTCATTGAGGATCATAACGGTGGTGGACAAGTAGTTTCCAGTTTCTAATAGGCTTGTCATTGGTGGCTCCTGAACCATTATTGTTTTGACAGTTTTGGTCTTATGGTGAAAACCTGGCATACAGCTGAGTGTTCCAACAGAACAATAATCCAAAACTGGTTTGTTAATACAACTAGGCTAACAGTAAGATCCTGTGATAGCCCAAACCTCAACCCTGTTGAAAATAAACGTATAAAAAGGTAAAGATCCAAAATGTTTTAATGTAAATATTTGAACCTTGTGTGGATTTTAATTGCATACATTTATTAAACTAGAAGGGTTTAAATAAAAAATAAAGCCCAAAATTAATTGCATTCTCATTAGTTTATGTTCACACTAGAATGATAAACGAGTTAAGGTTAAATGTCATATCAAAAAGTTGGGCCGATATTCTGCTGTAGGAAGTGAACATCCCACATGTAGATGGCCAGTTGTGTCCTGTCATGTTTTATCTACACCACTGATACATGATGCTGCAATCGTCACTATTCAGCCAGTTCAGCCAAAAATGAGACACCAAGTTTTAGAAATCACAAACTTTGATTTACACGGTGTATACAGAATAACTGTATACACCTTGTGTTCTGCTAAAAACATTCATTCACAGAAATAAACCACCTTTATTGTTTTTGATATTTATTTACATAATTCATATTTCCAGAGACCAACACTGTTCATCAAAACATATGATGTATGTGTTGGCTTCCCATCCCAAACCCCAGTCCGTGAACTCATCGCAGTTACAGAAAAGGAGGAGAGGACGGCATGTAGCAGCCAATCGGATTTCAGAATCTCTCTGCAGTCCTGCTGGCCACCGCTCTGATGTTGCCGTAAACCTTTGAAGGTGGACTTCCTGTTGAGAGGTGGGGGCCAGGGGGAGGTTTTAAAGGTCATTTCCAGCATTTAGAGTTTTGATCTAAATGTTAAATGATTGGCTGCTTACCTAAAATCAGGTTACATATTGCTGTTCGGGCCATTTTGATATTCTGAAAAGAACCTAAAATGTGGATTTTCCTGTTGAGACACATTTAGAAAAAAAACTCTAAATACACGCATATTGGGGGAAAAACAAAATCACAAAGGTTTAACTGTGATGGGCGAATCACGACTTGGATCACATACGTCTCTGCCAGAACGATGCGAGTCTTTGTCACATTCTCTATGGTGAATTTCGTTTTTCCTCCCTTCCCTGCTATTCTTCCAATGGCCCTGGATAAGTGGTCGCCTTTCAAAGGTTTTACTGTGAAAAAAAGAAAAGTAAAACAACAAAAAGGTCAATCTTTTGCAAAGAAAAAAGGAGAACAAACAAGTGCAGAGTAGGAGAGCAGACAGAAGGCCTAGGGTTTTGCAATCTCACCGTCTGTGACATCAAAGCTTTCAAGGAAAAGCTCGTCTAATCTGATGAGCGCCATGGCATCCTGGGAAGAGGAAGGGCGACTATTACATCACTGGCAGGAATCCAGCGAGTTCAACATCAACAACTCCATGGAGTCCTACAAACTTGAAATCACAACTTTCAAAGGTTTCGATTTCCCTAAAGGGATGATCATCGGCTAAACTCCAGCTAATCAATACTGAGGTTGTTCATCAGGGAGCATTTCTTGCACTCACCTCAACCTGGAAGCCTAGGATGAACGCTTTGACGAAATCTGCCGCTTTCGTGAGGGCGCTGATTTCCTGCGTCTCTTTGCACGTCTGAAAAGTAAAACACACGAAACAGACGAGGCTGTAAGCACTACGAAAAAAATAAATAAATAAAGGCCTTAAGAATAGTAACATTACTTCAAATCAGTGCTACCAACATGTCTGAACTTACTTTGATTTCTACGTTCCTGGTCTTGAGGTTAAATCGCACTTGAAGCTGCAGGTTCTCTACGATGGGAGTGAAAATCTTTAGCCAGTTTTCCTTCAGCGGGGTGTATCTGTGAGCTGGAACGGGGATCTTACGCATCTCATCTGGTCCCTGAATCACACACAGGAACATTATATCCAAATAATGTCACCTTAAAATGTAAGTAAAAATCTGTACTAAGTATATCTATACATTCATTAACTTTCAAACATAATCGTTCTTATCTCAGGACACACATAGATTTATGGATTCTTAATCACTATTATTTAAGTAAACATATGCCATACGTCGTTTTATTTGCATACATTGTCAAAGTAGTTTGACTTGAGACACAAAATGGCAAAATTATGTTTGGTTACCAGGTTGAAAGAGAATAATATGTTGGAGTAAAAATAAGATAAATGATAAATAAATTAAAAATATATATTAAAGAGATAATTATGAATCACAGAAAAGCATTTCAGCAACGCCAAAATGGAAGACACCATAAAATAACTCATAGTGTCATGATATGAGCTACATTTATTAGAATAGTAAATAAAATCCTGCAATAACTAGCATAACTATATTATGTCTATATAGGTATATATGGATATATGGTAAGACTGTTACCATACGTATTTAGATACAGTTTTAGTGTTTTGTTTATTTGTCACCGTTTTGCTGTTGATGCATCATTTTGAATTGCTTATTTAAATATTTCATTGTTTTAATGTATCGGTTCTGTTAGAGACGTCATCACCCAAAGGAAGTCATTAGCGATAGATAAATCGTTCGTAGTTTCTCCCATAGGTCTGAAGAACGATGTGCGCATGCGCAAGTTTTAAAGGGGAAGCACTCAAACCAACTTGTTAAAGTGCTGAAAACACAACAGTGCCTAAAAATATACCCCTTTTTTAACATACATATGATGGAAGCAAATAGAGGTAATTACCCGTAATTTGTCTCCGGAGATCGGTGGAAACTGCGGCCGTTTAATGGCCACGCTCTCCTCTGTGTCCATGTCCACTCCGTCTTGCTCACGTTTACGTTTCTGGTTCTTCTTTTTAGACTTCACCTTCGTAAACGCCTCTGCGCCATCTTTACTCTCCCCAGTCACTTCAGCGGCTACAGTAGGAGTTTTTTCGATGTCCATTTCCACAGAAGGTGTTTTAAAGTTCAGTTTTGCTTAGAAAACTGAGGCAGACTGTGGCCACAGAGGCATGAGGTGCGATGGAAAGGACCCAAACAGCCGCGTCATCAATGCCTATAGAGTTAAGAAATTCTTGTACACGTTTAGGATTTAAAATAAAACTCAGAATGTGTCACTATAATTCAGTCTCATTTATCAATGCCTATTAGCCGAATTATGTATGCCCGTAAGCAGACGATATTTACTTAACATATAAATTTATAGTCAGGCATATCTCCAGACAGCAATGAGCTCTGTGGGAGGATCCTCGCTTTATTTTGTTTTGGCGTGGAGATATCCGTTTTTCAATAGATTCTCGACCCTTTTATAAAGTATTTTAAAAGATGTCCTCGCCCCTGTCGAAGCCTCAGATCATCGCACACATTCAGAAGAGTCTGAACTACACGGTGTTCGACAGCAAATGGATTCCGTGCAGCGCCAAGTTTGTCTGCTTGGGGAACTTTGCCAGAGGAACAGGGGTGCTCCAAATTTATGAAGTTCAACACGGAGAGGCTCAGCTCATAAAAGAGGTAGTATCATCCCTCATATTGGGCCTTTTTGGTTTTTAAAAACGGGCTATCCAAGCGATTTCAAGCGAGGGTTCTAGAACTCTCTTGCTCGCTTGTAACCATGGTTACAGTCAGCCAGGCAGTTTGTAGACAGGTGGACAGTTCATTGCAGAAACCAGGTGACACAGTGTGACTTCTATGTACTGCAATAAGGAGATAATAATAACTTAGTTACGTAATTAATTATCTTTGGTTGTTAACATGCACATAATCAAGGTCAGGTGAACTTATAGTGTGTTGCTGAACTATTCCTATGCCTTGAATTTTTCCTCATATTTTATCATGTTAGCAAACTTCGTTGTGTTTTATTGGGATTTTTAGTGATAGATCACAAATTCTTGAACTACACTGCGGGTCTGGTACTATGTTTGTTGATTAGAAAGTGAACGCCGCCTCTGGTAATTTTCCCTGAATTGTACCTGCCCAAGAAAATATTCCCAATGCATGATGCTGCCACCACCATGCATTAGCATGGGGATGGTGGTCACTACCCATAGCATTTTTAGTTTGGGTCGAGAAGTTACAGTTTGATCTTGTCATGGCCAGATCACCAGCTGTCTTCCACATGTTTTCTATGCCCTTCATGGCCTTGAATATTAATGATAATAATAAAAAAAAACAGCTCGAGATGAATGCATATTTTTCCAAGGCGCTGTACATTTGATTTGAATCTATTTGTCCCTTTGTTGGAGTTGAAGCATCTCTTTACGCCCCCATGTTTCAGGTGGAGAAAGCTAAACCCATAAAATGTGGGACGTTTGGGGCCTCGTCTCTTCAACAAAGGCACATAGCAACCGGAGATTTTGATGGGAATCTTCACATATGGTACTACAACTGTCTATTTACACCAAACTGTAGGTTCACTTACAATTGTGTACTTTTGCTGTTAATTGGAAAGATGAGCAGCAGAAGTAAAAGTGTCAGCGTACGCAGTCTACTTTGTCTCTGTCATCCACAGGAATCTGGAAGCGCCCGATGTGCCGGTGTACACCACAAAGGCCCACAAAGAGATCGTGAACAGCATCGATGGGGTTGGTGGCCTTGGAATTGGTGACGGTGCTCCTGAGATCGTCACAGGAAGTAGAGACGGTAAGAACAGAAAAGCTTGATGCCTTTCTTATTATACAAAATGTTTTAATCGCACCGAAATGGAGAAAATTACAAAACGAGACACAAATCTTTTCTTTTTGTTTGTTTGGGTGGGGGGGTTTTGGCTGGGTTTTGCAGGGACAGTAAAGGTGTGGGATCCCAGGCAGAAGGATTTACCTGTGGCCAACATGGAGCCTGTGGAAGGAGAGACCAAGAGGGACTGCTGGACTGTTGCCTTTGGTAACTAAATTATTACATAGAGTCAAAATACAGATATCATTTGTAAGATTTTCATTTGTCTTTTCTGGACCTTTTCCTCAAAAGAAAATCATCAGAACTACAGTACTTTGAAAAAGTATTCATTTTGTCACGTTATAGCCATACACTTCAATATATTGTATAGGGAATTTACATCCAAAGTAGACTAATGCATAGTTGTGAAGAGGAATGAAAAGTTGAAATGTCGTCTTGCTTGTTTTTAAAAATAACAATCAGAAAGCTGTGGCAAGTATCTATATTTACTCAGACCCACTAAAGAAGAACGTAGTCCAACCAAGTGTAATCAGAAATCACCTACACTTTTCAGATTTACAACAAAACGCTGCTTTGTGTTGCTCCATTTCATACAATTGTTTGTTGTGATTTCACAAAACAGTTCAAGATGTTATGAGTGCTTTTGAAACCCATTGCTTAATTTACTAGTTTTTGTAAAACAGTTAAATATGCCTAATAGTTTGTGTTTTGCGCAAAACAAATTTACCACCATTTCTGTCTTTTTTTTTTTGCATAAAAAGCCTCTTGAAATTCAGCAGCAGATAAAACGTCAGGAGAATATTAGTAATATATGAAACCATGTTGGATCTTTTATCTTTATTTTCAACAATCTTCTGGAAATTTTAGATATATCTAGTGTAGGGATGGACGACATGGACTTAAAGTTTGATCACGGTATTTTGTGGTAGTGTAATAATGATAAAAGTGACGGTATAAGCTAGTTATTACATCCTTTTTTCTAGGTAACCATATGGCTGAACAAAAATACAGCTCTTGGAAAACATTCCTATCTTCAGGACACTGATTACATAAAGAAGTGTAATTTGTATAATTGAACTTCAAATCATAACTGCATTTAATCTTATGTTTCAAATTTATTGATGCTTTCACTGAACAAGTATTGGAGAAAACATTAAACCTAACAATCAGCACAATGTGGACAGTTTTTTGGGGGGGACTTTTAAACATCATTAAATGGACAATTATCGCTTATCGTTTATCACAATAAACGATAAACGATACAATGAATGCTCACCCCTAATCTAGTGTAACGTTTTTCAGGTAATGCCTTCAACGATCAGGACCGATGTGTGTGTGCCGGCTACGACAACGGCGACATTAAACTCTTCGACCTGCGGAACATGTCTCTACGATGGGAAACCAACATTAAAAACGGGGTGAGGTGAAAACACGCGTCCAAATCCCTTATGAGGAATTATGGTGGATAGATTTTTATTTTTTTTTTTTAAGTTCTTAACTTAAAAAAGAAAAATTTAGGACGACGGGCCGAACTCTCCTATCAGGTGTGATGATGAATATAAATGACTGCGCTGCTTTGATTGCTCAGCTGCTTCCATTATTCACTCCCTCTCGAATCTAGATGCGCCGATGATTGCTCTCCTGGCGTGGAGCCAGCTACATTTTTCTTTTTCCTCTCCCACTCTGAGCAGGTATGCTGTGTGGAGTTTGACAGGAAGGACATCAACATGAACAAACTGGTGGCCACCTCGCTGGAAGGAAAATTCCACGTCTTCGACACGAGGACTCAGCACCCCACCAAGGGCTTCGCCTCCGTTTCCGAAAAGGTGGTTACAGAGGGCGGAGCGGGAGACATCTGGGAAGGAGGGAATATTAAAAAAAAAAAAAAAGAAAAAATTCAAAAGATTATTGTTCTTCTTATTATCCCTTCAGTTGGAAAGGTGAACTAGGGCTGCGTGTCGATTTGAGCATTTTCACAGCTGGAAGCGTTTTTTTTGGGGTCGTGTTTGTCTAACTTCCTCTGCGGCTTTTTTGTCGTGGGCCAAAGTAGACACAGGGCTGGAGAAGAGCGGTGGCCTTTTTGGTTGGGAAATGTGGGGGTGGGGGGAATAAACTCGGCGTACAGCACATCTTAACGGAGCTGGAAGCGTCGGCAGCCTGAGCTCTGGGAATATTTCCCAAAGGTGTAGCAGAATGTCTGGAGGCATGAGGTTCCAACTTTTTGGACAACTTGGCCCTGTCACGATTGCAAATCCTGCTGGACGATAAAATCTCCCAGTAATTGTTACAAAAAACAGTAATATTATTGTTTTTAAGACTATTTTCAAGTAATATACTGTTAATAAAATAATAATGCAAGTTCACCCTCTCAAGACCAATACATTTTAATTTTGTAAAACATATTCCAGTATTCTAATGGAATATACCTTAATTATACAAAATAAAACACAGCCAACAAAAACAATGAATACAATGGAAATACATTTTAAAAAATACACGCAACTGAAACCATAAGCGAAATGGGTTACGATGTCTCCATCAACAAAATTGTCCTTCAAAAAATGTGAATAGCCAGAATGGAAATTATTGAGCTCATTTTAATTTTTCATGCGATTAATTAATGAATTGCTTACTGCGACAGGCGTAGGTAGAAGAAAAGATCTGCAAACCAAAAACTAGAGTCAGACATGAGAAAATTGGATCATTATACATATATATATATTTTTTTTTTTAAAAGTCCAAAGATATTTGAAATTCAACACATCTTATTTTAGTTTAAACTGTTTCATCCAATGTGATAAATCATCATCACCAGCATGATTTCTGTGTTTGATCCAGAAATTTTCAACAAATTTTTAAAGCTTTTTCTTCTGTTTTTTTTCTTCTTATTTTCCTTTAGGCTCACAAAGCAACCATCTGGCAGGTGAGGCATTTGCCCCAGAACAGAGACATCTTTATGACTGCAGGGGGAGCAGGAAACCTACATCTGTGGAAGTAGTGAGTAATCGGACATGAATCACTTTGAGCTGCAGAACCTGTTTTTTTTGTTTTGTTTTGTTTGTTTTTAACGTTTTCACTTCTGCTGTTCTGAAAGTTTTTACACGTCTGAGCAAAAGTAGTCACACCCTGTTAACTTTCTCACATCAGAGCGACAAACTCCAATGTACTGATGCGCTACGTTAACACTGAATGTTCTAAAGTGGAATGAAAACGATGCATCATTTCACATTTTTTTCCCAAATTAGAATCTGAAAAGTGCGGCATACATAATAGGGTTTTTGAAGATAATTTTTTTTTTTCAAAATCTGGATTCTTTTTTTCTTTTTTCCCCACCAAAGCACTCCTTTCGTTTCCATAGTGATGATGCCATCAAGCCTCGAGCCACCATCTTGTTTGCCAAGTGTCTTTTACAGCTTTTGAACTTTGAATTCAGGTCAACTCTACAACAGAGTTATCAGGGTCAGGCTACTGTTTTTTTTTTAATTATGAGAATAAAGTGGTAATGTTAGGAAAATAAAGTAAAACATTTCTGAGAACTCCCAACACAAAAAAATCTTAAAACGAGGAACGGTGAACATCTTCTAAAGTTCCACTTCGGTATCGGTTTTGCAAATAGGATACTCTTATCTTTTATTATCAGTAGCAGGAGTTTGAAATTATTGTTTATTTCGAGAGAAAAAAAAAATAGACTGAGCTTCTCACGTCAGATCATGATAACTGCAGAAGCTTTTCTCTCATTAAAAACTTTATTCCCATAGTTTTCAAATGTTCTTCTGGTAAAATTGTGTCTTTATTCTGTTAACGTTATGACTGTATTCTTGTGATTAAACAAACATTCTTGTAGCCTTGGTGGCCCTGACACTCCGTCGTAAAGCTCGGAGAAGTAAAAATAAAAAAGTTTTATCTTTTTACTTAGTAGTAAACGCTTTTTTCCCCCAAATCCCATCTCCAGTGAGTACCCCGCACAGAGAAGCAAGAAGGACTCTGACGGAGCGGATGTGGGCGTCGCCGGGTCGATCAACCTCCTGCAGAACGCCACTCTGTCCACTCAGCCAATCGCCAGCCTGGACTGGAGCCCCGACAAGCAGGGCCTCTGCGTGTGTTCGGGTTTCGACCAGACCGTCCGCGTGCTCATCGTCACCAAACTCAACGTGGCGTAACGGAAGCTGCCGGGAAGACCAAGAAGGAGCGTTTCTATCCATCCGCCGGTTTGGGAATCGGATTCGTTTAGATGCGCAGACAAATATCTGAATTCAAATACAGGGTGAAGAAATTACTTATACACCTGCATGTCAAGGTGCAGATTTATTCTCGCTAAAATTCCCGTCTTTCATGTACATTTTGTTAGGTCTGTGTTCTAACATGACTTTTTTTTTTTTTTAACAATGAAAACTGTTTCTAGATTAAAAGTGTTCTTTAAAAAAAGAAGAGAGAGATTTACCTATATCCTCTGTGCTACGTGACAAAAATATGACATCTCAGTTAAATAAAAACATCTTCATCAACACAAAGAACAAGACAGCCTGAGAGGGAAAGGGAAACGCAGCTCAGATCCAGCATTTGAATCTGAAGAAGTCCTGCAGATCCGGGTCGTCCTCCTGTCTGTTGTTGATTTTCGCGTAGATGCTCTTCAGCAGCGACGTCTTTGACTTCTCGTCCAGAATGTCGATGTACTTTTCTATGACGCCTGTGAACAGAGCCGCAGATGTCACTTCAGAAGTCGACGTTTGCACACAGATGCGTTCCGTTTGACATTTGAGTTTAAAATGCCTCCGTATTTTACTCAGATTTAATGAGGAAACCAACACAAGCATTGCTGTCTAAGAAGATACACTGAGGTCAAAATGTAAAAAAAAAATGCTACAGGATTATGAATATTTCTGCTAGTCTCTGTACATCATCTACAATTTCTTCAGCTTTCTTCCAGGCCTGACTAACAGACCTAGCGGTCTGGACCTACTTAGCCCCATGACTTTGCCGTATGCGACCAGGCTGGGGCCCAGCTGTGGGTGGTCGAACAGCTGCTGTGACATCAGCAGGCGGACGATCTCCCCGGTGATGAAGGCGTCGTCGAAGCTCTGCTCGGCCACGTCCTTCAGAGGGAAACCGCAGTACACGTCCAGCGCAGCCTCCGGGTCCGAGGGCTCCACCAGCTTCACGAGCTCAATGTACGCATCGTGGATCTGTCGTCCAAAATATCAGCTTAGACTTGTGGGTTAGAAATAACATTGTGTTGGGGTTAGGATCT
The DNA here is from genome assembly GCF_000485575.1 of Poecilia formosa. Taxonomy (NCBI): domain Eukaryota; kingdom Metazoa; phylum Chordata; class Actinopteri; order Cyprinodontiformes; family Poeciliidae; genus Poecilia; species Poecilia formosa. The sequence continues at coordinate 584,547 of NW_006799979.1, read as the reverse complement.
AATTTTAAAACTGGGCTTATAATCTCCCTTTTTGACAAACCCTATAGACTGGTTTATGTTGTCCTGAATTGTCTTTAATTCTGCCTTAGGTGTTTGGGTTTTTTTTGTTTACTGCCTTCTTCTCATGTGTCCTTGCTTCATTTCCTTTCCTTTATCATTATATTCCCACTTGACTCCTTTCTTCCTTCTTTCCTTCCATAAAGTTTTTGATTTTATAATTTCTACAGTTAAATCTTTCCCACTGCTGCCTGGTTTTTAATATTCTTTCTTTACAAAATGAATTTAAACGACCCAGATCTCTGTGAGGTTGAGTCGGGGGGTGGGGGGGTGGAGGTCTGACATTTCTACATCCAACGTGTGTGTGTAGGAACCCTGACACCGGAATGACACCATAGGGCGGGGATGTAATCTTATCTTGAAACCAGTACAAGCTGCACTGCGAAAGCTTAGAGGGAATGCCCAAAACAAACACTTCAGATAACAACTGACCCCCGGCGCCATGGCGATGACCTCTTTGTAGAAGTGCTTCGCCTGATCCTGGGTGTCTGCAGAGCGTGAGAAGGCCCGAGCCAGACCGAGCCGCGATACATGAGACCTGGGGTTCAATGGGCCCGACGCGCTGGCTGTGTTTTCTACTGGAGGGACTACACACATAATGACACTGAGTTACAGATTAGGTTTCACTGGGA
>NW_006799979.1:558798-583611 GCF_000485575.1 Poecilia formosa | reverse complement strand
TTTTTTTTTTTTTTTTTTTTTACAGGAAATCAAGAAAACGTGTTTCATACATTTCTGAGATCATCACTGTAACTTCCCAGCTCTTTTGGGTGGACTCCTCTTATATGATTCATATATAATCCCTCTAGTTTTAAGATTATGCCGAGAAGAAGGGCCTAACTTTACTTGACGTACCCTCAGCAGTTTCAACAGTCTCGGGACCAGAATCCTGTTCAGGCTTGCTAGCAGGGAGCTTGGCTTTAGTATCGTCGCTGCCTGGTTTAGCTGCTGTATCTGGTTTAACAGCTGCACCAGGTCTCCCCCTACAGGAGGAAAAGTGTAATGCAAGTCACGAAACAAAAAAAACAAATAAATAAAAATCCTTTATGAAGACTGCATTGAAACGCAAGAAACAGTTCTCTTCATTGTGATGATGGTGCAGGTTTTTTGTGAAATCAAACTTTGAACTGGTGTAACTCTGAACTGCTACATTTATGTTGCCTACATAGATTTATGTTGTATACATAAATGCACCTTACACGGGTAATTTTGCAGAGTGGTCACAGCTTATCAATAACAATGAATTAGACTAAACGTACAGAACTCTTCACATTTATTGGAACCCCTGGTAAAGATGAGTAAACGTCCTTGTAACGATTATATCATTTATTGGAGCAATATAACCTCACACTGAGCCTCTGGTATTGTAATTTTTCAAAATCACACAACATAATTATTGGTACCAATTGAAAGACCAAGTCACGATTCATTATAATTTTCTTTCTTTATTTATTTCTTTATTTGGACAGAGACCACCAGATTTTGATTAAATTATTTTCAACCTTTGAGTAAGCAGGAAGTCCCTTCAGATGGATGTTGATCTTGTTTTTGTTTTTGTTTTTTTCTACGAGTCCAGGACGCCATGCATACATTCACAAGGCTGGAATAAAAACATATTCAGTATTTATTTTTGCCACCTGTTGCAGTTACCCTACCTCAAAATAAACACAATGTCCTTTTTCATTTTTAAAAGCAGCTCAAAGAAAGCGTCCCATGTTCCATGCCACATTGATTCACCTGGGAAACAGGAAGCCTTAAAATCAACTTAAAAACCTAAGGCATGAATACAACAAAAAGATTCAGTTACATATATTTTTCAGGAATTGCTTGGTGAGCCAATAATGTTAGTGCCTGTTTTATTAAAGTACATAATTGAATCATTTCCCCAAAGAATGAACGTTCTTAATTGAATTTCTCAGTTTAAAATTATATGTCACAGTTGTAGCAGAATAAATTATTTATTCATTCATATTGAGAGGTAGCTAAAAGTGTTGCATACACACACCACAAACACCTACATGGAAAAATAAAGTTATAACTTACTTGACTGGAGGAATTCTAGCTGGAGGCTGAAGCACCTTCCCTCCTCTGACGGGGGCTGGGGGGGCAGCCGGCGGAGGTCTGGACACAGGGGCCCGTCCCTGAATCGGACCGCCTCTGCCCAGCTTGGCATCCCTGACTTGCACGGTCTTGCAAGCTGGAGCTTGGGCTGGTTGAGGGCCGGCCTGCGCGGCTGCCTTCTTGTTTTTAACCTCCAGGTGCTGCTGCCACCACTTCTGTTCTGTGCAGATAGAACATTTACTTTGAGCTACAGCAAGTGTAGCAGCCAGTCCATTTGAGAAGAAAAGAGCTGATTGTTATAAGTGATGATTTATTAAAATCATCTGTGTCATCAACCAACATAAGAGTTAGACAAGAACAAATAACTGTGGCTACAGTCGTTCTCACCATGCGTTGTTATGCATAGCCTATTACAGAAGTACAGTTCTTTTCATTCAGATTTTTCCATAAACACTTCAAATTACTCAAATATACTTTAAACCCGGTTACTAACCGAGTTGCTTTTTGTTCTTATTTTTCTGTTTTGCTGTTAACCTTCTCTGTGTATTTCGGTGAACCTTTTCATCTAGGACTGTGTTCTGCTTCCACAGCAGAACACGTTCACAAGAAAGTGACCAAAAACATTCCTCAGTGGCAACTATAATAAACACGGGTAACTTTACTCAGTTGTCCTTTACAGCAAGTGTTAAAGCTACAGTATGTAACATTTATAAAATATATATATATATTTTGCAAATTTATTGAAACTGTCACTATGTCTTCTCAGTATGGTATGAGAAAGATAATCTGTGAAAATTCGAGCTCCTTGGCCCTCTCCCAGTGCCCCCCAGTCCTAACTACAAACAACCAATCAGAGCCAGGAGGCGGGTCTTAGCGCAGTCAATCACAATCTCCTGTGGCTCATCCTCTCCACCTTGCCCCCTGCTGCACTGCAGCTAGCATAGCATGTTGTGGATGCTCAGGATGGTCAGCATGACCACTGATGACGGCAGATAAACAGTTTTCCTGTAACGGTAAGTTGTTTCTCCACCATTAGGACATTTAGCAGCGAGTACATAAGATTGATTGACAGCGGTAAGACCCTCCTCCTGGCCCTGATTGGTTGTTTTAGGTTGGGAGCAGTGGATTTCTTCACACAAAAACTTCAGCTCACGACGAAGGTGGAAGAGGTTGATCTTTTCACAGGTTACCTGTCTCATAAACTGTCACAATTATATACATATATGTTTATAAAAGTTACACACTGTAGCTTTATTCTGTGGAATCTTAGCCGTACTGTCTGTGATTTATTTCTCCTAAAGGTGGGAGGTGTGGACTCACTGCCCAACGGTTCAGGTGGATCTCCACTCAGAGGTTTGTCTTCCAGCTCGATGCTGGCCTGGAAGCTGAGGCGGGCGTCGCTCAGGACCTCATTTGACCTGTCTGAGTTTGGGTTGCTATCGTACTGAGCCAGCTGGGCCACTCCGAGGTGACACAGAGCTCGGCTGTCCCGCGGAGAGGTGATCACCGCCAGCTGGCACGTCTGCGTAGGGTGGGAGGAAACGTCATGACTCATGTCCGAGCTCTGGTGACCATTAACCATAGATACACGAGAAATCCTAAAGAGTCCTGAACTCTTACTCTCTCCTGCATGTCCAGCAGCTCCTGGCAAGGAGAGATGGTGGTCAGGCGGATGAGAGCGGTGAGGGCCTGGCACCTCTTCGCCACCAGGGCCTGCGTGTCGACGGCCGCCTTTGCCTGCTGCTCGCCCTGCTGGATCAGTCTCTGCAGCAGGGCGAAGTGAGCATCCAGCAGCACCCACTCCAGCTGCCTGCTCGCCTCGCTGCGACACACAAACTGACTCACGCTCCGGGCAGCCAGCGCCGCTACGCTGAAGTATTTCAGAACAAGGGCAGAAAAAGATTTTTTTTCTTTTCTTTTTTATTGTTCATAGCACAAACTTCAATGAATTTTGTTTGGGAAGCTACGTGATAGACCAAAACCAAGTACATTATAACTATGAAGAGATAGAAAAAATATTCATCATCTTCAACTTGTATTTATTTATTTTTTGTTGTTTACAAATTTAAATCTGAACAGTGTGGAGTGCATGTGAATTCAGCCTCCTAAGAGAGTGATTAATGGTTGATGTCAGGGTGCATCAGCGTCTTACTGTTTTGTGAAAGAAAGCAAAAATATATTCAAACTACATTGCAAGAACACAAAATGCTACCAAGTACTTTTTCATAAAAAGTCAACGTGTAGCTTCAGTCATCAAGGCAGACGGTAAATTACTGAGTCATCAGAAATCAGAAGTGCAGCCCGCAGATGACAGAGGTTCTAAAAACAAAACCTATGACATCTGCAGCAGATGCCACAAAACTGTGTGCAGGAGTTGCACCAAACAAAGAGAAGCAATCTGCTCCACCTACGAGTTGTAAATAATTGTATAAACCTAATTCTAAGTAGTGTAGACACACTGCAAAAACACAAAAGGTTAGCAAGTGTTTCCGGTCTAGTTTCTGGTGTTGATACCTTGAATTGAAACAAAACTAACTTACAAGTAACCTTTCAGGAAGATGGAGAAGCTTGTTTTAAGTGAATAATTCCTTCATATTGAAGAAGTTATAATTAAATGTGAAATAATCTACCAGTGGAGCTAGAAACTTTTCCCTCAATATTAAAGAATTAATTATTTAAAACAAGCTCATATATCCTGCAAAAAAAAAGAAAGTTACTTGTAAGTTACTTCTCTCTTATTCCAAATGTTATTTGCCAAAAATAGACCAAAAATACTCAATGTAGTACGCTGACAACATGCTGGTTAAAACAGCAAGAATTTGGCAGGTGACCATGGCAACCGGTGACACTAAAGGCAGACCATCCACAAACAAATTATGCCTAAACTTTGTAGAATCACACCTCAGCTTTTCCTGTCCATTGCCAGGTTGCAAATCTACAGACTGAAAGGGTAAAGGGGGCCAAATACAAAAGCACAATACATTGCTTTGTCTTGTATTTGCTAAAAAAAAAAAAGTTAAATAACCATAATTATCCACAACTTTATGTTGATCTATAGCATAAAAACAATACGACATGTGGAAAAGCTCACATGCAGAGCGCTGCTCAGAGTGTCTCCGTACGTTAACCTACATGTGGTACACCTGCTCAGGAGTCATGGACTTCTCAGACAACGTGGCCTTCTGCTGCAGCTGCCCCAGGGTGAGAAGCCCTCGCAGAAACTGTGGATTCAGGCTGGACAGAGGGTCGAATGGATCCTGGTTCTCCTGACTGCAGAGGAAGTCAGGAAGCAAGAAATACACGTGGAATTTACAAATAAAAAAAACAAAACAAAAAAAAACTTCCTATTCTCCCTCCCGCAGGCCCGAACAGAACATCCTGATACATTACACATGCTGTCATGACCTCACACTTTTCCCTCTCTCACTCGAAAGCATCCACCTCCGCCATGCACTCAAACAAAACACACACTTAACGAACCTCTCGCTGCAGCGTTGGCTGACAAAGTGCTCCAGTCCCTGATGTAAGAACAGTGCAGCCTCCTTCTCCGTGCCCTCGCCGGCTTTCTGCTCCTGCTGCAGCAGAGCCAGCCCTGTAAAGAATCTGAAAAAAACAAATCAATGCTTAAGACAAGTGGAGATTTTAGATGTAGCACTTTCCAAAAGTATTCGGGCTGAAAGGTTTAATCCAAAGCAAAACAACCACAATTTACATGTGCGGACAATTAGTAGGTGACTATATTTCAAGTGCCATACACTCTCCTAGACAGTAATGTATTATGCCAGTTGGGTCTTTCATTGTCTTTTATGCCCATGTTCGAAATAGAGCTTAGTAATTTAGATGTTAGAGCTCCAGGAGAATGCTGTTTGTTGCTGCAGTTACTCCGTTTTCTTTTGTTTTTGTTTTTTCTCTTTCTGCAGGTGTAGAGGCAGACTCATCGGGTGTTTGCTCGTGTTCTCTCGATGCTCTCGAAAAGAGAACGATGCAATCATCACGATGAAGGAAAGGAAGGAAAATGTGGCTTAATTGCAACATTGTTATTGAAACAACCGACATTGATGCATTGATGTTGTATTTTCCAGCTTCCAGCTCCTAAGATATAATCCATACTCTCACCCTTAAGTTTCTTTCATGAAATCTTCACTTTCCCTCTGTATCTAGAAGTGTGAGCTTCAAACCTGCTCTTACACACACACACACTCACACACACACATACACACACACGCACTTGATCCCATACGTGAATGTGAGCGCTGACCTGAGTGTGGGGTTCAGCGGGCGCAGCGCCAGCCCGGTCTGGACGTGCTGCAAAGCCTCTTTGCTTCTCCCCTGCAGCAGCAGGAGTCTCCCTATGTGGAGGCTGAACTCCCAGCTGTCCGGGCTCAGGGACCAGGCGTCCAGGTACTTCATGAGGGATCGATACATGTAGCTCTCCTCGTCTTGCATCACTATGTTGCGATCCTGCAACAACAGTCTCCCAAGTCATTCATAGACTGCCATTAAGATCACAGAAAAAGCTAAAGAGGAGGAGTTGGAATGGGAATATTTGGACAGTGGTTGAACTAGTTAAAGGGGCAGTGCTGTGTTTTCCAGGCAATTAGTGCCATTTCTTAAAACAAAGAAAGTAACTGTGTTAATTTTAGTTGTAAAAAAAAATTGTTTTTTTTTTGATTTTTGCTTTAAAAAAATTTGACTTTGTAATTTAAAGCCTTGAAATTGGGCCTCCGTCGCTTTAAGAACTCCTGCTCTTTCTGAAGCGCCACCTTCAGGAAACCATCACAACATCACTCCTCCTTTAATCCTTATGTAACATTTTAACCTGCATTGCACTGAGAAGTAGCTCCTATAATGAGCTAAGCAGGTGTTTGCTAATTGCTGTTGGCTAGTCTGAAGGAGCTGAATGGCGGAGTTGTGGGAAAGGGCAGCTCTGAAGAGGAGCTGCGCCTAGAAAGGCGGGGCTAGTTCCACCCAGGCGTTTTGGGCAGCTGAATGGTTGCCACGGGAGATTAAAGGATTTTTAAAACATGCGTGAAAGAATCAAAGCGACACTCCAGGTATGATTCTGATGAGGGAATAATATCAAAACATAATGAGAAGCTCAAACAAGTTGATTTTACATAATACTGCCTCTTTAAAATAACTACAAAAAGGAAGTTGTGCAGGTACATTTGAGAAGTTGCTGCAGCAACAAAAATGACTTTAATGTGTAGACCAGTAAAAATACAACATCACGTCTGTACATTCTGGCGAATCTGTAAAAAACTCAAAATGCATTTCGGTTCTCATATCTCAGGTTTTACACCCTGAGCTACAAGAAGAGTGATTTGTATCTGTGTTTTTCTCATTTTGTTCCTTCTAATATTTGTTACCACGGCAACACCTGATGATTTTTAGAGTTGTAAAAGTCAGATGGGGTTTACCTTGGCAGCATGCTTGGACAGCCAGAGGTAAAGGGTCTGCACATAGTCTGACTTGCTGAACTGTCCCTGGTCTTTCAGCTGGTGATACTCCTTATCCAAGGCCTGCAGCTGGTTCTCCACGGAGGGCATGCCATGGAAGCCATGCAGCTTACACACAGCCAGGATGTCGTCCTGATGGGCCGAAGACTTGGCCTCACTTATTTCATCTTTGTCCTTATCAGCCTAGAGAAGACGAAATGAAAAAAAAAGAAGAGTTAATCATGTTTGTCTGCTTATATATAGCTCAGCACAAATATTTGAATCATGAGATTGAGCTTCATAGCACAACTAAAACTTAAAAAATTGATCAGACATGGACTAAATGGTAGCAGTTTAAAATCTAAATAACACGGTTTTATGTTAAGAAAAGAAAAAAAAAAAATCCAAATAAATACCTTTTTCGGAGAGCCGTAAACCTGGGTGGTGTTGTGGTGCTCCTCCAAAACGAGACCCAGCAGAAAGTGGAGTTTGGCATTTTTGGGACTGAGGGCGATAGCTGATGCATAATAAGCAGCCGCCTCGTCCAGGCGGTGCAGCAGAGCGTCCACGTTCTCACTCCTGAACCGCTCGCCTGCAGAAAGGGTTAAAAAAAACAACCAGATGTTAAGGTGCTTTCTACAACTAACAAAATTAAAAGTGTGATGTATTTTCTTCTAGTTCTATGTGAGCCTCTTGAGTCAGTACTTCTGGATCACTTAGTGCTGACGTTACTAGATGGGAGTCTGAATTAGAACCGATTTTCAGGTATTTCTGCTGATTTCTCTATTGGATTTGGGTCCTCAGTAGACTTTTTCAATTCAATTCCATTTGAGTGCATTTCTAAAAAAAGGAAAAAAAGAAAGGTATATGATTTTATTCTCTATAGTATTTTCCTGATAATGTCATAGTAAACCTTGTGACTTCAGTTTTGTAATTCCTTGCCATATTTGGGAACATACTATAGTTTAAAAGCTTACAGAATACGAAGCATAAACACATTTTAACATATTTAATGTGTTTAAGTAGCATGACACAGCCTTTTTGTTTTGCAGCAATACGACCCCGGCGGGGTTAAACTGAGCTTCTCTTTAAGCCACTCAGCCTTTTAAAAACAAAAAGCTGCTGCTGCTGCTTACGCTTTAAGAGGTCTGTCTCTCTTTCTCTCTCTCTCGCTGAATCTGCTGCTATTTCTCTGCTCAGTTTCAGCGACTCCTATTCGGTCATCTGGGATCAGCCTAAAATGTCGCTTCTGTGAGTCATCAAACAATTAACGAGGCGAACATAGCTGTAGAAGAAAAAAACAGAAAAGAAAAAAAGAAAAGGATCCCGAGCGGTAACTAGAGTCCCTGGCACATTAGACGAAAGAGGACGTCTTGGAGGCGACCACAAATGGGCCCATTTGCATGTATTTTTTAATAGCTGCGGCTGAGATGACCTGAACGAGGGCTCGAGTGTGTGAACCCGGCCAGTAAAACGGGAGGTTTTAGTGCAGTTTCTGTAAATCTATTCTGCCTCTGATGTGCTTTTCCGTTGAGATTAAACTGCAGAAATTATTCTTGCTATATAAACGTAAAAACATACTGTGGAATATTGGAGAATATTTTATATCATTTCTGCTGCATTTGCATTTATTGCGGTGAGAAAGTAAAAAAAAAAAAGAATTAAGAACTGAGTTTAACAGGTGTTTAGATGAATCTGTTCCAGCCACAGAGTGACACAGATCTGACTGATTGACACCCAACATTGATCCCAACATTGGTATTTACATCATATAGCTTGCAGCCCTCTGTCTTTGTCTTTTACCTTTGTGACTAGAGTGTTATCTGATCCCAGATAAGTGGGGCAGGTGTATTTTGTAACCATGTTCTGAAATATACGCCCTGTTATTCCTTTTAATAAATGAAAAAAAACCTGCATTTTGCAGTTAGTTAGTTTGCAGTTTGTTAGTGGTTTTTTTTATTTTTTATTCTCACGGTCAAGAACTGTAATCAGACAGTTGATAAGGGATCAGTAATTTTACAATATCACTGAATGTGCCATGAATTTACTGTGAAAACCTAAGATTCCATTTAAATAACACAATTCATATTAAACACATGTAAATGTAGCATTTTCAATCATTTATACTTTTTGTTTATCATAGTTTTCACATTTTTATTTAGTAATCCGGGGCAAGATAAGAGAACATCCTACTCAGGCAGGACACATCATCTAAATCAGGTAAGAAAACAAGAAAACACAAGATGTGAAAAAAAAAATTTACCCCTCCATCAGTTTTTGTTTTTTTGTCGCAGTTAAACTTTTCAGGCCATCAAAACCTACACAAACCAACCTGGTCACCAAGCACCAGGTGACTGAGTTTACATTTCATAGAAAGCTCGGTTAAATTTCAGACAAGCCTGGAGACTGACAGACCTGTAGAATCAAGACAAAACTACATAAGTAGGACTTTAGGTAAAACGTACCTGATTTGAGCAGGTGTTCCCTGTGGTGTTTCAGATGCTCCTCAGCCTGAGCACACAGGCTATCCACAGTGTTCTCCTCTTGTGCCATTTGGAGGTTTTTCTCCCAGTTACGCACCTGTAGAAAACAAACGACACAGGCTAAGCCGTCAACGCTAAAAACCAAGCAGAGTTACACAAGGANTTTCTTTATTTGGACAGAGACCACCAGATTTTGATTAAATTATTTTCAACCTTTGAGTAAGCAGGAAGTCCCTTCAGATGGATGTTGATCTTGTTTTTGTTTTTGTTTTTTTCTACGAGTCCAGGACGCCATGCATACATTCACAAGGCTGGAATAAAAACATATTCAGTATTTATTTTTGCCACCTGTTGCAGTTACCCTACCTCAAAATAAACACAATGTCCTTTTTCATTTTTAAAAGCAGCTCAAAGAAAGCGTCCCATGTTCCATGCCACATTGATTCACCTGGGAAACAGGAAGCCTTAAAATCAACTTAAAAACCTAAGGCATGAATACAACAAAAAGATTCAGTTACATATATTTTTCAGGAATTGCTTGGTGAGCCAATAATGTTAGTGCCTGTTTTATTAAAGTACATAATTGAATCATTTCCCCAAAGAATGAACGTTCTTAATTGAATTTCTCAGTTTAAAATTATATGTCACAGTTGTAGCAGAATAAATTATTTATTCATTCATATTGAGAGGTAGCTAAAAGTGTTGCATACACACACCACAAACACCTACATGGAAAAATAAAGTTATAACTTACTTGACTGGAGGAATTCTAGCTGGAGGCTGAAGCACCTTCCCTCCTCTGACGGGGGCTGGGGGGGCAGCCGGCGGAGGTCTGGACACAGGGGCCCGTCCCTGAATCGGACCGCCTCTGCCCAGCTTGGCATCCCTGACTTGCACGGTCTTGCAAGCTGGAGCTTGGGCTGGTTGAGGGCCGGCCTGCGCGGCTGCCTTCTTGTTTTTAACCTCCAGGTGCTGCTGCCACCACTTCTGTTCTGTGCAGATAGAACATTTACTTTGAGCTACAGCAAGTGTAGCAGCCAGTCCATTTGAGAAGAAAAGAGCTGATTGTTATAAGTGATGATTTATTAAAATCATCTGTGTCATCAACCAACATAAGAGTTAGACAAGAACAAATAACTGTGGCTACAGTCGTTCTCACCATGCGTTGTTATGCATAGCCTATTACAGAAGTACAGTTCTTTTCATTCAGATTTTTCCATAAACACTTCAAATTACTCAAATATACTTTAAACCCGGTTACTAACCGAGTTGCTTTTTGTTCTTATTTTTCTGTTTTGCTGTTAACCTTCTCTGTGTATTTCGGTGAACCTTTTCATCTAGGACTGTGTTCTGCTTCCACAGCAGAACACGTTCACAAGAAAGTGACCAAAAACATTCCTCAGTGGCAACTATAATAAACACGGGTAACTTTACTCAGTTGTCCTTTACAGCAAGTGTTAAAGCTACAGTATGTAACATTTATAAAATATATATATATATTTTGCAAATTTATTGAAACTGTCACTATGTCTTCTCAGTATGGTATGAGAAAGATAATCTGTGAAAATTCGAGCTCCTTGGCCCTCTCCCAGTGCCCCCCAGTCCTAACTACAAACAACCAATCAGAGCCAGGAGGCGGGTCTTAGCGCAGTCAATCACAATCTCCTGTGGCTCATCCTCTCCACCTTGCCCCCTGCTGCACTGCAGCTAGCATAGCATGTTGTGGATGCTCAGGATGGTCAGCATGACCACTGATGACGGCAGATAAACAGTTTTCCTGTAACGGTAAGTTGTTTCTCCACCATTAGGACATTTAGCAGCGAGTACATAAGATTGATTGACAGCGGTAAGACCCTCCTCCTGGCCCTGATTGGTTGTTTTAGGTTGGGAGCAGTGGATTTCTTCACACAAAAACTTCAGCTCACGACGAAGGTGGAAGAGGTTGATCTTTTCACAGGTTACCTGTCTCATAAACTGTCACAATTATATACATATATGTTTATAAAAGTTACACACTGTAGCTTTATTCTGTGGAATCTTAGCCGTACTGTCTGTGATTTATTTCTCCTAAAGGTGGGAGGTGTGGACTCACTGCCCAACGGTTCAGGTGGATCTCCACTCAGAGGTTTGTCTTCCAGCTCGATGCTGGCCTGGAAGCTGAGGCGGGCGTCGCTCAGGACCTCATTTGACCTGTCTGAGTTTGGGTTGCTATCGTACTGAGCCAGCTGGGCCACTCCGAGGTGACACAGAGCTCGGCTGTCCCGCGGAGAGGTGATCACCGCCAGCTGGCACGTCTGCGTAGGGTGGGAGGAAACGTCATGACTCATGTCCGAGCTCTGGTGACCATTAACCATAGATACACGAGAAATCCTAAAGAGTCCTGAACTCTTACTCTCTCCTGCATGTCCAGCAGCTCCTGGCAAGGAGAGATGGTGGTCAGGCGGATGAGAGCGGTGAGGGCCTGGCACCTCTTCGCCACCAGGGCCTGCGTGTCGACGGCCGCCTTTGCCTGCTGCTCGCCCTGCTGGATCAGTCTCTGCAGCAGGGCGAAGTGAGCATCCAGCAGCACCCACTCCAGCTGCCTGCTCGCCTCGCTGCGACACACAAACTGACTCACGCTCCGGGCAGCCAGCGCCGCTACGCTGAAGTATTTCAGAACAAGGGCAGAAAAAGATTTTTTTTCTTTTCTTTTTTATTGTTCATAGCACAAACTTCAATGAATTTTGTTTGGGAAGCTACGTGATAGACCAAAACCAAGTACATTATAACTATGAAGAGATAGAAAAAATATTCATCATCTTCAACTTGTATTTATTTATTTTTTGTTGTTTACAAATTTAAATCTGAACAGTGTGGAGTGCATGTGAATTCAGCCTCCTAAGAGAGTGATTAATGGTTGATGTCAGGGTGCATCAGCGTCTTACTGTTTTGTGAAAGAAAGCAAAAATATATTCAAACTACATTGCAAGAACACAAAATGCTACCAAGTACTTTTTCATAAAAAGTCAACGTGTAGCTTCAGTCATCAAGGCAGACGGTAAATTACTGAGTCATCAGAAATCAGAAGTGCAGCCCGCAGATGACAGAGGTTCTAAAAACAAAACCTATGACATCTGCAGCAGATGCCACAAAACTGTGTGCAGGAGTTGCACAGAGCAAAGAGAAGCGATCTGCTCCACCTACGAGTTGTAAATAATTGTATTAACCTAATTCTAAGTAGTGTAGACACACTGCAAAAACACAAAAGGTTAGCAAGTGTTTCCGGTCTAGTTTCTGGTGTTGATACCTTGAATTGAAACAAAACTAACTTACAAGTAACCTTTCAGGAAGATGGAGAAGCTTGTTTTAAGTGAATAATTCCTTCATATTGAAGAAGTTATAATTAAATGTGAAATAATCTACCAGTGGAGCTAGAAACTTTTCCCTCAATATTAAAGAATTAATTATTTAAAACAAGCTCATATATCCTGCAAAAAAAAAGAAAGTTACTTGTAAGTTACTTCTCTCTTATTCCAAATGTTATTTGCCAAAAATAGACCAAAAATACTCAATGTAGTACGCTGACAACATGCTGGTTAAAACAGCAAGAATTTGGCAGGTGACCATGGCAACCGGTGACACTAAAGGCAGACCATCCACAAACAAATTATGCCTAAACTTTGTAGAATCACACCTCAGCTTTTCCTGTCCATTGCCAGGTTGCAAATCTACAGACTGAAAGGGTAAAGGGGGCCAAATACAAAAGCACAATACATTGCTTTGTCTTGTATTTGCTAAAAAAAAAAAAGTTAAATAACCATAATTATCCACAACTTTATGTTGATCTATAGCATAAAAACAATACGACATGTGGAAAAGCTCACATGCAGAGCGCTGCTCAGAGTGTCTCCGTACGTTAACCTACATGTGGTACACCTGCTCAGGAGTCATGGACTTCTCAGACAACGTGGCCTTCTGCTGCAGCTGCCCCAGGGTGAGAAGCCCTCGCAGAAACTGTGGATTCAGGCTGGACAGAGGGTCGAATGGATCCTGGTTCTCCTGACTGCAGAGGAAGTCAGGAAGCAAGAAATACACGTGGAATTTACAAATAAAAAAAACAAAACAAAAAAAAACTTCCTATTCTCCCTCCCGCAGGCCCGAACAGAACATCCTGATACATTACACATGCTGTCATGACCTCACACTTTTCCCTCTCTCACTCGAAAGCATCCACCTCCGCCATGCACTCAAACAAAACACACACTTAACGAACCTCTCGCTGCAGCGTTGGCTGACAAAGTGCTCCAGTCCCTGATGTAAGAACAGTGCAGCCTCCTTCTCCGTGCCCTCGCCGGCTTTCTGCTCCTGCTGCAGCAGAGCCAGCCCTGTAAAGAATCTGAAAAAAACAAATCAATGCTTAAGACAAGTGGAGATTTTAGATGTAGCACTTTCCAAAAGTATTCGGGCTGAAAGGTTTAATCCAAAGCAAAACAACCACAATTTACATGTGCGGACAATTAGTAGGTGACTATATTTCAAGTGCCATACACTCTCCTAGACAGTAATGTATTATGCCAGTTGGGTCTTTCATTGTCTTTTATGCCCATGTTCGAAATAGAGCTTAGTAATTTAGATGTTAGAGCTCCAGGAGAATGCTGTTTGTTGCTGCAGTTACTCCGTTTTCTTTTGTTTTTGTTTTTTCTCTTTCTGCAGGTGTAGAGGCAGACTCATCGGGTGTTTGCTCGTGTTCTCTCGATGCTCTCGAAAAGAGAACGATGCAATCATCACGATGAAGGAAAGGAAGGAAAATGTGGCTTAATTGCAACATTGTTATTGAAACAACCGACATTGATGCATTGATGTTGTATTTTCCAGCTTCCAGCTCCTAAGATATAATCCATACTCTCACCCTTAAGTTTCTTTCATGAAATCTTCACTTTCCCTCTGTATCTAGAAGTGTGAGCTTCAAACCTGCTCTTACACACACACACACTCACACACACACATACACACACACGCACTTGATCCCATACGTGAATGTGAGCGCTGACCTGAGTGTGGGGTTCAGCGGGCGCAGCGCCAGCCCGGTCTGGACGTGCTGCAAAGCCTCTTTGCTTCTCCCCTGCAGCAGCAGGAGTCTCCCTATGTGGAGGCTGAACTCCCAGCTGTCCGGGCTCAGGGACCAGGCGTCCAGGTACTTCATGAGGGATCGATACATGTAGCTCTCCTCGTCTTGCATCACTATGTTGCGATCCTGCAACAACAGTCTCCCAAGTCATTCATAGACTGCCATTAAGATCACAGAAAAAGCTAAAGAGGAGGAGTTGGAATGGGAATATTTGGACAGTGGTTGAACTAGTTAAAGGGGCAGTGCTGTGTTTTCCAGGCAATTAGTGCCATTTCTTAAAACAAAGAAAGTAACTGTGTTAATTTTAGTTGTAAAAAAAAATTGTTTTTTTTTTGATTTTTGCTTTAAAAAAATTTGACTTTGTAATTTAAAGCCTTGAAATTGGGCCTCCGTCGCTTTAAGAACTCCTGCTCTTTCTGAAGCGCCACCTTCAGGAAACCATCACAACATCACTCCTCCTTTAATCCTTATGTAACATTTTAACCTGCATTGCACTGAGAAGTAGCTCCTATAATGAGCTAAGCAGGTGTTTGCTAATTGCTGTTGGCTAGTCTGAAGGAGCTGAATGGCGGAGTTGTGGGAAAGGGCAGCTCTGAAGAGGAGCTGCGCCTAGAAAGGCGGGGCTAGTTCCACCCAGGCGTTTTGGGCAGCTGAATGGTTGCCACGGGAGATTAAAGGATTTTTAAAACATGCGTGAAAGAATCAAAGCGACACTCCAGGTATGATTCTGATGAGGGAATAATATCAAAACATAATGAGAAGCTCAAACAAGTTGATTTTACATAATACTGCCTCTTTAAAATAACTACAAAAAGGAAGTTGTGCAGGTACATTTGAGAAGTTGCTGCAGCAACAAAAATGACTTTAATGTGTAGACCAGTAAAAATACAACATCACGTCTGTACATTCTGGCGAATCTGTAAAAAACTCAAAATGCATTTCGGTTCTCATATCTCAGGTTTTACACCCTGAGCTACAAGAAGAGTGATTTGTATCTGTGTTTTTCTCATTTTGTTCCTTCTAATATTTGTTACCACGGCAACACCTGATGATTTTTAGAGTTGTAAAAGTCAGATGGGGTTTACCTTGGCAGCATGCTTGGACAGCCAGAGGTAAAGGGTCTGCACATAGTCTGACTTGCTGAACTGTCCCTGGTCTTTCAGCTGGTGATACTCCTTATCCAAGGCCTGCAGCTGGTTCTCCACGGAGGGCATGCCATGGAAGCCATGCAGCTTACACACAGCCAGGATGTCGTCCTGATGGGCCGAAGACTTGGCCTCACTTATTTCATCTTTGTCCTTATCAGCCTAGAGAAGACGAAATGAAAAAAAAAGAAGAGTTAATCATGTTTGTCTGCTTATATATAGCTCAGCACAAATATTTGAATCATGAGATTGAGCTTCATAGCACAACTAAAACTTAAAAAATTGATCAGACATGGACTAAATGGTAGCAGTTTAAAATCTAAATAACACGGTTTTATGTTAAGAAAAGAAAAAAAAAAAATCCAAATAAATACCTTTTTCGGAGAGCCGTAAACCTGGGTGGTGTTGTGGTGCTCCTCCAAAACGAGACCCAGCAGAAAGTGGAGTTTGGCATTTTTGGGACTGAGGGCGATAGCTGATGCATAATAAGCAGCCGCCTCGTCCAGGCGGTGCAGCAGAGCGTCCACGTTCTCACTCCTGAACCGCTCGCCTGCAGAAAGGGTTAAAAAAAACAACCAGATGTTAAGGTGCTTTCTACAACTAACAAAATTAAAAGTGTGATGTATTTTCTTCTAGTTCTATGTGAGCCTCTTGAGTCAGTACTTCTGGATCACTTAGTGCTGACGTTACTAGATGGGAGTCTGAATTAGAACCGATTTTCAGGTATTTCTGCTGATTTCTCTATTGGATTTGGGTCCTCAGTAGACTTTTTCAATTCAATTCCATTTGAGTGCATTTCTAAAAAAAGGAAAAAAAGAAAGGTATATGATTTTATTCTCTATAGTATTTTCCTGATAATGTCATAGTAAACCTTGTGACTTCAGTTTTGTAATTCCTTGCCATATTTGGGAACATACTATAGTTTAAAAGCTTACAGAATACGAAGCATAAACACATTTTAACATATTTAATGTGTTTAAGTAGCATGACACAGCCTTTTTGTTTTGCAGCAATACGACCCCGGCGGGGTTAAACTGAGCTTCTCTTTAAGCCACTCAGCCTTTTAAAAACAAAAAGCTGCTGCTGCTGCTTACGCTTTAAGAGGTCTGTCTCTCTTTCTCTCTCTCTCGCTGAATCTGCTGCTATTTCTCTGCTCAGTTTCAGCGACTCCTATTCGGTCATCTGGGATCAGCCTAAAATGTCGCTTCTGTGAGTCATCAAACAATTAACGAGGCGAACATAGCTGTAGAAGAAAAAAACAGAAAAGAAAAAAAGAAAAGGATCCCGAGCGGTAACTAGAGTCCCTGGCACATTAGACGAAAGAGGACGTCTTGGAGGCGACCACAAATGGGCCCATTTGCATGTATTTTTTAATAGCTGCGGCTGAGATGACCTGAACGAGGGCTCGAGTGTGTGAACCCGGCCAGTAAAACGGGAGGTTTTAGTGCAGTTTCTGTAAATCTATTCTGCCTCTGATGTGCTTTTCCGTTGAGATTAAACTGCAGAAATTATTCTTGCTATATAAACGTAAAAACATACTGTGGAATATTGGAGAATATTTTATATCATTTCTGCTGCATTTGCATTTATTGCGGTGAGAAAGTAAAAAAAAAAAAGAATTAAGAACTGAGTTTAACAGGTGTTTAGATGAATCTGTTCCAGCCACAGAGTGACACAGATCTGACTGATTGACACCCAACATTGATCCCAACATTGGTATTTACATCATATAGCTTGCAGCCCTCTGTCTTTGTCTTTTACCTTTGTGACTAGAGTGTTATCTGATCCCAGTTAACACAGGTGTATTTTGTAACCATGTTCTGAAATATACGCCCTGTTATTCCTTTTAATAAATGAAAAAAAACCTGCATTTTGCAGTTAGTTAGTTTGCAGTTTGTTAGTGGTTTTTTTTATTTTTTATTCTCACGGTCAAGAACTGTAATCAGACAGTTGATAAGGGATCAGTAATTTTACAATATCACTGAATGTGCCATGAATTTATTGTGAAAACCTAAGATTCAATTTAAATATCACAATTCATATTAAACACATGTAAATGTAGCATTTTCAATCATTTATACTTTTTGTTTATCATAGTTTTCACATTTTTATTTAGTAATCCGGGGCAAGATAAGAGAACATCCTACTCAGGCAGGACACATCATCTAAATCAGGTAAGAAAACAAGAAAACACAAGATGTGAAAAAAAAAATTTACCCCTCCATCAGTTTTTGTTTTTTTGTCGCAGTTAAACTTTTCAGGCCATCAAAACCTACACAAACCAACCTGGTCACCAAGCACCAGGTGACTGAGTTTACATTTCATAGAAAGCTCGGTTAAATTTCAGACAAGCCTGGAGACTGACAGACCTGTAGAATCAAGACAAAACTACATGAGTAGGACCTTAGGTAAAACGTACCTGATTTGAGCAGGTGTTCCCTGTGGTGTTTCAGATGCTCCTCAGCCAGAGCACACAGGTTATCTACAGTGTTCTCCTCTTGTGCCATTTGGAGGTTTTTCTCCCAGTTACGCACCTGTAGAAAACAAACGACACAGGCTAAGCCGTCAACGCTAAAAACCAAGCAGAGTTACACAAGGAGCCGATGATGATGACTTTGATCCAGCATGTGGACGTAAGGAATGTGGTAAAGGTCATCTATAAAAATCACAAACTTTGTGGGGACAGTTTGGGGATGACCACTTCCTGTTCTATTATGACTATTGGTGCACAAAGCAGGGACAAAGCAGGGGACAGCGGACCGTTTTTAGGATGAATTAGACACTGCAAACCTCACCTTCCTGTCCAGCGTCAGTGTCTGACCTCACAAATGGATGAATGGTTAAATTATTCAAGCAGTAAAACTCCAGACTATAAATATACATTTCAGTGAAATCTGTGGAGTGTAAACAAGAAAGCAAGAGATAATTACCGTACAAACATGCTTTGTCTCTATCTCCAAACCTGCAGGTGTTGCAAAGTGCTCCTTATACCACTTGGTCTCTATGACGTCCTGGAAGAGCAGGCACTGATTTTACTAATATTGAAGACTGACAAAAACATCACGGCAGATTCAAACATTTAAAGACGTAGACATCAACAACTCATTTCATAGCCGCACACAGCAAATGTTGCTTTAGCATTGAGAAGCTGTCAGAGGAACTCTGACTTGTAAATAAAGGATGAGCAAGAGTCAAGGTCGACGACAACCGCTGAACTCTGCTTCATCTTTCATCTTAACCTTTGCATCCAGCTCCCCGGTGGGTTTGTGTGGACAGTCCAGGGCGTGCGACCCGAGCTCTGATAGCTGCATCACGCTGTCACATCCTATCAAGGCAACATAAAAACATAAAAGGCGAAAATAAAACCACAGAAACTGGAAGTTGTAGACACAACTCTAGGGGTGTGTGTAAACCTTTTACTTAACTTTACAGAATTAACTTGCGTCAGTATAAGTAACCGGGTGCTACGCGTTTAGTTAAGTAATAATATCCCTTTTATTAGCGCAAACTAATCTTTGCCTGCACTACCACCAGGAAACATGATATCATAGGTTGGGTGAAGAGAAGTTAGAGAGAGCACCTAGCACATCAATAATGCTGTTATTCAAGCACCTGTAACAAGTAGAGCTTCTCTCCAGAGTGGAATAAGAACATCAATCTTTAAGGATCCAAGAAGTGACAGTCAACACTTTCTTTAGCATATTTACTGTTCCTAAAAGTCCCTAGTGTGAAGTTCTTCTTTACTGTTGCTCAAACCATATTCAGCCGCAGGTTTAAATAAATCTTTTTATGGAATTTGAGGCTTCAAAGTTGTACCTCGGTAACGAAAGAAGCAGTGGATCGGAGCTGCTGACATCGTTTTGTCAAGGTCCAGTTCAGAGACCTTCCAGCCGTCTCCCAGAACGGAACCGGTAAACGGGTCGACCTTTGACCGTCGGGCCAGCATCTCGATGTAAGGTCTTGAGAAGATGCTCTTCGGTTCACTGCAAAGTAGTGTGACAATCACCTGTAAGTATTGATATTTGGATGCATGGCCTGCTTTGTGTAGCTCCTAATTTAATTTTGGCTGGATTTTTAGTTGGACTTTTTGCTAGAATTGGTAGAGATCATTGCATGGCCCATAGATTTTCACTAATTGGAGCTAATGGGTTTGGGGAACTGTGATGGACTGTCCAGAGGCAGCAGCATCCCTACCGACCCCAATGGGATAAGGGTGTAAGAAAATGGATGGATGGATGGATGGATGGATGGATAGTTGGTTGGGTGGTTGGTTGGTTGGTTGGTTGGTTGGTTGGTTGGTTGGTCAATGATTGAGATATTTTGGCCTCAGTAACAAGATGAAATGTTTGGATGAGTCAAGATGAGGCTTTTAGACTCTAAAACATTAGACCTTCGACATAGCACAAAAAAGTTTTTTCTTTGACGTAACAATAATTCTTGGCAATAATTGAAAGCCTTGTTTGTTTCCACTAAGTGGTGCTACGTTTGTAGCAAAAATGATTTTGTGGCTAAGTTGAGTATTTGGGTTTTGCTGGATTTTGAGGAAAATCCTCTTTATCAAAGTAAAACTGCTTTTGGTGAAGTTAGTGAGATGGTGTGGCGGAGCATCTCCCACACTGGAAAAACAGGGCGAAAATCTAAAATGAATTAAACTCCTGCTTATAAAATTCAGATACATTTTAAGGGCCACCTCAGCTCACTTTTGCACTGATAGCAAATGAAGCACTTCTTTGTGAAAATTTTCTGAATGAATGAAACTCGTATCTGGCTCAGGTCTCACCTCTGGTGGACAGACACAGGTCTGTACAGAGCGCTGAGGGACACGGGGCATTCATATTCCACCTGATGCTTCCCCTCAGAGAAGGTCACAGCCACGGGAATCAGCTCCCGCGTCACACACACTGTGTACACCTGCAAAAGTGAGACGGCCATTATTTAATGATAAACACAGCAGAGCCTCATGAAACTTTAATGGCCCTAACAAAGTACACCCAGAAATTTAGCTTATGTTTTCTTATTTTTTAATGGGGAGCAACTTCAAAAGGAGGGAGACTTTAAATTGAACAGATTTTTTTAAAGTATGATTTAGGGGTTCATAAGGTAAATGGCAGCAATTTGAAAATAAATATACACTGAAACCAGTATACTAACTGCACATTAGATATTGAACGATCTACAAAAACACTTTTGTACCTGCGTAACACTGCCATCTGCTGAGCAGACAGAGATCTCCACCAAGGTGTCTCCAAAATGTAGTAAGACAGTTTGAGAGTCGCTATTACCATTTACTGCAACTTTAATAAGGCTGTCTGGAACCTTGGTTTGAACTGTCACTAAATTACAGTGAAATGGGACAAAACCTGCAGGAAAATAAACCAGGACAGTTAGTTTTACAGTGAAATAGAAATAAACTAATAATAATAATAATAATAATAATAATATTAAGCTACTTTTTAGTTATTTTATGAATGAATCTGGACACAAATTAAAATGAAGGAGCATACAGCAGGTCTGATGAGAATAATAAAGTTTCTACTCACTGCTGTATTCGTGGACTTTGGTAGCAAAAGCTGGGTGAAGTGGAATATCCCCTTCCAGAGAAAGTTCACTGAGCTCCGCGACCTTTGCTGACAGCTTAGTGATGTCCAAACTGTATTTCTTCACTGTCCCATCTTCGGCAACCACTTCGATTTCCACTCTGTTTATCCCCTCCTTCAGTTTAACAGTGCTGGAACGATCACCAGTCAGCTGCAACACAAGAAACCCCAAAACTAAAATAGAAAGAATTGTCTTTAAGAATAATAGTACTGATAATAATAATAATAATAATAATAATAATAATAATAATAATAATAATAATAATAATAATAATAAATGAATTTAAGTTTGTTTAGAGTAACACTCACAATGCTGTATGATGCTTCACAATCACTGGTGCTCAGGCCCAGAGTCACTTCGTTGACACTGCTCTCCACTGTCACTTTGTAGTCTGTAACCTGTGGTGAGAAGGCTGGCTGGAGCTTCCCAACAGAGATAGTGAGCTTCTCCAAATCACAGTTGTCCATGGCTCAATCCTTCTCTGTCTATGAGGACTGTAACGACGGCAAAACTATGGCTCTTCTCTTTTACACATAATGACGTTCCTGGTTGCCAAGGCAACCGCAGCACCTCTGTCAGGTTTACCAAATATATCTTCTTCGAAAACGACTGTCTTCTTTCACTCACCTTGCCGGAACTTTTTTCCTTGAATGAGATTCTTGAATGAAATCTTATAAATAAATTTAATTTAATTACTAAAGTAAAGTTAGCCAAATGGCTAAATGCTTTAGAGTGGCTGGAAAACGCGAAGCAAGAATACAGCTACCAGCTAATAAGTCTAATAATAACCACTTAAGCTAATGTAAATAACGTAGTTGCAAAAAAAAAAAAAAGTGTAAAGCAGCGATTAAAACAGCGACTCTCCCAAACGCCAGGGGGCAGGAGAGAAAGTAAAACCGGTTACACGTTATTATTCACTTCCTGTTCGAAGGTTAAAACGTGAAGCATCTTGAAAAGGTAAATACAACACTTTCTGTAATGCCTAATGAACCACCAATAGACTCCGTTTACATTTAGCTGTTGTAATCCTTTTTCTTTTTTCTACTTTGTTTTTTATTATTATTATTATTTTTATCATTAAAACGTGTATCCCCCTTTAGCTGCGTTTGGTAACTAGCAACGTAGCTAGCCGGGACAGAGCATTGCTTCCTGTCTGTTAAAGTTACTTTATAGAGCTACAGCTGGGATTTCTGAACGTTTTGGGACTTGTTTATTTGTAGAAAAATGGCCGAGGGAGCAGCAACCGAGGACTACCCGCAGGAGATAGACGAACAGCTGACCACGTTCGATTCCTCGGTGAATGCGGTGAAAACCATGCTGGAGAAGCTGATGTCCATGTCCAGAAACGACCTGATGCAGAAGGTGACGCTTGTTGCTTCTTTGTTGAGACGAAAAACACAGTACAACGCATAAACTCTGAGCTAGTTTTTAAATCTGTTGAATTTAGCACTTCAAGCTTTGAGATAAACATTGTAACCTCTGCAATGTCGATCTACGAAAATTACATTTTAGCTGAAAATTCCCTGATTCTGACTTCTTTCTGTATGTGCACGTTTTTTGGGTGCAATAACTGTAATGACTGTTATAAAATCATCATTGCAGCTGGATCCTTTGGAGCAAGCCAAGCTGGACCTGATGTCTGTCTATACTCTTAATTCATTGTTCTGGAGTAAGTTATTCATTCATTTATATTGATAAATGTATTCATCATGATGTTGACTTGATAAATGCAAAACTAATGGCCTGTTTTGATTGAATATACATGTAAAAATAGCCCATTATATCTATGAAATATGAAGGGGAGGCTAAATAGCAATAACACACACACATATACACATATAAGAAACAGCGTTAACTTTCATAATTGTTTGCAGTGTATCTGGTGACAAAGGGAATAAACCCAAGAGAACATGGAATCAAGCAGGAGCTGGTATGTGCATCCTTTAACATTTTTAATATTTTCTCTGTATCCATGGCGATCTTCTCATCACAGTCCTTCTGTTTTCATTAGGAGCGCATAAGGACTTACATGAACAGAGTCAAAGAGATCACCGACAAGAAGAAAGCGGCGCGGCTAGACAAGGGAGCCGCTTCGCGTTTCTTGAGGAACGCCCTTTTTGATCCCGACGACAAAGAGTTAAAAAAAGCTGCACCCAAGAAGCCAGCGGATGCTCCCTCTGAAGCTCCTCAGAGAAAACGCCCCAAACAGAGCTGAGCCTGAGGAAGAGCTGCTCAGTCTGCTCTCATTGCGTGATTTTCCTGAAGGATACAGAAGCAAATGATCAAACTGCTAAGATGAAGTCGAGAGATGGCAAATATTTGTCTCACTTTAGTGGAGTTTGTTTGGAATTCATCTCTTGGATGTCAATCGTCTAATCTTTACCAGCTGTTTTAGAGATAAACAAAATGCTAATTCATCTGCTCGGCTTGTCGAGTTGTGCTGCTGTTGAGACGTTACTTTAGATCTCTTTGGTTACTATGGACAGCTTCTCTTTAGTTTGAAGTGAATTCTATGAACACACTTCAAATATATGTATATTTTTTTAATTCTTCTGTTCATTGTTGGTTGTTTTTTATTCATTAATTATTTTTCCTGTATTGGTTAAAATAATTTTTCTTTTCCTTCATGTGATCTGAAGAGACGAACTCTTTTAAAAAAGATTTGTCATTGTGTTTCGGGTGCTTGTGTTGTGCTTTTTGCCCCACATGTTTATTCATTTCTGAAGTCTCCAAATAATACAAGAAAATAATGTAATTCAATCAGATCAAGTGTTTGTAATTACTTTAAGGTTTTCGTATTTTATATTTAGGGCAAGCAGTTTCCTGTCAGTGGCAACATGAATGCCTTAAAGATGATTTTACAACATACAGTTGAGCCCCAAACTATTCATATTGCATCCAAATAAGAATTTAATGCATATTGCTTTAATGTCACCAACGTGTTCCTCTTAGACTTTATAACTTTGTAGTTGTTCAGCCTGAATTTGATGGTAACCTGTAGAGGGAGCTAAAGATTAGAGTGATGACAAAGAGGCCTTCTGGTCTCAAACACTTGGAGCTCAGTGCAAAACATAAAATTATAGGGAAAAAAACAGAACATGCTAAAAGCTAGTAAGCGATTCCACAAGTGGTTTGATTCTTGTTAGCGGTTTTCAGATAATACCCGAGAAGTTTTTTTAGTTTTTCAAAATTATACTCCATTGTTTTCTAATGAGTAATTGCAGGGAAATATTGGAAAATTGTGAAGTATATTGATTATGATTAGTGCACATTTTCCTCTTTCTTTGTTACACACACGCTCTCTTAAACCTTTTGGTGAGCTTTAATATCTCAGGTGCTATAAAATGTCTCAGATGTTCCAATTCAACAAATGCATTATTTATGTGAAAAGCGTAACATTTGCAATGCAGCGCATTAAAAAGTTGATTGCAACACTGCACACACTGATAGACAATTATGACTCAATATACTGAGCATATCTAGTATGCTGATTTACTTAGTACACTAGATAATAAATTAGTATATTAATTTACTATCTCCATTCCTCGCAACTGTGCTGAAGTTCTGTTCTATTTTAATGTAATTTTTCAGAACCTGTATTTTAAGATGTAATAGTTCAAGGGATGTTAGACGTTTGCCATTATACTGTGGCTATATTTAGC